>NC_089840.1:255169928-255488262 GCF_035609145.1 Eleutherodactylus coqui
ACAAATTCAGCTCTGCTACATCTGTAGTTCCCCTGTGTACTAGCAGCCTGTCTCCACCAACGTACAGGGCAGAGGTTAATATTTACCAGATCTTACCCCTCCCTGATGATCCCCTCTCCCTATTCTGCCATTTTTGGATACTCTGGCCTCTTACGGGGGTCTCCCTACCTGCTCCCCGATGTCAGCACGTCCTTCCCTGGGCAGCCTGTCACTTTCTTTCCTTACTAGAGGCTCCAACAAGTCAGTCCGGCCAGAGCCAGCCCCGCCTGGAGAGAGTCATGAGACTGCCCCCCTCCCACATGCTTCCCTCCCAGCCTGGGATCACTCCCCTGCCTGCCTGCTACACAGCACACGGTGCACCCTGCAGACCTGAAGGTGGTCTTGACTGGCAGTGCCCCCTTCTAAACTGGGCACTCTGGAAAGGAAAGAGTTAAAACAACATACTAATGAGGGCAACAGGCTCAATTACAGATATATGTGTCTGCAGAGTATTATAATTCACCCCAGAGCTGCTGCAGAACCTCTTTTTGAAGTAGGGAAGCTTTATATAAGCAAATGAAGTTTTGCAAAAGCAATATAGGTTGGAATACGGACTTCTGCAGAACTTCTTTAGGCCGCATGCACAAGGCAGAGCTGGATTCCACAAGCGGAATCCCGCAATGGAATACAGCCCTGGCAGCAGCAGAGTCAGCACGTATCTGCTTTCTTGATCTTCATCTGTACTGCGGATAGTCGGTATGGTTTGCCGTCAGACATGCGCAGTACAATTTTTTTTTCCACTCCTGCTTTTCCCGTGGAATCCGCGGCCCACCCACAATGTCAATTGTGGATGGGCCACAGGTTGGAAGGCTTCTATTGACTTTAATGGAAGTTGTCCGTATAGACACCGGAGGAGAATGGAACATGCTGCGATTTTTCATCCGCGAGCGGAAACCATAATTGGATTCCACTCATCCGCATGAAGAATCACTTTTGCATAGCATGCTATGGGCGGTATTTGCTGCGGAATATGGAGGTGGTCACCCGCTCTGGATTTCGCAATTCAAATCCGCCCATGAGCAGTCACCCTTAGGGCTCCTACACACTTGCGTTTTTTTAATGCTGCGATATCGCTGTGTTTTTTTGACGCAGTAGTCAATGGGACTTTCTAATGTTAAAAACGCATCGCACAAAAATTGCAAAGCACCAACTTGCGATGCGTTTTTAACATTAGAAAGTCCTATTGACAATCGCATTAAGAAAAACGCAGCGATATCGCAGTGTTAAAAAAAAACGCAAGTGGGTGTGAGCCCTTACAGTGAGAACAACTCATGTATCTCAAAAAAGATGTTCTGCAGCAGCCAAGGTTTGTATATAGTACACTGCTATATTTGATGCAGAACATCAAGGAGTTTCTTCATGTTTATAAAAGGGCTGGGAAGGAATAAGTAAACACCCCTTCCATAAACACACATTGGATTGACTGAGCGTGCGTGTTTATTGCATTGGCAGAGTAAGGATAAGCTGCTGCCAGAAATCTCTGGCAACGCTGATCTCCAGGGATGTTAAAATCCAACATGTCTGATCCTTGTTTCTTTGGACATCTCAGCTCCCTTCATCCACTGTAGTGATTGGATTGTTTAGATTGGAAAGAAGGCTTTTTAGTTTCTTTATCAGTAACAGCGCCACTCTTTCCATGGGTTGTGTCTGGTATTGAATTGAGCAAGGAAGAGGGGCAGGTGGCGTAGAACCCAATTCAGAGGAGTAGGTGTGCAATTATTGCAGGCTTTGTTTGTACATTTCTGCACAACTAACTGGAGCTGCTAATGTGGTACGTGCCAATAAGCAAGACAGGTGAGTGAAGGAACTGCCAACAGACTCTACCACAGGTAAATGGTAAGGTGGTCACTCCTCAGTGCATATAGAACTGCTCATGTGCAGAGGGGAATGGGGAGTATGCATTATAAATTAAAATGCTCAAGAATAGTGAGTGTAGTGGAGTGGAGTGGAGGGGTGCAGAAAATTTAAAGGGGTTATCCACGTGAAACCCTTCCCAGCCAAGATGTACATATATATCCTTGAGCAGGGAGGGGTTAATGATTTTCAATCTGACAACCATGATGTCAAACTTTAGTGACCAAAACCCTTGCTTTGTGAGCCAAAAAAGAGCTTGTTCCGCCCCTGCAATACCAGATATAGCCAAAGTTCTGGAAAAAAACACCCCCGTATGGTCCTTACAGGACGGCTGATTATAGAGGTTTCCCAGTGCTTTCATGGACTTCAATGAGACTTATCCACATTACAGTCCAAAAAAATTTTTATGGCTCATATTTAAACTGGGAAAAGCCATATCTAGTTATACACTTTCCCTGCACAGGCCACTGCTGGCCACTCAGATAAGGCAACCTCTTTAAGGTAGTGATGAACTACTGTACTTTTCGCTTGAGGGCCCTTGGCTGCTCATCCTGTGGCCACTTGTCCCCCTTTTTCCCTGTTTTCATCTTTGTATGGTGCACAGTATACAGCCCACAGCTCTATGTGCATCTGCTGCATACACATACTTAAATGATAGAATTCAGTCTACATGCAGCTACCACTAGAGGGAGCTTACTGCATACTGACATTAATATTAACACAGTATAAAGCAAGCACTAAAGTTCCCCCTAGTGGTGGCTGCAAGCAGGTGGAAATTTATTATTCGCCTCTATGACTATGCAGGTTTTTGGAGCTACCTAGTGAGGTATGTGTAGGCACTGATATGGTTAACTTATTAATGAATTGTTCACTTGTCTATTATACACCTGTAAGTGATTTACTTATTTCCCTGTTTGTATATATGTATGTTACTGTGTCTGTTGAGACTGAGCTTGATAAAGACCCTAAGCAAGGCCGAAACGTCGCCAGTCTTTTTATGGAGGAATAAAAAGCTGAAATTTTCTTCAAATACATCTGATGCTGCCTGGTTTACTCTTTACATTGGCCCCCCTCCCTACAAACTGACACTCCTTTAATAACTGGGCAGAGCGCTCCTGAATCACTCTTCCTGATCATAGACAGAACTGTGCAGCAGCATAACTACAACTACACAGTCCTCTCTACCCCCTCCCGGGGTCTATCTGTATGAACAGGGCAGGGAGCCAACAGGGAGGTACAGCCAGAGTTATGCTAGAGCCTGGAGAAGTGAGTAGCCACTGGATCACAGGTATGCAACATTAACCTATTTATTGCCCTAGACCACCAGGGGTACTGCAAATAACACTCTCAATGCTCTGGAACACTAAGTATACCAACATTAACCTCCTTCTCTGCACTACACTATCATGTATTATGATCTCCTTATGACCTCCCTCAGTGCCCTAGACCAGTGTTCCCCAACTCCAGTCCTCAGGGACCGCGAACAGGACTACTGCACCCACCAGGTATACTGACATTAACACATTCAGTGTTTCCAAACCACCAGGTATACTAACATTAACCACTGTACTGTGCTAGACCACCTTAAATGATTACATTAACTCCTTTACTGCTTAAACCACCAAGTATACTAAATTTAAAGCGTTTTCCAGCACTAAACTATTGATTATCCAACCTCAGTATAAGTCATCAATAGTTAACCAGCGAGGTTCTCCGTTCGGGATCCCAGTGGATCAGCTAACTAATTGAAGAGATTGTGGTGCTTGGGTGAGTGCTGTGGCCTCTTCTTAAGGCTTTATTCCCACGAGCACCTATCGGCCGCCGTTTTCCCGGCTGGCCGATATACGCTACGTTGGGAGCGGAAAATCTGGTGAACGGGTGCACAAATCAAATATTTGTGCACCCATTCAGATGGCCTAGTGAGCCCGGCGCAAATGCACCGAGCTCACCAGGCCATCGCCCATTTCCCCTCCCTCCCCATCGCAGGCTCACCTCTGTTCCTCCCCGCTCATTCTATGCAATGGAAGGGGGTGGGTGGAGTGGAGCTAAGCGCCTGTTCGCCCCACCTCCTCTCATTGATGGCTATGGACAAGGGGCGGGGAGAGGGCAGGCACTTAGCTCCGCCCCATCCCACCCCCTCCCATTGCACAGAACGAGCAGGGAGGAACAGAGGTGAGCCTGCAAAGGGGGGAGGAGAACAGAGGGAGGGAGTTTAGCAGCCACGCTGCTAAACTCCCACCTACGACCGCTGCCATGGGCTCCCATGGGAGTCCATGCAGCGGCCGACGTATTCCGGACCAAAACATAGTTTCAGGACTATGTTTCGGGCCCGACGTAAAAATGCCCGGTGCTATAATGGCTTGGCCAGGCGTTTTTACATCTCAGAAATACGCCCATGTGATCTGATGAATTGAAAAACGTCCGGCCGATATGCGCTCGTTGGAAAAGCCCTAAAAGTGTGAAATGAGGTTCATCTCACATGGTTTGAAAGCAGCTCAGCTTCATTCAAGTGAATGGGATTGAGCTGCTATACCAAGCACAGCCGCTATATAATGTAAGGCACTGTGCCTACTATGAACTGAAGTGAGGAGTACCTAGGGCTCCAGTAGAGCGGTAGTAAAGTGTAGGTAGTGGAACATGAGGCTGAACTTAAAAGTAGCTCTGGGATTAAGTACTAGAGAGAGTCCCTGGTTTAAAGTGAACTTTCCCTACTATAGCTATTCTCTGCATTATTAGCCCAGTGAACTGTGGGAGAATCGCTGAGAAAGAGTGTAGAAGTGCACCCGATGCCGATACTACTTTCAACTAGCACACCACCAAACTGACGCCACTTCTGGAGTAATAGTTACTATGATAATCTACTTGCCTTGTGTTACCCCATTGGCATTTAAGAGCAAATATCAAGTTTACAGTAAGCAAGTAGTCCTCAAGTGATTTGACCTAGGAGTTACAGGAGTTGCACCTCCTCTGCACACCAGGTAGGATGTCCTATGGGTCTACCATATCATCCCCTTTGTACTCCAGTCTAGAGCGCTTTCTTGTCAACTCATACTGAGAGCTGTCTTGGGGTATAGCAATGCCCAATCTAGCTGAGGGGACTTTCCGACTGGAAGCCTCCTGGGATCAATCCTCCAAGACCTGTTCTTCACCCTCACCTACCATGTGACATTTGACTTTTTATGTAGCAGAGGTTTATGCATCCCTCTCCAGCATCAGGGCCTGAGTGTGACTGCTACCACTGGCGTAACTATAGGGGAGGCAGGGGGTGCGGTTGCACCCGGGCCCAGGAGCCTTAGGGGGCCCATAAGGCCTCTCTTCTCCGTATAGGGAGCCCTGTACTATGAATAAAGCATTACAGTTGGGGGCCCGGATACAGTTTTTGCACTGGGGCCCCGGAGCTTCACCTCTGACTGCTACCTATACATCCCCTATAGCCAGAGGCATAATGTGAAGCTTCTGGGCCCCAATGCAAAATCTGTAACAGGGCTTCCAACTATTATGCTTTATTCATACTACTAGGCTTACTATATGGAGAAGAGAGGCCTTATGGGCCCCCTAAGGGTCCTGGGCCTGGGAGCAACCACATTCCCTATAGTTACGCTCCTGCCTATAGCTACTACCCTGGCAAAACTGCAAATGCCTATGAAAATGCAGCAGCTTTCCTGGATGAGGAAATATTCCAGCAGCTCCATCCGCTTTATACTGTGATCCAGTGCAGGTTTTTTCCTCCACTCTTGCACAAAAGCCTAATGAGTCTCATTCACTGGGACACAATAAAATTCCTAGTGTAAGTGTGTTTTCCTTTTGTTAGGTAAGACAATGCACAGCAAACTATGAGACAAAATGAGAATCTTACTGGAATCATCTGTGAGCAGCTGAGTCATCCCCAAAATCAGATTTAGTGTTGGCTCCCTGCTGGAAATGTACTTTATTCTGTTGTAATTTACTGAAAAGAAAGTAAATGACCACTAAACTCCGGTAATAAGAGACTCAAATATCAGCCTGGTATATACAGCGGGTTACAACCATGAATGGTAGGCATTATGGTTGGATCTGGAAATTGCACTATAAGCAATTCTCTTAGGGTGCTATTACATTTGTGCGCTAACAGCTTGCGTTTTCCCAACAATTGCTGGGCAGCATCAGTAAGAGCAGGTGCTGCTTGGTAATTAGCACTATTACAACTTGTTAAGAATGCTAATTGCGCTTACAGATGCCACCTGGCAAATACGTTGCGAGATGCACAAAAATCACACGGGGAAAAAAACATTGTTTTTAATGGGTGTATTTACATGTGAAGTAGCAATACAAGAGACAAACTGCAGCATTGTCAATCGAGGCAAGCCACACTGCAGCTAGGGGGCCCATGGAGGCAGGAGGCTGCAGGGGCAAATGGCTACATCCCTTGTCCCACCACTAACTTGAGGGCCACAGAGGAGGCACTATAGTTTTGAGGTGCACAGAGGGAGCACTATAACTTTGAGGGCCACAGAGGGGGGCACTGTATTTTTGAGGGCCACAGAGGGGGGCACTGTATTTTTGAGGGCCACAGAGGGGGCACTGTATTTTTGAGGGCCACAGAGGGGGCACTGTATTTTTGAGGGCCACAGAGGAGGCACTGTATTTTTGAGGGCCACAGAGGAGGCACTGTATTTTTGAGGGCCACAGAGGGGGCACTGTATTTTTGAGGGCCACAGAGGGGGCACTGTATTTTTGAGGGCCACAGAGGGGGCACTGTATTTTTGAGGGCCACAGAGGGGGCACTGTATTTTTGAGGGCCACAGAGGGGGCACTGTATTTCTGAGGGCCACAGAGGGGGCACTGTATTTCTGAGGGCCACAGAGGGGGCACTGTATTTCTGAGGGCCACAGAGGGGGCACGGTATTTTTGAGGGTCACAGAGGGGGCACGGTACTATTAAGGGCCACAGATGGGGCACTATAATATTGAAGGCCAGAGATTGAGCACCATTAATTTGAGGGCCATAAATGTGGCACTATAACTTTGATGGGCACAGAGGGGGCACTTTTCTTGGTGGGGGAGGCAACGCTGAATTGCTATGGGGATCCATGATTTCTATGTACACCCCTGATGAAAAACCAAAGACAGGTCCCAAAATAAAGAAGGAAATATATCTGACTATATGAAGGAATTGCCCATGGAGATTGACCAGGGCAAGCCCCAGAGAGGAACCTGAAGAGCATTTTTTACAGCCTGTAGGCTACAAAATACTAGTGGGATATTAGGGGAGTCTTCTAAAATTAGTTTTTTATGAGCCTAAAATCCTAAAAAAAGACCAAAACATTTGTATATACTTATTTTGCAAATTCACCTAATTTCTCATGTCAAGGAAGAAGTGAAAGCAAAGAGAGAACGAGAATGGAGAACTTCTATTAGGAAGTAGTTTCATTAAGCTATATTCACATGGCATGGTTGACGTGCAGTAAAAGACACGTAAAAACACAGGGTGTTCTTGCTGCATTTTGTGATGTAGTGTGATAGACATGATGATTATTTATAAAATGTCTATCGCTTTGTATAACCCAAATGTATTATGCTATTGTAATGACTTCAGCCTAATGTGGAACTCTGCTGCATAAGGAAAGAGTTAAATCACAGTGTTATATGTTATTGCTTGAGTGTTTTCCCAGTCCTCCCCATCCCCCACACACAGAATCTTCTTGAACAAAGGGATATCTACTTTCACTTTCAGATTTGGACACATGTTAAAGACAAAGGCTTCTACTTGAGAGAGGTGGGGAGAAGGGGAGGCGGGGGATTCTATATGATCCGACAAATGAGAATCCTATATGTTACTGATGTAACCTGTTGCACGCCCATTGTGTGTCTGTACAATAAAAGGCCCTGTCTGGCTGTTTCTGGGCAGAGAGCCATTTTGGATATGAGGCTGATAGCTTGTGTCTAATTTGCTCCACGATGATGTGTGCACACGATACAAATTAGGAAAGCGACAAAATACCCCAAAAGCCTGCTGGAGAAAATCATAATCCAGTTCAGTGGCGTCTCCTGGGTGGACCGAGTTAAGAGATTTTGATTTCTTTCATTCTGGAAAAATACAGAGATCGGCGGATGGCACGCAGAACTCAGGGGCCCGAAAATCTACAGAACACGGTAAGATTGCTTTATGTAAATCTACCGATGTGATCTGGGTTCTGACTGCTTTTCTGCCTGTTCCTGGTCCAGAGTGATAAATCAATGAAAGGCAGGTAATATAGTTCTTTCTTACTCGGAAAAGACCACCGTTTTAACCTGCTTAAGGGGTATTTTGTATGCTGTGTCTGTTATGTCTGAGACGGTTAAAAATTGTGTATACAAGACCAAGAGATAAATTCTGTGAGGGTTAATGTGTCGGGAGGGCGGACTCGGCTGTTTAAGTCTGAGGGAACACGCCAGTGACACGTGCTCCTAGGTAAAACTAGTGTGAGGTTAGGAAGATTTATGATACGAATACTTACCATATGATTGAGCGTGTTATGTTCTCATATGTGGAAAGGTATTTACGGGTGAATATAGCCGTGGTGTGACGGCTGATTTCTCCAGAATATTATTGAGGTTTTGGTCATTGAAAATAATCGTCAGTCTCTGTGTATAGCTAAATGTCCTGTCTAGATCGTGTACAAGGAGTGCTCTTGGGGATTACTAGTATACGGTGGGCTGTTATAAAGGTAGATGAGATATATACCTTGAGCCGTTGTGGGTATTCTCCAGTAATCCCGTCTGTCTGGTATTATAGAAAGAATGTGCAGTGTTTATTGTTGGGGGGAGGGCTGCTGATAAGAGTGAACTGAAAGCTTTTTCCAATTAACCCTTTCTATTTACTTTGTCTTTCCCTGTGTTTTATAGAATTAATGCGTATTGTAATCTGAGTGGGAAAGAAGGGTTATATGGGAAGGATTTGAAGAAAGCAGATTTTACAAAAGAAACAGTACTGTGTGCAGAAACTTTGAATAGAATAGAATAAGCAGGTAGCATAGAGTTGAGCAAAGTGAGCAAGGACAAAGGTCATAGAGCTTGTGATTTGGTTACTGAACAATGGGAAAGGATCAGGAAAAGTTGCAGAAAGAAATGCCAGGTTATAGACAGATAAGATAGATTGTAGAAAGTTTTCAGAAGATGAGCAGGAAGCCTAGCAGAAAGAAATGTGTTTTTAGATTGCTAGAAGGAGGTATAATGTAGTTAAGAGATTGAAGAGGGGAAAGCATGTAGGGGGGGTATGTGTATTGCTTATGAACAATGTAATGTCTTTGTGTTGACTACAGCCCCTCCCTGTAATGGCGGCCGTGCTTGCAATGTTTACAATCCAACATAGTGTGACTCTGCAGTAAATGTAGTGAGGCCTGCCCCCACCCTGAAGTTATTTCCCCCCATGTGCTCACTTTCAGGGTGTGTGATGTTACTTCCGGTCCCTCCCCATCCGGGGCAGGACCTGGCCCCGCCCCTTCCTCCTCCAGCGGCCATCTTGCCTCACCTGGAAGTGCTGCTACTCAGCAGCCATTTTGCCTCACCTGGGAGTGCTGCTGCCCCTGGCCCCGCCCGTTCCTCCGGCAGCCATTTTGCCTCACTTGGGAGATTTGTAGCCCCGCCCCTTTCTGCCTCTGGCGGCCATTTTGCTGCATTTGGGAAGCCTATATTTCCCAATGCCACTGTATCCAGTGCTAACATCATGATTGTCTGAACAAAGGTTTCGTTTGACCAGACTTTGTTACGCTCCAAGATGTGGCCACTTTGGATGTGTGATAAGTTCAGGGAAACAAACCTTTGTGGAGATGCAGCTTGGGACATAGTAGATGACTAAGCTGGTTTATAGTGCATGGAAGATTGGAGTTGATGCATGGGGGACAGAGGCCAGGAATACATGACAGGGGACGCTCTCTCATGTTCCCAGGGGCTCTGTTTTCCACTGCCCGCTTCTCCAATGGATGCTCAGACAGATGATGTTACGGAAGGCTCCTACAGATGAAATAATTTCCCTATAGTCACCCAGCAAACTTTTTCATGCAATTTGGTGAAGTAATTTTACTTTTTATGTGAAGAAAGAGGGACTGAATTGCCCAGAGTAGGATGTTAATTCATCCGTATTTTTTAGTTTTTCTTTAAGTCTTTTGTATATTCTAGTGTCAGTCTACACTGAAGCTATAATTATATTCCGACAGGAGAGTAAAAGCTAAACGCTGGTCATACCCTGAAATACTATTACACTGGGTGACGTAAAATTTTACTTGTGTTGCGCCCCCTTGTGTTAAAAAATGCTAACTGCGACCTGAAATAAAAAAAAAAAAAATTTTTTTAAGGAGATTTTTGCTCAGACTTCGCTGCATACAATGTCACCTTGACCTACAAAGTGCTTGTTTTTGTGCCTCTTGGTTTACTAGTTTGAACGCAATGACTCTTTTTCCATTGAGTATTGCGGTTCAAAAGGGGGGAGGCATAGGTGATCTGGGTCATAGATGATCTAGGTGTTGTAGATCAGCTATTGGGTTTGGAAAAAAAATAAATAAATGATTTTGTGCTACAAGATTCCGAGCCATGTGAAATAGAACATCAGAACGATTATTTAGTACTAATTCAGTAAGAAACTGCAGATATGCAAACAGTTATCAGAACCTCTGTTGATAATGCATATGTTGAGCTTTTTGCAGATGGTACCAGGGTGAGGATTGATGACTCCACATCGGATATGCAGTGGTCACACAACAAGATGTCCTAGAAGCAGAAGCTCTGCCTCCGCATGTCACAGTACAATAAGCGGAATGGAAGGCCCTCACTGAGGCGAGTAGAGTGGCGAGAGGTAAGACCGGCAATCCTTTACACTGACTCCTGGTATGCATTTGGCATAGCTCATGATTACGGCCCAATATGGAAGGCCAGACAGTTTTCTACCTTAGCAGGACAACCAATTGAGAATGGTGCAGCGGTACAGAGTCGCATGGAGGCCCTACTTCTACCTGACAAAGTTGAGAGTTCGCACCGATTCCTACACTGGAGAGGCGAGAGACGACACCCTCGCTGACAGCGCAGCAAAGGCAGCGGCCCTCAAGCCGTGGAAGAAAGAAGAAAGATACTGACAGCATGAGTCAGTGGTAAAAAAAAAAAAAAAAAACTTTGGACATTGACAAAAATTTGGACTTTGATATGCTAAAGACTTTTACAGTTACCAGCCAGCAAGGAAGGAAAAAATAAATGGACTAATATGGGAGCAGCAGAAACAGGACAGCGTGTGGTGAACGGTCAACAGCACTTGCCCACCACAGTTCCTGTATCCCATGATGGCCCAGCTGATGGATGGAAAGACCCACCTAGTAAAGCAGTAATGACGACGACGCTTGAAAGAGGTTGGGCGACTTCTAGATTCTCTGTAGCTGCTGCATCATTTGTCCGGTTTAGCATGATCTATGCCATGGGTAAGTCAGGGCAGAAGTAAATTTGCCACACCACACTTGCCGGGACCACTCTACCCATTTCAGGGATTGCAAATTGACTACGTTCAGCTCCCCACTTGTTGGGAAGTATGACTACGTGCTTGTTGTTGTTGATGTCTTTGCAGGTTGGAGGCCGACCCTGTTACCAAGGTAAACAAGTAGGTAACCGCAAAGAAGCTCATGAACGAGGTAAACTGTGAATATGGGGTACCAGAAGTGATTCAGAGTCAGACAGAGGTATAAACTTTGCAGGTGAATGTAACATGTCATGTCTGCTCTGGATGTATCCCAGGCCTTTTACATACTGTACCACCTTTAGTGTAGTGGAAAGGTGGAGAGACGTAGTGGCACGCTAAAAGTAAGATACTTAAAAATGACGCCACTTTGGAAAGACTGTCATCCAATAGCCTTATACAGTGTTAGATATGAACCCAGGGGGGATTATACATTATCTCCCTATGAGATTGTTTGGGCTAGCCCCAAGGCTAGGTCGTTACTATCCTCAGTGGTTACAATTACAATCTGATGTGTTGACTGAGTATGTGATTTCCGTTGTTAAAGAACTAACCAAAGCCTATGCACAGGTGTTCTCTTCCAGACTCAGAGGCAGACACTGGGACACATATCTTGCAGCCTGGGGATTGGGTGTGCGTCAAGAAGTTCCTCAGGAAGCACCCTCCTGAGCCCAGATTTGATGGCCCCTACCAGGTGCTTCTGACTACTGCCACAGCTGTGAAACTAGCCGAAAGACTTACATGGATCCATGCTTCATACTGTAAGAAAGCTTCAGATCCGGGAGACCAGTCTTAAGTTGTGCCAAAGACATTACTCTGGTTAGGGCTAGTGAGAGAGGAGGGTGGCAACCGGAATCCCTAGTCGGAAGAATATGAGGGTATGGTTACCTTCTAGTATAACTCGTCCAATGCTCAAGTAGCCGCATATTCCTTCGACTATTGTACTGTGGTCCCGTGTCTAGGCGCAAGATCCCACCGCAGGCCAGATTTAGCCCAGTCCAGCTGGTTATATGACTTATATACCCGGGGAATACAATATGTTTGCGCCACTGATAACGTCTGGGGAGAAGACTGCCGTTATTGGGGATTAGTGGGATGGAACACAGAAATAGACTAGTCCTATAAACCGCGAAGTGCCTTAAATAAGAAAGGGAGGAGCGGGAAATCCCTAATTAGTCGTATAACCCTCCTTGAGAATAATAAGGACAGCAGGTATTGGAAGGCTGAACTTAGTATGTTGCTTGGTTTTAATGCGGTTTTACATTAACCATGGGAGATCCAAGCCCGGGGGACGGGGAGACTTATAGTCTGGGGACATACCGGTACGGGAGGACAGATCCCTTAGGGAAGTTTAAAATAAGGGATATGGTAGATGCAGCCGAATGGAAGCCTTCACTTAGTCCTGTGCCCATAATTAACCCCCTCCGCCGTAAGATAAAGACCTTGACGAACATGATGATCATAGCCGACCCTACCTTTTGAGGACACCTTGACAGTAGCGACTGGCTACTCTGACCAGAATCTCTGGTTGGAGTTGATGAGGTACAATGCTAACAGGAGCAACAAGTCTAACTGTTGCGTGTGCGGTAGTGCCCGACCACACTTGGGGATGGTCCCCCTAAATCTCCCTGTAGATGCTGAAGAGTGGTTTATTAGTCTCTTCACGAACATTTCCGCTAATTACACTGTCCGTGAGAAATGGAAGAAGGAATACTCTATAACTACTTAAGTGTTTTGCACCGGAGAGAGTGTTACTGACTACCCTGGAAACTACACCTGCCAGGCAAATAGGCAGGGTGGAGGGAGATTTTTGGGGAACTCACCAACGGGTATTGCTCCTCCTACAGTATGATAGGAGGGGAATAGATGCAGAATCAGGTCCAGTCCTTAGGAGACGTTTACTGGCTTTGTGGAGACATGAGGTAGAGGACCCGCCTGGAGGGTAATTGGACAGGGGAGTGTGCCTTAGTAAAGCCCTTATGCTCCTCCACATCCTGTCAGACACCAATGTTTTCCTTGTTTGAAAAAGATGAAGAGCCAGTTCCGATAATGCCAACCACATGCGCTACCAAAGAAAAAGGAGAAATGTACTAGTACTGCGCCTGCCCCGATCTCCTAAGATGGACTGTCAGTGGAATTCCCATTTGCCTAGGGATAGTGCAGAAGACCTTAGGTTCCGGCGAGGGCACACCCTGTGGGGTGTTAACTTGTACAGACAGAGGGTATGGATGCCCGGAAATGAGCCCAGGGAATCCATGGCCTCCCTCTGAGGTGAGGTAGGGATCCCCCCCTCTTAGGAGTAGGGACTTACGGGCAGTGGGAAAACCCTGACGCAAGGGTGAGGCGACTTGGACGTGTTCACCATTAGGACTATCTCCAGGAGGGACTTTGGTGTGGGTGAAGATTAGGGAGTCCCACGCCGTGCGTACCTGTGCACGCTACTAGTATTGTAACATTATGCTAGAGCGAGAAGAGAGACCCCTGGTGGTAGCTTTGATCTACACGTGTACATTGACGTCATAGGATAGCCAAGGGGGGTACCTGACGAGTTTTAAAAATTAGAGACCAAGTTAAAACTAGATTCGAGTCCATTTTCCTGATCATTAGGGTAAATAAATGTTGACTGGATTAATTATGTTTATTATAATTAGCAGTGGTTTATAAATTATACTAGAGACGCCTTATAGGGACTAGTCGACCAATAGGACCTACCTCGACTATGACTTTTTTAAAAATAGAATGGCCTTAGAGACGACTTTAGCTAAAAAGGAGAGTGTCTGAAAGATGATAGGGGAGACTTGTCATACCTACATCCTAGACGACACGTGACCCGCGGGTAAAGACGCAGTTGCCATTAAGAAGCTGACCGCACTAACTAAAAAGAGCTAACTTTTGGGACCAGCACTCGCCATGGATGAGCGGGTGGTAAAGGATCCTGGCACAGACGGGCGTCGCTGTTGTATGTGAACTGATGGTTATCTTTTCTGTTCTAGTCTGCTGTGTTATCCCCTGTGTCAGAGAGACCTGTGAAACTGATGCTGGAAAAGCCGCTCCCACCATGAGTTTGCTGGATGCATCCCCAGAAGGAGTGGACAAGTCCTACACCCCCTTGAAGACCCTAAAACGAACCTTCAACGCGCTCCAGTTATAGGCTCATGCGCAGAAGACTGTGAAAATTAGATAAAGAATTAGAGGATAGACATTTTAAGGGGGGATTGTGATAGACATGATGATTATTTATAAAATGTCTATCGCTTTGTATAACCCAAATGTATTATGCTATTGTAATGACTTCAGCCTAATGTGGAACTCTGCTGCATAAGGAAAGAGTTAAATCACAGTGTTATATGTTATTGCTTGAGTGTTTTCCCAGTCCTCCCCATCCCCCACACACAGAATCTTCTTGAACAAAGGGATATCTACTTTCACTTTCAGATTTGGACACATGTTAAAGACAAAGGCTTCTACTTGAGAGAGGTGGGGAGAAGGGGAGGCGGGGGATTCTATATGATCCGACAAATGAGAATCCTATATGTTACTGATGTAACCTGTTGCACGCCCATTGTGTGTCTGTACAATAAAAGGCCCTGTCTGGCTGTTTCTGGGCAGAGAGCCATTTTGGATATGAGGCTGATAGCTTGTGTCTAATTTGCTCCACGATGATGTGTGCACACGATACAAATTAGGAAAGCGACAAAATACCCCAAAAGCCTGCTGGAGAAAATCATAATCCAGTTCAGTAGTTCTGTTTTTGTAATGCAAATGTATCAAAATCACAGCAAAAGCTCACGTGGTTTTGCACAATATCTACTGTGCCCAAACTGCCCTTGTAAATGCACCCTATAGCTGACAGCCAAGATACTGATAGCATATACCATCACTTTCTGATTGATCGTAGTCTGACCACCAGGGCCACCATTATCCTGTAAATTAAAGGGGATTTCCAGGCTAAAACTACTGATGACCTATCCTTAGCATAAGCCAATCGGTGGAGGTCTGCCATTGGAGACTCCCGTCGTGGAAACACAACAACTGGGTTATATGCAAATATGGAACAGAACTTTCTGATTCATAGTATAATTCTGGGAGAGGATCCTCAAGAGAACCCCCAATAATGATAATTTTCAGCTGCTGCCCCCCCTACAACATCTTCAGGATGAAAATAGTAGTTCTATCTTTGCTGTTGGCTTTACCTGATTTACATTCCCAGATGTCAAACCTTCTTCCCACAGCTCAGCCTGGAGATAACGCACATTCTTTACTCCACCAACATGGAGGAGAATATTCCGTCTCCTCCTGACCATTCCTTAGTAAAGTTCCTCTTTCTTGGCTCCGATCCGTTATTACTGCTGCGCTGTCTTGTCCCGAGAGAGGGGCCTGTTTCCAGCCTATAACCCTTTTCTTGCCAGTTGTACTCATTCCTTGTGCCCTCCCACACACACAATGGGCTTTATGGCCAGGAACAGGTTAATGCTTTTTTGGCAAACTTATCCTGCACAGCAATCTGGTTTTAATTTATATGCACGCGAGGCTTCGTGAGATAGCGGATATATTGTTTTCAGATCGGTTTTCGGAGACCCATTGTTGCAGAGTCCTAGAAGAAAAGTCATAGTTGGTGAAGGTGGAGATCTTTATGCCACCGATGGCATATTTTAAAGGGCACTGCGTTGAAAAGGGGCAGTCGCCCACCAAAGCACTTCCTACTCATGCAAAGAAGGGGTGGCAGTGGTTAAATGGTTAACCACAAAAATGAGTCACATACTTGAAGATTGGGCTTCTGTCCACCTGAAAGGGTACAGTATATGTGCTGTAAAATAATGGATACCCGCTGGTGAGGGGTAGGTAATTGACATGATCAGCATAGGCTTCTCTGAATGTAAAAATAGACTTTTCTATTTATTGACAGCAAGCAGAGATCTTGATAATGGCAAGGAACTAAATTAGTATCTGTGCTCTCTTTTAATACATCATTTTCAATAGCTTGCGTACGTCAGGCTTCTTCTCCAGTGCTCTTCTAGTCAGTACAAACAGGAACGTAACATAATATAGCCAAAATATTGTTTTTTGAGGCCAGAAGGGGGCGCTACATGCTGCCCAATCACTCAGTCTGCCTACCATTCATATTTGATATGATTGGGTGTTCTGTAGATGTACAATATAAGGTTCATTGACTTCACTTTAAAGGGGTTGTATGAAAATTGACTTTTATCATATATCCATAAGATAGGTGATAAAAGTATGATTGGTAGTAGTCTCACCTTTCAGACCCGCACCGATCCCCATAATGATGCCCCTGAGTTCTCTTCTCCTCCTTATTGCAGGCTCGCTGCATTGAATAGAGCAGCAGTCACATATGTGCAGTCCCACTTCATTCATCTTCAGGGCTTAGTCACACGGGCGTATCAGCACCCGTACACGGGCACCGATGTGCCCGTGTGACTGTGCCCTTACTGCAGGAAGAAGACGGCCGTACTTCAGGACGGACGACTCCTCGCAGCGCAGAAGAAAGAACACATAACCGGCAATGAAGCCAGTCACATGTTCTTTCCTCCGGCGCTGCAGAGAGACGTCTGTCCTGAAGTGCAGACGTCTCCTTCCTGCAGTAACAGGGGTGCTGATGCGCCCGTGTGACTAAGCCCTCAATGGGGCTGCTGCAGCTAGTGGAGCGCTTGTACTCGGCTATTTCTGTCACGCTTTATTGAAATGAATGGAGTGGAACCGCATATATGGGACCACTGCTCCATTCAATCTCCTCTATGCTATGGGGACGGGGGGAACGCCAAGCCAACAGTGAGGGGGAGGCGGACACAGGACCCCTGTTCTCAAAATCAATGGGGGTCTCCATGGTGAAACCCCCACTGATCAGACTTTTATCACATATTTGTTAAGTAGTTCTACAGAGGCAGGGCATGTAAATACGGTGGGGCCTATGGTGGGAGGGGGCTGTGAGCTGCTTCCCTTGCTTACTATAGAACTATTATAACAGATACCTGTATGCACCACTAGAGGGAGCTGACCGCATGTTAAATTTTACAACTTCTATTGAGTTCTGTACTGGCTGTGTAAATCCATATACAATTATCTCCCCCTAGTGGTGGCTGCTTGCAGCTAGAATTCTGGTATTGGCCAATGATGGTAATTACAATGAACCTGAATAAATACACATCCCTCTGAACAGTTGACTGACAGCGTCAGAGCAACCAAGAGAAGAAACAGGAGTCCTCATGCATTGCTGCAAGAGAAGGGAGTTGGGGATGTACTGCTGCAGGAGATGAAAGTCACAGGGACCATGACCTTTAAGAGAAATGTCAGGGACATTGTCTGACATATTGCCTAAAAGTTCCCCAAAAGGGTGGTGATGTCACAGGTAGAGGTGCAGTTGGCGATAACATGACAAGGTGCTGGCTCTATAAGCGAAGTGACTGGACCTGCAGCTGCAAGGACAGCTGCCACCAGGAGTAGGGATAGTCCATGCCAGGGGTGTCCTGCTCCTTTTAAGACTCTATAGTGCGCAACAACTACACTACCCTGGTGATGTCACCACTGATGATGTCATCAGAGGGATGTCAGGAACATGGGGTGGTGAGTCTTTTGTAGCGCTCTAGTCCATGTTATGACATCACAGGGTTGATAATGTCACAGAAGTGAAGATGTCATAATAGACAGCTTGTCATGTCCCCTTTGAGGCCTCAGAATTGATGGTAGAATCATAGCTGTGGGTGATGATTGCTTTAACGTTGCTGAAGTAGGGACACAGAGGCTGAGTTGACTGCCTTACAAATGTCATCGCTGATGTCAGGGACATTGGTTTGTAGTTCCCCTATGGGACAACAGTAATGTCACATGAGTGATGATATCACGGGAGTGATGACATCATTATAGGCAGTGATAGTGATTGCCTGACATGTCCCTTCTATAGCACTAGAATGGGTGATGGATGTCACAGGTGGGGACGTTGTGCACCACTAGGGGTGCCGGTCCAATAAATTGAGTGCCAGGACCAGAAGCAGCCAGACAGTGTGGTGGCTATACAGAGGAGCAAGGGTGACCTACACAGGTAACTTGTGAATTTTTGTATGGAATTTACCGAAGCTTGCGGTACGTTGTGTGGCCTATTCTGTTCCATGTGAGAGGCGTCTTACAAAATTTTGCTGCCTTCTATTGAAAAGCTTCAGGAGGTCTCAGGAAAGTTCTTTTACTATAAAGCAGTATGCCTTATTTTGTGCTGCCATCTAGTGGTGCAAAGAGTAATATACTATATGGTTTTCTATGGACTTTGTTGCTAATTTCTTTGTTGCGACACTCAGGCGTCAGGTCACAGCACTGCTATGGTGACAGAGGAATGGGAATTGAATTTCTCCCACTGCTTACCTTCACATGGTCATAAGGGTAAAGGAGTTGATCACCAACAAAACCCCATTATTTAAAAATTAGTCACCCTGATAAGATGATTTTGGCAGGTTTAGATGACACAGGACCACCTTCTAGGATGTCCTATTGGGGGGCTATATAGACAAGGGGTTACCTTCATAGGACAACCCCATAACAGGGAACCTTTCAGCATCTATGAGTCCCATAAATTAAAATTGTAGACTTATAGGATAAGTTGCATTGAGTCAAGGGTATGTTTTATATTCGTATGTCTCTGTTCTTCTGATGTCTATAACTTTAGCTTATGCAGCTCATAGGAGCTGGCAGGTTTACTTTAAAAGAGAAAATCCTGGTTACCTAAAGCCGCCACTAGGGGGAGCTCACTGGTGTACTAATTGATTCTCCTGTTTTACTAGTGTAGCCTCATACACTACATGTGCGCTGCGTCATACTAACATAGTATATAAGGTCAAAAAAAGACACATGTGCATCCAGTTCAGCCTATTACCCCCCCGCCCAACGTTGATCCAGAGGAAGGCAAAAAAAAATCCCATTGAGGTAGAAGCCAATTTTCCCCATTTAAGGGAAAAAAAATCCTTCCGGACTTTGACCTGGCATTCGGAATAATCCCTGGTCAACAACCCTTTTGAAGTTACTAATGATTATAACATGTAATATTGTATTGCTCAAGAAAGATGTCCAGGCCCCTCTTGTACTCTTTTATCAGATTTGTCATCACCACGTCCTAAGGCAGAGAGTTCCATAGTTTCACTGCTCTTACAATAAAGAACCCCCTTCTATCTAGAAACCTTATTTCCTCTAGACATATAGGAGCCCCCCCTTGTTGCAGTCACAGTCCTGGGTATAAAGAGATGATGGGAGAGATCTCTGTATTGTCCTCTGATATATTTATACATGATTATTAGGTCACCCCTCAACCATCTCTTTTCTAAACTAAATAACCCCAATCTTCATAACCTCTCTGGGTATTGTAGTCTGCCCATTACATTTATTACTTTTGTGCTCGCCTTTGCACCCACTCAGGCTCTGATATGTCCTTCTTCAGTACCGGTGCCCAAAACTGTCCACAATATTCCATGTGTGGTCTGATCAGTAACTTGTAGAGAGGAAGAACAATGTTCTCGTCATGTGACCCTAGACCTCTTTTGCTACACCCCATTATCCCGTTTGCCTTGGCAGCAGCTGCCTGACACTGGTTGCTCCATTTAAGCTTACAGTTAACTAAAATCCCCAAGTTCTTTTCAATGTCAGTGCTACCCAGTAGTTTATCCAGATCCTCTCGCCTTGCGTCCTCTCTTATGTTAATTTCTTTACATAGTTTTGTGTCATTTGCAAATATTGATATTTTACTGAACAGTCATTCTACCAGGTCATTGATAAATATATTAAAAAGAATAGGGCCCAAAACTAACCCCTGTGGTACTCCACTAGTAAAAGTGACCCCTCCAATACAGCCCCTTGTGGCACCCCACTAGTAACAGTGACTCAATCAGAGTATGTACCATTAATAACCACCCTCTGCTTTCTATCACTGAGACAGTTACCTACCCACTTACACACAAATTCACCCAGACCAAGCATTCTCATTTTCTATACCAGCCTTTTATGTGGCACAGTATTAAATGCTTTAGAAAAGTTCAGATGCACAAGATCTTATAACTCTCCCCGATCCAGTCTAGAACCTACTTCCTCGTAGAAGCTGAGCAGATTCGTTTGGCAGAAGTAATCCCTCATAAACGCATCCTGATATGGAGTTATACAGCTATTTTCCTTGAGGTACTTCAGGATCGCATCTCTTAGAAACCCTTCAAACATTTTACCCACAATAGAAGTTAGACTTACCAGCCTGTAATTTCCAGGTTCACTTTTTGACCCCTTTTTGAATATCTGCACCACATTGGCTATGTGCCAATCCAGTGGAACAGACCCATCACTATTGAGTCTTTAAATATAAGAAACAACAGTCTGTCTATCACATTTCTTAATTCCCTTAGAACCAGGGGGTGCATGCCATTGGGACTTGGTGATTCGTCTATTTTAATCTTTTTAAGACGACTCTGCACTTCTTCCTGGATTAGACTGGTGGCATTTAGTGGAGAGTTTACTTTAACACTCTGCATCTCACCTCACATTTCATTTTCCTCTGTGAATACACTGGAGGAAAAACTATATAATAGATTTGTTTTCTCCTCATCGCCCCCTACAATTTCTCATACATTATTTATTAAAGGGCCAACACTTTCAGTATTAATATTTTTACTATTTACATACTTAAAGAACAAGTAGAGAGTTTTACTCTCTTTGACAAAAAGCCTCTCTGTCTCCATCTTTGCTGCTTTTATCTGATTTTTACACAATTTATTTTTCTCCCTATATATTTTTGGTGCTTCTTATCTGTCTTCTTATTCTAGTAGTTTAAACACTTGCCCCTTTACATCTATATTGAGCCACAACCTATGTGCATTCTGATTGGAGCAGTCCAGTGGGTGGTCCTATCATGATGGGTCTGCACGTTGGGATGAAGGCTGTTCAATGATGATGTAAGTGGCTTGTTACTTTGGGTGGGGCCTACATGACTGATGTTAATTTGTATCACTATTTATATGAGACATTTGAATGTACCTATATGCTTGAAAAAGACCTTTCGGTCGAGATGTTGCTACTGTCTTGTCTATGGAGGCATAAAGTTTTTTTCTTCTTTGCACCCTGAATGCTATCACGTTTTCCTTCCTTAGATTGAATCCATGGGTTCTGGTTCCAGCTGACTGTGCATAAATTACCCCCCTTTTGAAGGTGCTCAGGATAGTGCTATTGGCACCATGTTTATTTCTGCTAGTCCCGGTATAACTATCAGTCATTGTACAACTATTGTAATGTCATCTATACAACTATTGTGATATCACTCAGCCCTGCTATAAAGGCCAGTGCCAGGCAGAGATCTGCCATTCATCAATTGGATGTGACTGGTAAGTATATGCTCCTTGGGCTCTCCATCGGGCCATCATCAATCAACGTCATTCAGTTTCATCATGCCATATAGTTACGGTACACGAGGAAGGGCTTCAATAAAGTTTTCTTCATCTATGGTTTTCCGCATTCTTTCTAGGTCTTTCTGTTGAATTGACATAGTATTTAGTGCTGTGTTAGGTTTACGGTCAATGATTTGTTGTGACTAGGAACCAAAGGTGATCAGTCCAATTTCATCTGGACTGTTCCCTGTTATTCTATAACAGACATCTGTGCAGTCTAGCACCCCGGGTGTGTAACAATCATTACATTTGGTAAAAAAACAACAAAAAAAACAGATATCATGTTTCCGGAATTCCTAAAAGAGCAAATCCGAAGGCAGAAATACCATCTATGGAGGGGCCCAATGTGGTGCTCCTCAAATATAGCGGCATCAATAATATGGTGGCCAACCGATCTAGCCACAGAAGTCATAGCACATCATGTAACTATACCAAGAAAACACAAAGAAGGGTAAAATCAGCCTGCTGACCCGCCTGCGCTCCAAAAATATACAGGAACGGAGCTTGGCAGCAGTGCTGTGGTTGATCCTGAAGAGAAAGATCAGCACTTCCCAGATAGACAGCTCAAACTCTATGTTGCCACCTGGAACATGGAAGGAAAGGGGAGAAGAACTGAGCAATTCTTATTATTGTGTCCCCTAAGTGTAGCCGGGAGTGGTGGTGGCGGGGTAAGCTGGTCTGGTAATCATGTCTCTTACCAGTATCTTTTTTTAATTTAATCAAATATTTTTTATTGAAATTTTCATAAATACATCAAATCCTATAATCTAAAATACAACGTAACCTGCCCTGAGCCTGACCTTCCTCCCTCCAGCTTCCCCTCCCCTTACAAATAGGAAATAAAGTACATCACATTATAGAAGCCCTCATATTTTACACAATATGTGGGTAAGTAAATTATATTCTTCATTTAACGGTAGAATCAAAAACAAAAAAAATGTACATATATTAACTATTTTTTCTTCTAGCTGAATAAGAGGAGTGACAATATGCTGTTTCGGACTAATAGTCTTTATATATGGAGCAGCATCTGGGATGTCGAAGAAAAATACTCATTTCCTATAAGGAATTCATCTTTATTTTTATCCAAATAAGTTGACAATTGGAGATGAGCGAGCACCCATATGCTCGGGTCCGCATTATTCGTGTCGAGCTTTTCGTAAAATTCGAGAGCTCTACTCGAGTAACGAACCCCATTGACTACAATGGGAGACTCGAGCATTTTTGTATGTGGAACGCAGGGTCCCAAACTATTTTTTTCTTGGTTCGTGTTTCTCCCTTTCCCTCTCTCTATTCCCCTTCCCCTTCCCCTCCCTGCCAGACCAAAAATTTTCAAATGACGCGCGCTGCGTCATGGCAGGGAGGGGCCAAAACAGGCATGTCACAGCGGGGAGGAGCCAAAAGCTGGGGCGGGGTCGAACGCGATTTGATGCTCGTTCCAACGCTAATACTCGAACGAGCATCAAGTATTTATAAATTCTCTGCTTGTTGGAGGAATCTTGTTTCCATTTTAAAGCCACCAGTTTTCATGCTAAGTACAACAGTCTATCCACCACCAATTTCGTACATTCTGAAGAGGGCAATCCTTCCACATAATCGAGTATACATAAGATATATTTGTGATATATGTCTTATGACTTTTCTTTTAATTTCTGCTGTTGGGTTGGGTTGGCACAATGTTGGATTTGGTAAGTAAACTGGTGGCTTGGATTGGCACACTGGTAGGTTATGTTGGCACACTGGTGGGTTGGGTAGATGCACTGCATATATAATACTAATATCTGGCTATATGGAACAGGAATTCCCACAAGATCTGCAGAATTTGCTGTTGCCATCAGACGATGATGCTGCCAATGACATTTAGGTCATTTGTGTTCAGGAAGGATGTTAAAACAGGTAAGTCTTCTCAAACCTTAAAGGGGTTGTCCTACCAAAAGGAATGATCCCCTTATACACAGGATAGGGGATACCTAGCTGGCCTGTAGGGGTCTGATTACTGGCGGTTGAACATGTGCACTGCAACTTTGTTAATTTCAATGGAGCTGCTAAAGATAGCCAAGCACTTGAACTCACCATCTCAGGTAGGCCCATTGCAATAAATTGGGGTGCACATGTGTGACCATTGCTCCATTAATTTGGGGACCTTCAGGACCCTTGTTGACTGCTGTGGATCAGTGATAACTTGTTTTGCTGCTCTAACTCATCATCCTTAATATTTATCTTTTTTGTATTTCTATCTTCTTGTACATGAGATTGGGAGCAAAAGCTCCAGGAGACCCTCGGCCAACAGTATGTGTTATACCATTCATCAGAACACCGCATGTACATAACTATATTTGTTCGGAAGGATATCATCCGGTTTTGTTCATGTACAATCCGTTTTCTTTCACTTACATAATTGTGGGTAAAACTATTGTGAATTGAGTCATTAGCAAGAAGGATCTCAGAGGCCCCTTGTAGGGTCTATGGGTTTGCTCTCAGATTCTTGACTATATGGAGTAATGGACAGCTGAATCCACAAATACAAAGTGTGACATTATGTTGTAGTAATATCCTCTATTTCATGCCATTCTCCTAACTGCTGACCATTCTTCCTATGTTTTATTTCTTATACAGAGGTTGAACGTGCCCATGTGACTACAAGGATATTCCATCATGTCAAAACCAAAGGGACCTTGGGTGTCACCTTCAGCGTCCTTGAAAAGTATTTCCTGTTCATCACTACTCATATGTGATAAAAGTGTCCGGTATTAATATATTACTTGTGAGGGATTAGTGTTTAGGATCGGTAGCAACCTGGGCATAAGCAGTCAGAGACAGTGACACATGGGATAAAGTCTTTAGTCCAGGCTTCGTCTGGGTTTAATTCAGTGCAAACAAAGCAAAATACAGGCCTTAACTTCAGGCCAACACAAAGTACATCCTGCTCGTCCGAGCACTTACTAAACATGTAGCATCCCTGGCTACACCCTTGTAAACAAATGGTTCCTGCGCACAGCTAGCCAGGACTCACAGACCTGCAAAGGTCTCAGCTCTCCTCCTCCAGGACCTGTAGGCCCAGGCTTTATAAGGCCTGGTACCAGCCTCACCTGGTACGTGGGAGTGGCCATCCCACCCTTCGCTTTGACCACTCCAGGAAAAGCCGGCCCAGATTATGTGGCTTGGAGCCACTTACACACTACAACGTGTCAGTAACTTAATGTTACTGACACCATACTGCCGGCTTCCTCCACCGAGCTCAGGCTGCTCGGTGGCACGTATCTGCCCAAGTGCTCCCTAAAGCCGCATAGGAGAGCATCCTAGGCGAAATGTAACGGCCCTCCAGCACTTTGCCGGTCACTGTCTCACATACCCTCCCCCTCTGTTCGAGCCTGTGGGGTCGGACACGTTTAGCTGCCATGCAATGCGTCCTTGACAAGGCATCGGCATTGCCCTGTAGCTTTCCGGCCCTGTGTTCAACAGAGAAACTGAAGTTTTGAAGTGTCAGGAACCACCTGGTGACTCTGGCATTTCTTTCTTTTGCCTGTGACATCCAGGTTAAGGGGGAGTGGTCTGTGATCAGCCTGAAGTGCCGACCTAGAAGGTAGTATTTTAGGGATTCAAGGGCCCATTTGATGGCTAAGCACTCCCGCTCAACTATACTGTAGTTTTTCTCTGTAGGCGTGAGCTTCCTGCTTAGATAAATCACGGGATGTTCCTCTCCCTCTACTTCTTGGGACAGAACTGCTCCCAGTCCCACGTCGGATGCGTCTGTTTGAACGACAAATTCTCTTTTAAAATTAGGTGTGACCAACACTGGACGTCTACAGAGGGCCTGTTTTAACTCTTGGAACGCCTTTCCTGCATCAGGGTTCCACTTGACCATGACTGACTTACTGTTCTTGGTCAAGTCTGTTAGGGGTGCTGCTATGCTAGCAAAGTTTCGCACGAACCGCCTATAGTACCCTACAATGCCTAAAAAAGCTCTCACCTGTTTTTTAGTTGTGGGTTGTGGCCAGTCCTGAACGGCTTCAACTTTATTGATCTGGGGTTTTATAATACCCCTGCCTATTACATACCCCAGGTATCGTGCTTCTTCTTGGCCTATGGCGCACTTCTTTGGGTTTGCTGTGAGCCCTGCTTTTCTAAGGGAGTTCAGTACTGCCTGTACCTTGGGTAGATGGCTTTCCCAGTCTTCGCTAAAGATGATGATAACATCTAAATATGCTGCTGACGCATACTGACAATGGGGTTTGAGTATAACATCCATCAATCTTTGAAAGGTTGCTGGAGCTCCATGCAAACCGAAGGGTAGGCAGATGTACTGAAACAACCCTTCTGGTGTGACAAACGCAGTCTTTTCTTTCGCGCTCTCTGTAAGGGGAACCTGCCCGCATCCTCCACCATATGTGAGGGATTAGCGTTTAGGATCGGTAGCAACCTGGGCATAAGCAGTCAGAGACAGTGACACATGGGATAAAGTCTTTAGTCCAGGCTTCGTCTGGGTTTAATTCAGTGCAAACAAAGCAAAATACAAGCCTTAACTTCAGGCCAACACAAAGTACATCCTGCTCGTCCGAGTACTTACTAAACATGTAGCATCCCTGTCTACACACTGGTAACCAAATGGCTCCTGCACACAGCCAGCCAGGCCTCTCAGACCTGCAAAGGTCTCAGCTCTCCTCCTCCAGGACCTGTAGGCCCAGGCTTTATAAGGCCTGGTACCAGCCTCACCTGGTACGTGGGAGTGGCCATCCCACCCTTCGCTTTGACCACTCCAGGAAAAGCCGGCCCGGATTATGTGGCTTGGAGCCACTTACACACTACAACGTGTCAGTAACTTAATGTTACTGAAACCATACTGCCGGCTTCCTCCACCGAGCCCAGGCTGCTCGGTGGCACGTATCTGCCCAAGTGCTCCCTAAAGCCGCATAGGAGAGCATCCTAGGCGAAATGTAACGGCCCTCCAGCACTTTGCCGGTCACTGTCTCACATACCATATAAAGCGCTATCGGCTGAAGATGACCTAAAATGTATTAAAAGAAGGGATGATACAAACCATAAAAAGCGTAAAGAAACCTGCATTATATTGTCAGAGAGAACATAAACATGGCGGTTATACTTGATCCTAGGAGGTCACATTTACTAATATGTATATTCTTTTTTGCAGTCGGGCAGGAGAAAAAAGAATTCAAGACTATAAAACCATCATCGAGGGTCTTCGCCTACCTAAAATACATTGGGAAAGGGCTGACCTCGAGGGTCTTCGCCTACCTAAAATACATTGAGAAAGGGCTGACCTCGAGGGTCTTCGCCTACCTAAAATACATTGGGAAAGGGCTGACCTCGATGCCGGTGAGTAGGACTCATCTTCCTGCACTCTACGCTTTCCTTCCTCTCTCTACTTTCCATCACTTGTTTGACACTTTCCTGTAGTCTCATTGTGTGACACGTTTATTTGACTCTACAAGGGATTTGATCATGTATTTTGGTTCGGGAACCTCAAATTCAGCTACACGAAAACCGAAAAACTGTGGAAAATCTTCTGGAGAACATCAACGAAACAGATGTGAAATCTACTGATTCACGGCTCTCTCAATGACGTCAAGAGCAATGATATCTTTACTGGTAGAGATCTCTTAGGGTGCATTCACACGAGCGAGAAAATTGTTTGTGTCTCGTATGTTGCGAGATGCACGAAAATATAATGTGTTATTTACAACGTGTGTACTTACACGGGCGATTTTTCTCTTACAAATTAATAACGCTCCCTCTGTGGTCCTACAAAGTTATAATGCCTCGCTGCCCTTACAGTCCACAGCCGCCAGCCTAAAGATGTGCAGCAGCAGAACAATCTTCATCACTCATACTACTGCTTGATACCATGTGTATCAATTGTAGAGCATCACCTGACTCCTCCACCCGTCTCCTGCTCTCAGTACAGTATGCACCGGGGAACAGGAGACTGGGTAGGATTTGTGTTGTGCTCTGCATGGTGCTTTGCAGTGTTAGTAGTGTGAGTGATGCAGATTATTCTCTCTCTCTCTCTCTTTCTCTCTTTCTCTTTCTCTTTCTTTTTCGCTTTCTCTTTCTCTCTCTCTTTTTCTCGCTTTCTCTTTTTCTCTCTCTCTGGTTTTCTCTCTCTCTCGTTTTCTCTCTCTCTCGTTTTCTCTCTCTCTCTCTCTTTCTCTCTCTCATGCCCTGTGCTAAAGACTTCCGACCAGCAACCTGTTTTTGTTATCCTTGAGATAGAGCTTAGGCCTGGTACAGAGAGGTGAGTATTGTCCTGCTCCTTGTTGTTGGGATGATCCTTTTAGTTGCCATTACTACTTGGCCGTTGTAAGCCGAGCTCACATGTTAGAGCATCTGGCTTTATGCCCGGATGGTGACCATTTACATGATCACATATATTTAACATCTATATATTTCTCATTCCACGATCCTTCTGGCCAGTGGCCTTGATCACAAGATCTTTTTAGCCGGCAGTAGGAGAAGCAGCTAAAATATGGCTGCACATGTACATGTCCTTGTTCATGTACAGATAAGGTATGGGGATTGTAATTCACTATTATGTTTGCATCAATAGTAAAAGTCCAGGAGAACCCTTTAAGAACAGCACGGTGGCTCACTGGAGCCTTGCAGCGCAGGAGTCCTGGACTCAAATCTGATATAAGGACAACATCTGCATGGAGTTTGTATCGTTTCCCTGTGCTTGCGTGGGTTTCCTCCGGGTGCTCTGGTTTCCTCTCACATATTTTTGCGGGATTTTGTATTACCATCATTTTATTATCAATCTGTTTTATTTTCATTGAAGTGTTCATAGCACTGCTACAGCGAATCACAGCAGATAAAATTCACTTAGACGGGTTGTACCACGAGATAAAGTTATCCCACGTCCAAAGATGGAGAACTATTTGATTAGTTGAGCTCCAGCACTTCCTGAAGTGGTGGTCGCACATATCCATCGCCACTCCATTCATTTCAGTAGGTGCATATAGGCTTTCCTTTACCTGACGCAAACAGCAAATTGGTGTCCCCTCAGAAAACAGAACACTACTGATGACAAAAAATGTCAAAAAGAATATATATATATATATATATATTACACAGGCTAAGACTAATTGAGGAGGTGTAGTGGCCCAGTACATCATCCTGGTCCCCTCCATAAATGTCATATATGTTTGTCCTATGTTGATGCTCTGTGCAAACGTGTCTTGTTGTTTCCAGTATATGTTTTGCCCAGCTGCAGCGCTAGAAGGGTTAAATGTTTAATAAAATCCAAAGCCTGCATGTAAATAAATCAAGCCTGTCATGGCACATGGTATGAGAGAAGGTATAAATGTGTGTGCAAGAGAGCAGGAAAAGGTCTTGCATCCATCTGAGTTCCGTCTTCTGGAGTGGACAGAGTCTAAAACACAGAGCCGCATGAAGGCACCTTCAGCCTTCTTGTGGTGAAGATGGAAGAGGAGGAGAGATTTCCCGTTCTGCGTGAGAGTGGATGTTAATGGAGTGAGCCCCAAGAGTGAGAGAGCATTTGTAAGTAATGACTTCTTCTCAGGGCCAGTGCAGAGGTACTATCTAATCGTCTAAGTTTCCTAGAGGTACACCCTTTAATTGTCACACCCACGCGTCTTCAAGTCAGGATGGAGGTACTGCAAGATAATAATCTTTTTTCACACATGTGCGTCTTTGAGCTTATGAGAGCCGTGTGGAGGTACACCGTGTGAAGTCATTTGCCTGCAGTGTAAAGTCTTTAATTGAACTGCCTTGTATTATTTGTTTCAAGTTTTTCAAGTAAAGTTTATGCTGGGCTCTAACCGTTCTTAGAGACCCGTGGTACTCAAGAACTGATTGTGGCTGCATATATTCTGTGCCGAGGGTCATACCGGTGTGTGAAGGAACGGTGGTGTCACCCGTGACAACTACTAACCCTGTTAGCGAGCATTCCCTATCCTAGGGGTGTCCCAGGTGCCCTGCAGTAATACTCTGGCCTTGGCTGCATGTGTCCCTCTGGGAAAGAGTCTGGTAAGTGCCACCGTGACACATCAGCACTTTACCCTCCCTGCTCCCTATGTACGTCAGGTGTCCGGGGTCTCTCTATGGGATGCTGCAGAGGTATCCCTGCTGCTTCTTCAGCTCCCCTTGGAGCAGTTAGCTTGATCTCCTTTAGCTCCTTGCACAAGGAAGTAAGAGCTGAGAACGGAGCTCTGTGCCCAGAACAATGCCTGGGGGGCATGGTAATCTACATTATAACTCTGCTGTGTGGCACCTGGGCGCAGGCGTTGAGACTATGGTGCTGCCTGTGAAAGAATTTGTACACTAGATAAAAAAAAACAAAAACAGCAAACGTCTTTAAAAAAAAAAAGTTCTCCCGTGTGTGCAGTGATGTCAGTATGTGCGGCATGTCATCACTGCAGCTTATATACAAGATGCACAACTTCTACCAGCTGTACATAAATAATTATATATATATATACATGGGCTCTTTCACACGAGTCCATAAACGGCAATGGCATTTTTACATTTTCATGCCCGCTCCGTATAAGCGCCTGAATGGGCGTTTTCCCGCGATTACGGCCAGCGTTTTCTCGTCCATTCAGACGACCGCGAGCTTCATTTTTAGCGGAAAAATACGTCGCAGCCCGGAAAACCCTCGCTCTGCCTAAATCCTCGGGATGCCTTACAATGCCTATATTCAGGCACCCGTAAGCTTTTTGCAGCGCTGGACGCTGCAAAAATGCCTCCCTCTCCCTTCTCTTTCCCTGCTCCCATAGGAGTCTTTAGGACCTGCCGGCGAAAACATTGGCCAAAACATAGTTCCAGAACTGTGTTTTGGCTGAGCGTATATGCGCCGCCCGCGTATATGTCCTATTTTTCATGCTGCCGGCGTATTTACGTGCCGTATATTCGCCCGTGTGAACGGCTGCATTGGAAACCAATGCTTCACATGGGTACCGTATATGTGCCCCGGCGTGAAAACGCGTCATATATGCGCTCGTGGGAATAAAGCCTAAGCAGCACATAGGTAATTATATACCGAATATACCCAGGTTATACCAGTAATCTCTATATCACTATATACCAGCTGTACATAAATAATTACATATATATATATATATATATATATATGGGTGTATAATTTACACCAGCTGTACATATCTTCTATATATGTGTATATAATGTCTATCTGTCTGTCTTTTGGAGCGTCACGCAGAAACTACGACCGGCTGACATGACATTTTGCACACAGTATAATCTCGACCCGGAGAAGGTTAGAGGCTAAAAAAATTCCGAAATGTTGTTGTCTCGTCACCTTATTTGCATATTTTTGCCTTTCCTTGAATTTTAAGGCAGCAACCCCCAAATCTGCTTTCACCAATGGATTCTATGGACTCGATTTAGTATTCCTGGTTATTTCCAACAAGTAACTCCCACTAGAAGAGTCATACGGAGTGCTGAACATTTGTGCTTCACAGCACAGGTTTCATTTTATCTCAGCACTAAGAATCTTAACCCTTTCCAATCCACTGTCTGACGTCTGAAGACATTATGATTTAAGGCTGTACAGCTCCGATGTTGGAAGACGCCCGTCGGGGTTCTCTTACTGTATATTGCCAGCCTCTCTGCTGTCAGAGCCTATCCAATGTGTCACCTCATGCAGTACTGGCTTTAGCCAGCAGATGGCGCCGTTGTATAACAGCAGAAAAAGAGTAAGCCCCCTAGGAAAACCAGGATACAAATTGGATTGGAAAGGGTTAAAAGCTATTGCCCATAGCAACCAATAGGGGCGCAGCTTTGATTTCACCACGGCAGTATAATATATAGCAACCAATCACAGCGCAGCTTTCATCTTACCTCAGCAGAATAACAAATGAAAGCTTAATTTATGATTGGTTGCAACAACAATGCCAAATTTTGATATGAACCATGTTCATGTTGCAATGTGTCTTGTTTTGTATTGCATATGTTCTGTATCGCGTACCCAGGCTAGTATAATTATATACAGGAGATACCCAGGTTATACCAGCATGCTCCCTATCACTATATACAGGATGAATACTGAATCCTCCCCATACACTATATATCCATCTGCTCGGCTCCTCCTGCTGTATAGCACGATGCCTGCAGTTTGGACAGCCCGTTCCAGCTGACATTTAAATGCGTTAGTGCGATATTGGTGCGAGAAAATTGGACTGATATCAGATTTGCAAACCTGTGGTTTTGCCTTATGCCCTGTTCACATTTCAGTTTGTTCTTTCCATCATGGTTTCCAACATAATTATTGGGAAAAAGAGCGCAGCTGCTCTTTCTGGTAAAATGATGGAATCTATGACGAAAACCAGACGGAACCCATTATGGTCAGTGGGTTCCTTCATTCCTCCGTTCCATGATGAGGGAAGACTTGACGTATACTGTGAGCCTCCTATAATAACTTTTTATTGTACAGTGACAATCACTGCTCAGCAATAAAATGTTACTACTGCTGTATGTACATTGGCCAGCAGAGGGCGCTCTGTGCACAGTTGTGTAATTTGCTATGATGCACTTCTATGAGATGACTCTCGGGCGGTACCTGGGGGGTGATCAGAGCTATTTTTAACGGTGTAATTAAGTAACATCTTGGCTTTCAAGCTTCATTTCCATGTAATTACATACGAAGGCTATCACTGGAGACGAGGAGTATTTACTATACACTGTAATTCCGATGAACACCTGGCATGTAGTCTACGACAGCATCACGCGAAGAGGACGGGGTATAATTGGAATGGGCATATTGGTGGATATCACAATAAATGCAACTCTCTAATCTACTTTGCATATTTGTTTCTCACGTTTTTTTTTCCAATGCTTGCTGTCAGTGAATGGAAATAAAACTTCATTACTTACATTCAATAGCTGGAAACCTGTGTACTGCGTGTTAAAGGGGTCTTCTGGGACCTTTCATAGGGGATGAAATTGTCTGTAGGGTGCAGCACAGAGGCGGATTTTGCCAATTAGTGTGGATTTTGATGCATTTTTAAGTGTGGAATGCGTTCTGCATTTTGTAATTTCTTCCGTTTTTTTCCCTTAGACTTTAACTGCGAAATGACATCTCTCGTATGTTAAAAATCCGCAACAACCATTCCGAAAGACGTCCTTAATCCCACAGCAGAAAGCTTTTCCGTTGCGGAATTTAAACTTAAGGTTTTGAAGTAAAGAGGGTGCGGAATTCAAGCCCCATAGAGATAACATTGTGACCAGGGGTGTAACTATAGAGGGTGCAGGGGATGCGGTTGCACCCAGGCCCAGGAGCCTTAGGGGGTCATAAGGCCTCTCTTCTCCATATAGGGAGCCCAGTACTATGAATAAAGCATCATAGTTGGGGGCCCTGTTACAGGTTTTGCATTGGGGCCCAGAAGCTTCAAGTTATCTCTCTGTGCAGCATGGTTTAGGTATGGGTACGGGTACAGATACAGATAGAGGGGGTCCCCAGCTCACCTTTTACATCAGGGCCCCTGAGCCTTTAGTTATACCCCTGATTGTGACGCAGAAATGTCCGCGCGGTTTAATTCCGTCCGCTGTGAAAGGTCCCTTTGAGTGAACAGTCATTGCTGCGGTCTCTTGCTGCGAGTGTATCTTCGAAGACCATAACCAGCCAGAGACCGTCAGTGTTCTCTCGAGGACCAGCAGGGACTGTTCAGTCAAGGATCATTCATATGTGTTCATGTCTTTTTGGGAACCAATAGACATCACGTGGGAGGGCAATAAATACAGGTGGGAGCCAATTAGTAATCAGTGGGAGGCACACGGCGAACGAGCGCTCACCACACTGCAAAGTTGTTGGCTAGTCCTCGGAAGAGATTGACTTATTTAAACCAGTTATTTGTCACCCGGTTGGTGGCCACCCAAAATCTGCTGTAGATCCGCACCAAAATCTGCAGCAAATCAGTGATGTGTGAACGGATCCTGAATAGAGATGAGCGAGTAAACTCGCTAAGGACAATTGCTCGATCGAGCATTGTCCTTAGTGAGCATCTCCCCGCTCGGCGGAGAAGGTTCGGCTGCCGGCGCGGGTGACAGGTGAGTTGCGGCAGTCAGCAGGGGGGAGCGGGGGGGGGGGGGGAGAGAGATCTCCCCTTCGTTCCTCCCCGCTCTCCCCCGCCGCTCCCCGCCGCCGCCGGCAGCCAAATCTTTGCTCCCGAGTGGGCAGGTACTCGCTAAGGGCAATGCTCGATCGAGCAATTGCCCTTAGCGAGTATACTCGCTCATCTCTAATCCTGAACCTACTCTATTATCATTCTCTGTCCTGATTCTTAGTGATCTTGGCCCATACAGTACTCATGAAGACTACGTGTTCTCTCCACTCAACGTTTGCCATGTCAAAGGCCAGTACAGATAGATGTCAAACCTGACAAACATTTGCTGTAGATAAGAGATGGGGACAGCGTGTAGATGAGTCAGTGGTGGATTATGTAATGCCGGAATACATCCCCGGGGGCAGCTAATTGGGGAATAAAAGTTAAACTTCCAGTCGTTACTGCACAGTCGGGAGAATTTCTTAATTTATTCATACAACTTTTTGTTGAGAAGTCCATAATAAAGTTTGATTGATCCTATGAACTTCCCATATGAGCAATAGCGGAATCACTTTGTGCGTACGCTAGCTGTGTTATTGTCTGATGAGGATGCGGTACACACAGACTCATCTCTATAAGTGTACAGCTGACAACGGAGGCGATAAAAGCGCTATAAACTGACTGGTTTATTACAGACCCCCATCTCGTAGAGCGTTGGACCTCCTTTGGCCTTCAGAACTGCAGCAATACATTGGCAGTTCCAGCCACACATATCAGAGGAACCATGGTGTGCCAAGAAAACCTTCCCTACACCATTACGCCACCCTGGCAGGAAGGGGTCATCGATTCCTGTGGTTTGCACCAAATTCTGACCTCCCATCAGCATGATGCAAAAGAAATCTGGATTCATCTGACCAGACAATGTTTTTTTCTACTGATCAGTGATAGAATTTTTATGCTCTTTTGCCCTCTTGAGTCTCGCGCTTCAGTTTTTCTTAGCAATGGCGCTGGAACTGGTTATGGCTCATCCATGCTAAGGAACGATGAGTTGTATTCCCATGCAATTTGCTTGGCTGTACAGCGTCTGTTCATCAGAACGATTCCTGACATCCTCCTCTGACCCCTTTTGTTGACAAGTTGCTACATCCACAGGATTCCCTTGTTGGATGTTTTCCTTGATCACTCCATTCTCGGCATACTTTTCACACCCTTTCAATTCCATCTTGTTTTAAAGTCCAAAGTTTGTGCTGATCAAATTACTTAAAATATATTTTTATAGGTTGGAGCTTCGTGTTCTTGAATGCGGAGCCTGAAGTACCCCTGCATAGACAGTGTTAAATGATAAAATGATGGATGCCTATACCTATTAAGCAGACATCTGCTATCACTGATGTCACATATCCAATAGGGAGGTGTTCCTCATGATGATCCCTCTTATTTATTTTGAGGGGGAAACGTGTTGGAAATGTTTGGCCCCTATTGGTTTTTAACTATAGGGATTTATAGGGGTTAGGCATGGGTGAGTGAAAAATGTAAGGGCAGAAGTGCTCAGCCAAGCGTTATGCCCCTTCGGCTATCATCATGTTATAGTTTTGCAATTCACATATAAGCAGCTTTTGTGATTCTGAATATCTCTTATAATATAATGCTTTGCCCCTTTAACTTTTTCCAATCAAGTGTCAGACCTCCTTCTGACATTGAGATTTCCCTGCATAGCTCTTATGTCGGGTGAGGTCCAACACGTTTCTAACACTATGCAGGACAGAGCTCCGATATTAGAGCTCTGTTCTGCATAGTTTTAGAAAAATATGTTACTCACATTGTACGCAGTTATAGGATGCCTCTGTATGGGACTGAATTACAGAGATAGATAGATAGATAGATAGATAGATAGATAGATGGATAGATGTGAGATAGATAAATGTGAGTGAAATAGATAGATGTGAGAGAGATAAATGTGAGAGAGATAGATAGATGTGAGAGAGATAGATAGATGTGAGAGAGATAGGTAGATGTGAAATAGATACCCTGTTTCCCCAAAATAAGACGCATCTTATATTAATTTTTGCTCCCAAATATGCGCTAGGTCTTATTTTCAGGGGGTGTCTTATTTTGCCGCAGCAAATCCGTCTGTGGCCGCTAATCTCTCAATTGGCCAGCTTTCTGGACGAAATTTCTCAGAAATCTCGTCCACATGGGACAGCAAATCTGTCACGGCAAAGCTGGGAGAAGCCGGTGTTGTGGTGCGGATTCACCGGCCACAGAAACGGAAAAGCGTGCAGCCAGGTCACTTCAAAACAAGCGGCGGAAATCTCGCTGTTTATCGCTGTGGCCAAACTGCGAGATTTCCGCTGGAAATACGCTCTGTGAGAACCCAGCCTTAAGAATCACACACAGGTTGCCTGACTCACACACAGAGCCATAAAAAAATAAGGGCTGTAAAGTAACGTACCTGTCTGCAGACAGAAGTTCCTGTACCACTTGTAAGCAGGGATGGTATTGCAGCTTCCGGCCACCAGCGGGAGCTCATCACAGCAGACATGTACAGCAGGAACAGAACGTACAGTATGGACTTTTCCAGCCAGCAAGGGGAGCTCACAATAGCACACTCGTACAGCGCAGCAGGGACAGGATAACAGCAGACTGTCTGCAGATCTACATATACATCTGGAGGTAGGAGACAACGGGGATGGCAGCAGGGGACAGGCCTCTTGACTTGCCTGCACACTTTACTATGCCTTACTATCGGGGGGTGCCTTATATTTGGGACTTCTGCAAATTTCAGGGGGTGCCTTATTTTCAGGGGGTGTCTTATCATCGGTGAAACACGGTAGATAGATAAATAGATTAGATAGATAGATAAGAATCCTATTATATAAATGTATGTTATATCAATATTCATATATTTACAGGATTATTACAAATGATCTTCCCGATGGGAAAAACTAATTATTTCCGTTTAGCTTTCAAAAACATTGCTAATAAAGAATCCACAACAAACTTTCTCACCCAAAATAAATAAAATCTGGGGAGTGCGCGGGTGGCAGGGAAATTGGATTGTAAAGGGTTAAAACTTATAGAGCCGCAGAAAATTCTTCACATTTTCAGGACACCTTAGAAGTGATCAGACGATGTGTAGTGCCTCATGGAGCAGTAATGGATTCTAGTTGCAATGTGTGTAATGACCTCGTTATAAGAGATGGACTATAATTATGGACTTTACATGCAGATTCCTGTGATCCTGTCTTATACGTTTACACAGACTGATGTTCATGTAATGTCATAGAAAAACCTCAAAGGACACTTTTTACTGTCACCTTGCAGGAAGCAATGAAGTGTATGCAACAAATCTGCCAAGTGTGAACGTGCCCTGCTTCCTTCAGTGCGCCGGAATGTGGTCGCCGTCGAGTGTCTGTATTATTGTAAATTGTGGGTTGAATTTGGCTGCTTTTTTAAGACTCTATTGAGGCTTCAAGACATGGACTAACTGCGGTTTTACTGAACTAAACCTAAGGCCGCCTGCAGACGGTGGAAATTCCGCGGCGGGATTTCCCGCGGAATTTCTGCCCTTGGAAGCTGCCATAGGATTGCGTTGGCAAACGCAATCCTAGGCAGACGGCTGCGGTTTGTCCGCGCGAAATCTCGCTCGGCAAACAAACCGCAGCATGTTCTATTTCTGTGCGGGGCTCGCAGAAACGTCACTCACCGGCCGCTGGCTGCCCGGCAGCCGGCACATGAAAGATCCGGAGCTGCGGGGCGCGGGTGAGTACGCGCTGCTCTCTGCAGGCACTCAGGTCGGGTCCCGCGGCGAGAATTCTCGCTGCCGGATCCGACCCGGACGTCTGCAGGCGGCCTAAATCATCCAAGGTCTTGCAGCCATAATACTAGCCATATCGCAGCCATCTAAAATCAGCCTGGCATGCACCTCTCAAGAACTTTCTCGCATCTTAAAGTACGCCAGCACACTTGGGTTTAAAACTGAAACAGCAGTGTTAGTACTGTAAATCTCCATTCATATGTCCAAAAGTATGTGGAACCCTCGCCGTCACACCCACAGTACACTATCCTAGTATTTGGACACCCCTATGAGTAGAATGTATTGTGTCTTATTAGCATATCACATGTCCTACACCATACTACATAAGATGCAGAGTCTTGGAGGTTTCAGTCATCATTGGACAGTTGAGTAATGGAAGAACATTCTAGGGAGTAATGAACCACGCTACTCCATCCTCACATCAGACAGACGTACCTGGGTGTGGAGGATACTGGAGAACACCTTTTGCCCAAGTGTGTTGTGCTAACCATTAGGCCCCCTGTCCAAGGGCGTTGCAGTGTCCCGCCGCGGGAGCCGTTGCCCGGGAGCAGGAACCGCCGACGAATCGCCGACAGTCAGCCTAATCTGATAGATAGGCTGACTGCGAAGAATTGGGGAATTTCGCAGCATGCTGCGAATTGCCTGCCGCGAGCGGAGAATCGCAATGCTTCTCCGCCCATGGACAGTGGGCTGGCGCTTTCCATAGCAATGCTATGGAAAGCTTCAGACGGCGTGACGGGGCCTTAATACAGTGGATGTTCTGTTATGGTTTAAGGATGTTTTACGTGGCATGGTCTCAGCACAATGGTTGTAGTGAACCATAAACCATAAACATGAAGGTGTACCTTGACATACTAGACAATAATGTGCTGCTGACAATGTGACAATACTCTGAGAATGGTCGGCCATACTTCCAACAAGACAACACTTGTCTCAAATCCAATGCTATTTTACATTGGTTTGAGGATACGAATGTTCCATGATTTGACTGACTGCATAGAGTCCCGACCTGAACCCTACTGAACATTTTTGGGACAAACTGGAACGTCGGGTCATGGGAATTTGATCAGCATCCATCTTCTTTCAGACATTTGCAGCATGAATGGAGGGAAATACCAGCTGAAGTGTATCAGACGTTAGTAGATAGTATGCCATCCGATGTCATTAGGGCCAAAGGAGCCCCACTAAGTATTAACATATGGAAATAAATACTACTTCTGATTCTTGCTCAGTTGTCCAATTACTTTTGGTAGGACATGAGCTTGTTGGATATCCCATTCCAAAACCATGAGTGTTCATATTGTTTTGGTTCTTAACAGCCTCCACTCTTCCGGGAGTGCTTTCCACAATTATTTTAGGGTGTGTCTATCGGAATTTGTGCCCATTCAGCCAAAAGAGCATTTACTGGGTCAGACACTGACGTTTGGGAAGATCTGACTCTGTCAGTATTCCAATTCATCCCAAGATGTTGGAAAGGGTTGATGTCCGAGCTGTGCAGTCATTCGCGTTCTACCATCAAACTCGTCACCTTGTGTCCTTATGTACCCTGCTTTGTGCTCAGGAGCGCAGTCATGATGGAACAGGAAAGACCCTTCTCTAAAATGTTACCACAAATAGTAAGCAACAAATGCATAAAATGTCTAACATTTCCCTGCACTGGAAATAAGGGGCCAAACACTTTAGAACACCACAAACCACAATCCCTCCTCCATACTTTACAGCTGGCATTATGCATTCCAGTCAGTAGCGCTTTGGCATCTGCCAAACCCAGATTCATCCATCAGACTGCCAGATAATGAAATGTATTTCATCACTCGAAGACTCTAGTAGCTATGTGCTTTGCACCCTTTCAGCAGATGCTTGGCATTGAGCCTGATGAGTTTAGGCTTCCGTTGACTATGGAGACCCATTTCATGATGATTACATCACTGTGTACTTGACATTATGCACCAGTTTGCCATGGGTGTGGCTGATCACCTGATCTCAATGATAAGGAGTGGGGTGCACATACTTTTAGCCACATAATGTACTTCAGCTCAGCATTGGAACATCTAAGAAAATTGTTTCAAAATGTTTGTTTCCCAAATGCATGACTCTGAGCATCTGAAGCAAGAACTTCCATAATTACAGAGAACTCAACATTGACGAGCCACAATATCACATTACTGCTTTTGGTGTGGTTACTACTGGCCTGAGGAGGGACTAGTAAGAAATTGTACCTTTCTATAAAAAACGCACTTAAAATATACACTGAAGGCAAAGACAACATCTTCACTCTGCAGAACGACTACAACTCCTGTCCATTCATATATAGACCAGCTGTGGTTCTCCAGCTTTTGTGAAACTACAATCCTCATCATTGCCTGACAGCTGCAGGCTTTACTCAACTAAGACCACAAATAACCAGCCTTAGCGATATGCAACCCGTGCTATGACACAGGGTGCAGGCTTTCATCCTCTAGGGGGAGCACCGGGTGGATGTAGGCTTGGGCTCACCCTTCTTAGGTCCACCTGGCCATATGATCTTCTTCCTTCATTCAGCAGCATCTTCTGGAGCTACATGAATCATCCTCCCCGTCTGTCTCCTCCCCTTTGATGTTCCGAAGTGACGCTGTCAGCCCATTGGTTTCTCAGTAGCTTAGTTTTGCTACTGTATTTGTTATGAGCTTGGTTCTGGTATTGCTTTGATATATGGAGGTTGGTTCATGCTGTATTTATGTACTAAGCTTGGTTCTGGTACTGTATCTGTACTCAGCTTGGTTCTGGTACTCTATGTAATGAGTATGGTTCTTGTGCTGTATTTATATTATGAGCTTGGTTCTGTGGCTGTAATTATGTACTGAGGTTGGTTCTGGTATTTTATCTATGTACTGAGCTTGGTTCTGGTACTCTATGTAATGAGATTGGTTCATGTGCTGTATTTATGTTATGAGCTTGGTTCTGGGGCTGTAATTATGTACTGAGCTTGGTTCTGATATTTTATCTATGGACTGAGCTTGATTCTGGTGCTTTATTTATGCTATGAGTTTGCTTCTGGTGCTTTATCTATGCACTGACTTTGTTTCTGGTATCGTATTTATTATGTTCCGGTGTGGGTAAGCTGCTATCAGTATCTTGCGGCTTTATGCACAGAAATCGGGCAGACTGTCTATCAGTGCATTATGTATAGATTTTTTTTCTTATGATGAGGGGGAAGGGCGACAAAAAGATTCCAAAATCCGCATAGGGTACCATCTAAGCTGAGGTCAGCAGTGAACCTATTAAACCTTAATGATGATGGATTCTGTGTGTGCAATAATTTGATTTTTCTCTTGCTGTTATCACCTTCCCCTCATCTCAGGGTGCTGTAACCTGCTCATTCCAGGGGTTGTGGATCTTGAAGAAACCTCTCTTACAACAGCACTACAGACTAGAAGGTAAATAAAAAAGAACAATATACTTTTATTTATACACATATGGAATGATCTGTGCATGTTGCATAGTTGTTCCTGTGTAGAGACAAACACAAAAAGTCATGCAAAAGGTTCATTATTACCCGTCTGTATCTGTGTAATGATATATGGAAGATGCAGGTGAATGTAGAAATGTCATGTGATGGCTTGACGTTCAGCACCATTGTGATCGTTACCAATAAATAGTATTAAACTCAGAGTTGCAGCTAGGCTTCATAACCCGCGGGCAAAAGTTCAGTTTGCTAATCTAGCCGAATACCTTAGCTAAGGCATAGGGCTTGTTGATGTCCCCCCAACACATGGGACAAATACCCCATCCCGGCCCTGATTCCTAGCTAAGCCCTTGTCAGAACCATAGAAATATGTATTAAAGTGTTACTTAAAGCGCATTTCCTGCTTCAGTTGACCTTGAACTTTCATCTTCTGTCAAGTTTTAAAAAAATTCAGAAGTTAGCCGTTTTTTAGGGCACTTTTACACGGGACAAGCTGTCAGGCACAGATGCCCAATGGGTTGTCCCAGCGATAATCGTTCCTGTGCTTTGATAGAGATACGAGCATTGCTGAGTGAATGGAGTTGGAGTGGGCCGGGGATCTTTATGCCCGCCTTCATTCACCATAAACAGGCAGTCGTGCATAAGCGGACTTAGTTATATCTATGCAAATTGGAGGATGGAATAATGCCTCTACAGCGCCACCTATTGGAAGGCATCTTCTAATTTGCATACATTTCCCAGAGGAGCATGCAAAGCCTTATAAGTCTCCTCACTCGGTGCTCTCCCTAAGTAGAAACCATACCCTTCCTGACCTTAGTTATATCTGACAACAAAACCAGCATTAGGGCTTCCACAGTGGTTGTCATTAAGCTTGTCCAGGCTCCTAGGTAACAACTGGGCCTAGTTATGCAGCGAGACAGTCTGCCCATATCAATACATAATCAGTCAAAATTGGGCTTCATTTTAATATTATGGTAGCGAATCTCGGATTTCCCGTAGAACCAAATGGTGACTTATATTTGGTTCAGAATTGTTGGGGGTGATCTGGCTGTAATACAAACATTAACCCTTTCCAATCCACTGTCTGACGTCTAAAGACATTCTGATTAAAGACTGTACAGCTCCGATGTCGAAAGACGTCCGGCAGGGTATTCTTACTGTAGATTACTGGTCGTTCTGTTGTCGGTGGCCTCTCCAGCATGTCACATACCATAGTACTGGCTCTAGCCAGCAGATGGGGCCATTGTATAATGGTAGAAGGAGAAAGACCCCTAGGAAACCCTGAATGCAAAATTGGATTGCAAAGGGTTAAAGGGGTTATCAAGTGCCAAAAAAACCCAAAACATTTTGAAACTTGCTCAGGGTGGTGGAAAGATATAAAAGAGGTCATACTCACTTCACCCAATCCCCATCTGTTCTGTTCCCTTTCTGCTGGTGCCTTTCCCCCACTGCTCTCTGCTTCCTGCTGTAGGGATGACATCACCGATACTGGGGATATGTGAATGCTGCAGCTCACCTTGGCTGTGGATTAGCTGCAGCGGTCACATGTCCCGTTGTCGGAATATCATCGCTGCTACAGCAGGAAGTGAAGAAAGGTGGGAGCGGAGCAGTGATGAAACGGGAGTAGTTGGGGATCCTGTTTGATGAGCATAAATTTTTATGTTTCTCCACCACCCTGAGCAACTTAAAAAAACTTTTGGGAGCTGAATGACTCCTTTAACATATATATTATGTCTGAAACTGTCAGATTTGCCAATAAAGGGGTTCTCCACTTTCTTTGTACTAGAAGGATCACCCAACAATAAGCTAATCACATGGTTTCTGAATGCTAGAACCCCCATTATCAGCAGCAGACTATGAGGGACTCTGGTAAAAAGTATTCAATTTTCCTGCAGCGCCCCCGCAGGGAAGATAAAGCATTACACAGTTAATATTGACATTAATGGGCTATCCATGTAAGGTATAGACATGTTGGGTCCTCCAGAATATAGCCACTGTCTGATCTTGCTGAACAGGAAATTCCTCTATTAACTGGGAATAGGGCATTTGATAATGGGCTTTTCTAAATCTGGGTAAGCCGGGTGGGTGACAACCCCTGTGGGAGCTATACTGGAAGTTGTCAGAGGAGGACGAATCAACAATTACCCTTATATTACCTTGTGATACAATAAGCTTTGCGATATGTACAGATTAGGAACAATGCAGTATGTCATCTCTATGGATTCTATGATGTCATTCTGGAACGATTAAACCTATATTGTAAGATTTCTTCTGATATAAATACATGTTATAAAATACCTTAATACTGCATCATCTTAGATTCTCTGTCTTAGGTTTTGTCTACTGGCTCCTCAAGTCCTTTTAAAGAATAGAATTATGTTGTGTGACAAAATGAGCTGGAAGACTCTGTTACACCCCCCCCCCCCTCCCCACCCACCCCAATAACCATGCGATGCGTTCATCTCCCTTTCCTTCTGTTGGCTGCTCTTGGAACGACCTTTTTTATATGGTTCTTGGAGTTTAGGTTTCTTGAAAGCAACTTTTCCTTTGAACTTGAGTTGACTTTCTCCTTCTTTAACTGAAAATTAAGCTGAAGATTTAAAAAGAAAGATAAGTCAAGCAAAGAACAGAAACTAATTGGACAACTTTGGTAATTTTTTAGCTACTGTAGTTATGGTAAGAGGTGCTATAAATGCTGGTAGTTTCTTCTGAGAAACTATAGTTCATAGCACCTGGAGGACCTTTACCTGAGGTTAGATTTTACTAGGGTGTTCCTTGGATATACAGTGAATGACCCTTTTATTAGAGCCCCGGGACTTTCACGATTGGTGCTCCCCTATATGGCAATCAGACCCGTGAGTGCAGCATAAAATCATGTGACAAGTTTTTAGTGGATGAGTTTCCGTGTGAAGCTACAGTAGAATTGGAAAAAACAGCAATTTGGGCGACTTCCAACGAGGCCTCAAGTAAATTATAAGATGGCAGCATATAAATGGTGACAAACTATCACTTCATATAAAGAAAGGACTTGATTGTTCCACCATCATGTCAACCAGACAACGTTTCAACCATAATAGGTCTTTATCAAGCCAGCATCTGATATGTGAACAGCCGGCCCATATTCCACTTTCCAATAAGGCCTGGTCATCGGTGCTAGACTAGGCGGTGGCCAAGAATGTGGAGCAATGTGGAGAGTATACGGAGAATAGTGTGATTGAGGAAAAACATCCAGCAAAAGGGGATTCTGTGGATGGAAACAACTCATCGCCGAAAGGGGTCAGAGGAAGATGATGCCAAAAACATTCTAATGAACAGGCACTGCCCAGTCAAGTGGTGCTCCAACCAATATGCCGAACACACAACTCGGCATTCCTTAGCATGGATGGGCTGTAACAACAAACGACAAGTTACAGCGCCATTGCTGTCTAAGAGAAGCAGAAAGACAATACTCCAGAGAGCAAAAGTGTACAAAACGTTTATCACGTGTAGTAGTGGAAAAGCATTGCCTGTTCAGATGAATCCAGATCTCTGTTCCACCGTGCTTATGGGAGGTTCAGAATTTGGCACAAGCAGTGTGAATCGATGAACCCTTCCTGTCAGCTTGTCAAAAGATGTGAACAGCTCCGTCTAATTTACAATAACTACAAGACGTTTGCTGTCCGCAGGGGCCGATATTCCTGCAGAACAATTTCAACACCTATAGGATTCTACACCACGATGAATTGCTGTGGTTCTGAAGGTCAGAGGAGGTCCAACACATTACTAAACAGGAGTCTCTAGTAAAGTGGCCGTTCAGTGTATGTCTTGCCAAAAACGTGCCGATATTACCAATCTTCCTCACTCTGTTCCACTAATGCATGTTCTTCATAGTGTTGAGGCTTATAGATGTGGTCCAATTAGGGGTTAATGGCCTTCTAAAATCCATGCCCACTTTTACTTCAATAAAATTGACTAGACATATATCACCGGTTTACAACTGTTTAACTTATGAACATTTTTGGATTTGTAACATAAGATTGACCACAAGAAAAACAGCTCCAAAATGACAACTTTATGAAGCCTTATGGCTTTTATGGACACCAAAGGAATTACTAATGAACTGAAGCCCATAATATTGTTGTCTCCATAAAAGTAAAGAGAATATGTCATCAGAAAAAAATCACCTATTGTTTAAATAAAGTTTTTTGAAACATATGTTTAAAGAATTTTTGGTGACTTTTTTACATTTCTTAAGGGGATGTCCATTAACAATTCAGTAGGGCTGCCTTTTGCTAAAATAATAAACTGAGAAGTACTTAGTGCTATGCCACTATGGTGATCCAGCGCTGAAGCCACACTGTGGTCCCAGTGTTTGTTGTGATAGCTGCTGACATCCTGAGTGCCATGATGCCAAGTGTTCTGGAACATGACACTGCAGCTTCCGATTGACTGCAGCTGTCACCTGACTTCCTGTGATGGCCGCTATCACAACAAATGCCAGGACCACAGTGGGGCTGCAGCACTGGATCCCAGCAGCGGCAGAGAGGTAAGTACTCAGTTACTTTACCCCAGGCAGCCCTATGAAAAGGGGGTTGTCCAGTAGCCAGACAATCCCTTTAATGTCCCAATCTATATTAAGAACAATCCTGAAATCTTGCAGTTTTCACTCTGACCACTAAGCCTAATAATACTCTGAGACTTGCTGTTCTGTATAGAAAACTTATCATCATCGCAGGCAGGATTATACTGAAGGGGGACACTTGTATATACCGTAGATAACACCAGATCCACCATTCACAATAGGTGATGATCACAGCTCCCCTCCCTGCACAATGACCTCTGCACAGGTCCCAGAGCATGCCCACAACATTATCCCATTGAAGTGAATGAACATTTCCAATCTACAGGTTCCTATAGTCCATAAGACTACTGTAAAGCACATTTCCGAGTGCAGTTAACAGCACCTTTGGCAAGATGTCCACCCCCATAGTCATGTACGGACAGTAGAATTAAAAAAAGGTGATACATTCCATTTAAGTGACATTGACTTTCCTCAGCCACGGGAAGTCCTATGATAAAAATTGTGCCCTTACATGCAATGGATTTATGCCACTGGAATCCCCAAAGCTGAGATCAGAGGAGTTAGCATTGATCTCTACCATACTTCTCAACTACCCAAGACCTCTGGACACGTTAAGTCAACAGTGCCCAAATGCTGATGCAACCCCTTCACCCCCCATAACTACTCCCATGTTAAAACTCACCACTGTGGCCTCATTTGGTCCAACTACCACAGTTGCGGTCTTTGCATAGTACCCATCTGCCGACACGGTAACTGTGTAAGTGTCCGGTAATAACAGGCGGAAGTAATCTCCTCCCTCGCCTATAGGAACAACATAATGATGAATCAGTCAACTTCATTAGAAATTGGGTTACGGGACAAGTGTCAAAGTCTGAACCTGGACTTACCGGAAAATATGTTATGGTTAACGCCAGCAACTGAGACCACGGCGTTGGCTATACCGTTGTTATTCTCGTCTGTCACCGTCCCTTTAATTCCTTTGTGAACCTAGGCAAAAATAACAATAACTGAAGTCGATTGTTGTTATCACTTTCAGACAAGTTATCACAAAGCTGTAGAACCCCAGATGTAATGAGCCGTGCATATAAATTCTGCGACTTACCAACAAGGATGTTTCCATTTTTTGTCTATTTTCTGATTGGCATTTGCCTGGTCAACCAACTTGTCAGGTCCCTTACAGCACCGTATATTGACAGAAACACTGATTATTGCGGTATGTCACAATGATCCATTCAACGGTGTTGTATATCTTATGTTTAAACGTTTGCAGCGATGGGAGGGATGATGCCGGCTGCACGGTACAGGACCACCAAGGCTAATTGTCACTAATTGGCTGCCGTAGTCACAAGTAGTACAAGAGACCGGTGGGGATCTGCCAGAACCTCAGCGCTGGAATGTATTTCTTTTAACGTCTCATAACATTTGAAGATGTTTTACGCTTTTTGGGTTCTTAGATAACCCTTTTAATTTTAGTAATGTACCTTTTTAGGGATTGCAACTTTATTCTCTGCACACAGCTCTAAAATCCACAGTCTGGATGTCTACCTTACTGTATACAACCCACTCACTGGGCTCAACAATAAAGTTGTAATCTCCTAAACTCCTTCTAGCAGTTGCTGTTGGCAGCCAAAATATTATAATTGAACTCTATGGCTACAGAGAAGATGTTACAGCACTGCCAGCACCATGCCTTCCAGGTCCGAGTTGAAGTCTACCGACAGCCCTGGACCATGTGATGAGTCTGGTAGCCCATATGCAGTCCCATTCTGCTCTTGCCACTAGGGGAGTAATATCTCCCTCTCGTGCCAGCGCTGTTAGGCTGCCTAGGATGTCTTTCAGCCCTATGTTAAGGTATTTAAACCAGCCCCTTGGTAGAAGGGGTGTGGATTATATGTCCTGTGTATGGCCATTCTATTTTGACAGTGTGTCTTGGGATTTCATAGCCAAAGATTCTGTATCTAGCAGTCTAATCACCACAATTAGCTTGGTATTTAGGACTTTGTAGTTTAGCATTTAGAGTCAGGTGTCACCAATGCACCATGGACTGGCTCGTGGTCTCTCTCTCCCACAGTGGGGTTGCCCTTTTTGAGGCGGGTGCTTTGCTTGAAGGACCAGTCCAGTTTGGGCAGTTCTGGTCATTTAGTTTATTTATATACTTCTCCATTCCCCGCTGTACTTCATTGTTGTATCTGCTTTCTTAGAGCTTATTCACATAGGCGAACGCTTGCCAACATGCGTTTTTCTTGGCGATATGAAGCGTTTTTGATTAAAATCAAATTGCTTCACTTCTGTGAAATTGCGATCCTCACGTGCGTTTTCCACTAGGATTGCAAGTTTTTTTTTCCTGTTGACTTTTAGTGGGAAGCAGTGATAGCATTTGCATGCACATCATGCTGCATGCGAGTGCCATGCAATGGCTTTAAGGTCCCATTGAAAGCAATGGATGAGGCATTCCGAGGAAAGAGATTTTTTTTCCCCGCAGTGATGCTGCAAGGAAAAGCTCACTCGTGTGAATGAATCCACTCAAAAGGATGGTTTCCATAAGCGCTCAGTCACACGGGTGTTTGTACGCGCGTCTGACAGTTGCGTCTGTGATCCGCATCTATATAGACCCAATGCTTTTCAATGGGAGTGGTCACATGTGCGAATTTTACATGCGCACAAACGCATGTGGCGAAAATTATAGGATACAATGATTCACAGAACGCATGTAACTGCGTTCTGCGGCAAATCGGTGTTCTGTGTATGCGCGCTCAATGGGGCCGGCGGCAGCAGCGCCGACCCCATTGAGCACATATACTGAAGATCGTGATCCTCTGCCACAACTGTCACAGCTGTTACAGAGGAGCGCAATGTTCTTCCATTGAATTCAATGAATACAACTGAGAGCAGTTCAGGAGAAGAGCCGGCTGGACGCGGCTGAGCCCCGGCAGCTGCAGAGAGGTAAGTATAGATTTTTTTTTTTCTTTACACTTTTTTAGGATGGTTTTCAGGGAAGGGCTTATATTTGAAGCCCTTCCCCGAAAATTACTACACTGCTTGCCGGCAGCCCATTCAATGGGAGAACATCGCGCTCCTCTGTGACAGCTGTGGCACAGCTGTGGCAGAGGATAGTGGGCAGCGTCAAAACGCCTGTGTGACCGAGCCCTTGTGTGCGAATAAATGCTGCTAGCAGCGGTTTTTCCGCTGTGACGCCGGTTTAGGTCACAAGATTTTTTGAACACATCAGTCATGTGCCCAAAAAATCGCGCGACTAAACGCCTGTGTGACTGAGCCCTAATTGTGCGAGTTTTGTGCTAATCGCATCGCACTGCACAAAACTCATGCAAGAATATCGCTCTTGTAAATAAGCCCATAGTCTGAAAAGACACAAATTTCCTGCCTGCCAGTTTGACTCCGTCCTTAGACCTGGAACCTTTTGCCTCTGGTTGTGCTTCCGTTTGCTTCTATTCTATCAGGTTTCTGTTTTATTGGACAAAAAAATAGTACTGCAGACTATTTTTCATCCAATAAAAACGGAAACCTGACGGAATGGAAGCCCTTTAGTTCATTTTCCTTTTTTTTTTTTGAAACCCCATTAAAATCAATGGGGAAAAAAAAAACGGTTTAGTTTTTCTCAGTTTCTTACCTCCAAAAATGGAGCAGAGAGACGGAAACCCTGAACTGACCCTAACGCAGGTGTGAAAGCAGCCTAACTTATGCATCTAAAATGTGAGCCATTGGGACACATTTATTAGTTGTTGCACAAAATAGGAACTTTTTTTGGTGCAAATCAATTTAGACAGATTTACTATTGATTTGCGCCAGATGTTACGCCTCTCATTCCACTACAGGGAGTTGGGAAGGAATTTTCCCCCAAATGGGCTAATTGGCTCCTGCCTCTTGTTTTTTTTTTGCCTTCCTCTGGATCAACAACTTAGGCGGATAAACAGGCTGAACTAGATGGACATTGTCTTCATTCGGTCTTCCATACTATGCTACTATGTTACTTTTCCAAAGTGTCTACAAATGGGGGCGGAGTTTAAGTACGATAACTTTTTTAATCAGATTAAAGGATTGTGACTTCTCAAACTGTCATAAAACTTCTTGCCATCTCACTCCAGGAGCCGGTTGGTGTACAACTTGACTCCACTTCTCTAGAGATGCAACAAATTGATACATTTGTCACATTTTAAACTGGAGAAGGAAAAGCGGCGTCAAAAATACCCCTGATGATAAACCCCCCCCCCCCCACCACCACCTTTATTCTCAAACGCTGCCCTTACAGGATCAAGATATGCATCCGGGGGGAGAATGAAGCCCCAGTCGATGTACAGTAGTTTGGAGTGGGAAAGGACTTGGCTGCGGGCTCATGGGGAATGCTTCTTTACAATCCTGTCCTGAGAGTAAATGATTTGCTAATCAAAGTGTCACATTTAATTACGTGCTCTTAAATAAGACATACAAACACATCGGCCAGGCCTTTACAAAGCGCTCTGTGTTTTTAAATGCCCCACTTCTTGCTTGGCCCAAAGAACACAGAGACAATTATTCCTCTCCTATATGACTACTACCAGTAAAGGCTGTTGGAGTTTAGGGGGCCTATAAAACAAAATGTATCACTGAGCGTGGTTTGTTCTATGTTTGCCGGGCAACATCATATTAACTGTGAAGTTGGACGCCCAACAAAGTGCGTAGTGTATGCAGTTAATGTGGCCTCAGGCGAGTAGGGGCCATGATGTGAAGGCTTAGTGTTCTGTTCTTCCTCTTTCAATTTCCTTTCCCGGGTTCCTTCAGTTTTGTTTTATAGGTATATCCTTACGTTAAGGTATGCCAATGAAAGCAGCTCATTTATGGGACGCGCACAGCCAATACCTCCGTGACTTTCTGGATATGGTGACCCCTATAACCCATAATTACACTGGAGCGTTCACGTTTTTGCGGTGGGGCAGAGTTTGTTGTAACCTTTAGGACTCATGCAACTCCGTCAGGCTTTCTGTCTCGAGGAAGCAATGTTATATTATACCTCTTATATATACACTATTCTAAAGTATTCCCCTATCAGTAGAGTATATTGTGTCTTATTAACATGTCACATGTCCTAAACCATGGATGATGCAGAACCTAAGAGGTGTCAGCCATAGTTGGGGATGGGAACTGCATGCTATTGGATATACGGATTATGCCGCTGCACACAAGATGACCATCCCGAAGCACAATGCATTGGCCTGTCTACAATGGTGCAAAGAGCATCGTCATTGGACAGTTGAGCAATGGAAGAATGTTCTATGGAGTGATGAACCACGTTACTCCATCTTCAGATCAGACAGACGTACCTGGGTGTAAAGGATTCTGGAGAACGCCTTTTACCTGAGTGTGTTGTGCCAATAGTTAAGTATGGCAGAGGTTCCATTATGGTCTGGAGATGTTTTATGTGGCATGGTCTTAGCCCTTTGGTTGTAGAACCATGAACATGGCAGTTTACCATAACATTCTATACAATAATGTGCAGCTGACAATAAGACAATAACTCTGGGAATGGTCACCAATACTTCCAACAAGACAACTCGCCTTGTCCCAAATCCACGATTGGACTGGCTGCACAGAGTCCCGACCTGAACCCTCTTTGGGATGAACTAGAACATCAGGTCAGGAAAAATTAACAGTGTCTTCTTTGCCACCAGACGTTTGCAGAATGAAAGGAGGTAAATACCAGCAGAAGTTTTTCAGACCTTAGTAGAAAGTATGCCACAGATACAAGCTTGCTTCCGCAAAGGACGTGGCACCAGAGACCAAATCGCGAACCTGCGCTGGATCATGGAGAAGACCCAAGAGTATCAAAAGGACGTGTATATGTGTGTCATCGACTACAGCAAGGCATTTTACTGTGTCGAACATGACAAACTTTGGAAGTGTCTGAAGCGAATGGGCATCCCACAACATAGTGAACAGCTTATGAGGTCGCTTTACAACAACCAAGAAGCAACAGTCAGGACGGCTTATGGAAACACGGATTGGTTCAGAATCGAAAAAGACGACGGCAAGGCTGCATTCTATCACCAGCCCTGTTCAATCTGTACGCAGAAATGATCAGGAGGCGATGCAATCTGGACCAATCAGAAATCAGAGTCAAAATCGGTGGCAGAAATGTCAACAACCTCCGATATGCAGATGACAGCACCCTGCTTGTGGAAAGTGATAGGGACCTGGAATACCTTATCCAATGAGTGCAAAAGGAAAGCGAACACATGGGACTGTACCTCAACAGCAAGAAAGCGAAAGTCATGACCGTGGTAGGAAATGGTACAGTGAACATAAAAATTAACAACGAAGAAGTCGATTCGATCCATTTCATTTTAGTTGGATCCAAAATTGATTGCAACGGGCAATCTGGACCCGAGATCAATAGACGGATTACACTTGGTAGGAATGCAATGCAAGGAATGGAAAAGATCTGGAAAAGCAAGGATATTAGCATTGCAACAAAAACCAGACTGGTCAATGCAATCGTCTTTCCCATAAAGACATATCGTTGCGAAAGTTGGACATTCAGAAAAACAGACAGGAGGAAAATTGATGCGTTTGAGCTCTGGTGCTGGAGGAGAATGCTACGTATACCTTGGACCGCCATGACAATGAACAAGGTAGTGTTAGATTGCGTCAAACCGAAAATATCACTAGAGGGCAAAATCATCAAACAGTGGCCCTCTTTTTTTGGATACATAATGCGCACTAACTCACTGGAAACAGTACTGATGCTCGGCAAGGTCAGTGGAAAGAGAGGATCAGGACGACAAAGAACACGATGGCTAGATACAATCAAGGCCACCGCCAACATGTCAATCATGGAACTGAAAGAAGCCGTGAAAGACAGGAATGTGTGGAGAACATTGATCCATAGAGTGACCGATGGTCAGATGGGACTGAACGGATAATCATCATCAAGCCACAGATAGTATGCGATGTCATTAAGGCCAAAGGAGCCCCACTAAGTATTAACATATAAAACAAAAACAGGCAACAAAAACAATTGTTTGGCACATTGTCTAAACCGTAGAACATACCCCTATATTTTAACAGTAACTAGGTAATGACTCCAAAAAATATGAGGAAACAAAAAACTACTAAAAAAAAAATATATTTTTTTTTTAAATCAGGAATTCATCTTTTTTGTATTTTATACATTTTCCTTATTTAAAAAAAATGTTTTTTATGGTACTTTATGGCCCTTTTTTCCCCTCTCATTAAGTATTAACATATGGAAATAAATACTACTTCAGGTGCTCATGTGTCCAATTACTGATAAGATAGTGTATGTTATGCAGGTAGGATGATTCGATGGCGCAGGAGGAACGAGCGGAGTTGTTCAATTGCTTTCAACAACTTATGTACACAGTTATTCTCAACTGTAGATACAAACTCTTGACACAATGAAGGTGTATGGCATAGCAAATGGTACAGTGGTGCACACCCACACTAACCCGGTATATACGGATAATGGTCTGCGTCCCTTGCTGGTAGGAAGCTCTGCGTCCGCTTCCATTCTGTTAGATTTCTGTTATTATAAAGGAACTAATAGTCTGCAGTGATATTTGCTCCATTTAAAAAATGGAAACCTGACAGAACAGAAGCAAACTGAGAGCTTTCTACTTTTTGTAAACCCATTGAAATCAATGGGGAAAAAGAAACATTTATTTCAGTTTTAATTTCACTTCTCTGCTCCAAAAACAGAACAGAGAGACAGAAAGCCTGAACACAGATGTCAGCTAGCCCTTAGGCCCTTTCACAGGGGCTTGTTTGCGCATGCAAAATTTGCAAGCAATACGCAGATAATATAACCCATTGATTTCAATGCAAACCAGCTCCTCTGCACTAACTCCCATGCAAGGACCGGCTTGCCTGAAATATGCACATGCTTCCTCTATGCCAGTCTGGATTTTTCCATAAAGAGTTTTTATCCTACGCTGGACCTACTCCCTTTTTCTGTGCATTGATTTCAATGGGTTTGCTCACATGTGCACATTTCGGTCACAGGGAAAAAAAATGCAGCATGCTCTATTGCCCTGCACATTTGCACATCGATGGTCCCCATAGACGTCAATGGGGATACCCAAATGCACATGCAATTCGACGCTGCAGTTTTTGCCCGTTGCAGTCAGACGCTCACAATGCAACAACTAGAAGAATCTTTACCTGTTCTATGAATGTGACCAGCGCTTCCCTGTTACCGAACCATTCCCGTTCTAGCTCCGCCTGACGTGGAAACTTGTTGCAGCTCAACTCCAGCGTAATTTCAAAGCAATTCTTATAAAGGTAATTGAAGTCTTGCATCCCTGTCCATCACAAGAACATAGCAAAAAATCAGGCATCATAAAAATGCGAACACAATCCATATACAATAGGGGATCAATGCTGAATGCCTGGACCCTAACTTTGTAAATACATTGCCTCACTTACTGCTATAGTATAAAACTGCATTCATCCTTCAGAGCTGAAATCTCCTAGTATTTTATCCTGGTCCTCCATATCTACTTATTAAATTGCATTGTGGGAAGTGTCATCTATACACAGGCTCTATACAGTCATATGATTTAGGAAAAGCTAACTGCTCCACTGCATTATAGTACATTAGATCTATAGGGGTTGCAGAGGTAGCAGTTGTAGCGGGGGTCCTAGTACTTGAGGGGGCTCAAAGAGCTCCACATAATAAATGGCACATGGTATTTTGGGGCTATGTTACAGGTTTCGTATTCACAGGTGCATATTTGCTTGTCAGTTTCTTGTTCTGCACTGCTCTGTATGGCGGTATTTTGTGGACACTGTATGTAAGTATTATTTAGCCATGGGGCATGTATGGGGGTTTTGTGTTGTTGTTTTTTTTTAAGCACTGAATTGTATTGTGGCCAAATTTATTACCCACAAATGGCAGAGTGTGTCAGGAACGATAATGCCTGGCACACCCCCTTATGCCAGATATAACTTCTTAGATTAGGTTTTGCTCTTCTCACCACCCTGAGCAGATAGAGCATAAACTGCAAATCCAGTCAAAGATGGTCAATTGATGTCTGTACGCAGTAATGCTTTTACTCAAAAGATGGTTTGGTAGATGTTTTATATAAACTCCCTCGGCCTTAGCACAAACCGGGAGTTTTTAGTCGATTCAGTTCATTAAGGTCCATCAACGCGTTTCCATGACATTATACACATGTCATTTCATCAGGATGGAGGGAAAAAATTTTTTTGAAACTTTGGCTTCTCAAAGCCCTTTTTAGTTATATCACTGACAGCGTGTGCTCTACGTAGTGATCTGTCTCATAGACCTTAGTAAGGCTTATAGATGCCACCAAGTTTGCGCTGATAAAGGCAGGACTACATGGACAGAGACGAGTATCCTCTACTGGTCTATGAAGCTGTTCACTTAGATCCTCCGCTTAGTGTTCCCCTCATGGGAAAACACAGAAAAATTCAACCTTTCTGACAATGTTGTTCTGTGCTGGTAACAGCAAGCAATAGAACATGCATCTACTGGAAATCGCCAGGATGCACAGGCTATATTTAATAGCAGTAGGCAAATAGATGCATCAGCCACTGTTTAACCACCGTTTTGCCTTTCTGACAATGTTGTTCTGGGCTGATGAAAGTGAGCAACAGAGCGTGCATCTGCTGGAAATTACCAGGATGTGCAGTCTATATTTGATAATAATAGACAGTAGATGCTTCAACCTCTGTTAGCCACCGTTTTACCTTTCTGATAATGTTATTCCGGGCTGATACCAGCAAGCAACAGCTGGAAAATGCCAAGATGCACAGTCTATATTCGATAACGATAGACAATAGATGCATCAACCCCTGCCAGCCACCGCTTTGCCTCTATGACAATGTTGTTCTGGGCTGATACCAGCAAGTGATAGAACGTGCATCTGCTGGAGATCTTCAGGATGCACAGTCTATATTTGATAGCAATAGACAATGGATGCTTCAGCTTCTGTTAGCCACCATTTTGCCTTTATGACAATGTTATTCTGGGCTGATAACAGCAAGCAACAGAAGGTGCATCTGCTGGAACTTGCCAGGATGTGCCGTCTATCTTTGATAATAATAGACAGTAGATGCATCAGTCTCTGTTAGCCTCCATTCTACATTTCTATCAATGTTGTTCTGTGCAGATAGCAAGCACCGGAACCATTACCCAATAAGGGATACACGGGTCAATGAGAAAGGAAAGCCCATGCTATACGAGGCATAGATGAAAATGAGAGAGCCCACATTTATGGGGCAGATAGTTCCAAGAAGCCCACATTTACGGGGCAAAGAAGTCAGAGAGGTACAGAAGCCCAACAACATTGTCATAGAGGCAAAGCGGTGGCTGGCAGGGGTTGATGCATCTATTGTCTATCGTTATCGAATATAGACTGTGCATCTTGGCATTTTCCAGCTGTTGCTTGCTGGTATCAGCCCGGAATAACATTATCAGAAAGGTAAAACGGTGGCTAACAGAGGTTGAAGCATCTACTGTCTATTATTATCAAATATAGACTGCACATCCTGGTAATTTCCAGCAGATGCACGCTCTGTTGCTCACTTTCATCAGCCCAGAACAACATTGTCAGAAAGGCAAAACGGTGGTTAAACAGTGGCTGATGCATCTATTTGCCTACTGCTATTAAATATAGCCTGTGCATCCTGGCGATTTCCAGTAGATGCATGTTCTATTGCTTGCTGTTACCAGCACAGAACAACATTGTCAGAAAGGTTGAATTTTTCTGTGTTTTCCCATGAGGGGAACACTAAGCGGAGGATCTAAGTGAACAGCTTCATAGACCAGTAGAGGATACTCGTCTCTGTCCATGTAGTCCTGCCTTTATCAGCGCAGACTTGGTGGCATCTATAAGCCTTACTAAGGTCTATGAGACAGATCACTACGTAGAGCACACGCTGTCAGTGATATAACTAAAAAGGGCTTTGAGAAGCCAAAGTTTAAAAAAAAATTTCCCTCCATCCTGATGAAATGACATGTGTATAATGTCATGGAAACGCGTCGATGGACCTTAATGAACTGAATCGACTAAAAACTCCCGGTTTGTGCTAAGGCCGAGGGAGTTTATATAAAACATCTACCAAACCATCTTTTGAGTAAAAGCATTACTGCATACAGACATCAATTGACCATCTTTGACTGGATTTGCAGTTTATGCTCTATCTGCTCAGGGTGGTGAGAAGAGCAAAACCTAATCTAAGAAGTTATATCTGGCATAAGGGGGTGTGCCAGGCATTATCGTTCCTGACACACTCTGCCATTTGTGGGTAATAAATTTGGCTACGTGTATGAGAGAGTTTGGTAGTCATATCTATTGGGTCCAAATATTATATGGACTTATAAGGAATTTACCAATGCAAATATGCATATGGCTCGTTTTTAATGTATATAAATAAAGATTTGTAAATTTTTAGTATCAGTAAAGTTCTTGTCGGTGAAGAATTGTCAAATTTTCATAAGAACTCATAGGCTACTGTGACTTACTGAATTGTATTGTGTGATCATTGTATGGCAGAGTCAAATATAAAGGCCATATTATCTAGATACTCTTTGAAGGTTTTTTTAGGCATTCTATGATGGTATTATTCTATATATGATGCTTTTCAGATTAAAGGGATTATCCCACAATCGAAAGGTAATGCCTACCACAGCATAGGTGATAACTTTATGATTGGTGGGGTCTCACTACTGAGATCCCCACCGATCGTGAGAACAGGGTTGCCATATCCTCCCTCCTCCTCACTCGGGCTCACTACACCGCCCAGAGGAGATTGAATGGAGTGCTGGTCACACATGCCTGGTACCACTTCATTATTTTTCAATGGGAGTCTTGGAGATGGCTAAGCACTTGTACTCAGCTATTACTGTCAGCCCTATTGAAATGAATGAAGCAGTAGCCGTGTATGCTCGGCCTTCGCTCCATCCAATCTGATATCACTGAGGGTCAGGGCAGCGAGCTCACAGTGACAGAATTGGGGGACATGGGACTCCCGTTCTCAGGATAGGTGGGGTCATCAGTAGTAAGACCCCCATGATCATAAAGTTTAACTTTTGGGATAACCTTTTTAACAGGGAAGCAGCCTAAAAGTGACGAGTGAAGCAACCCTACTTTGCCTAAAGTCCCATTTTCTGGCTTTAGGCTAGACTCTTAGCCAGAAAATTACCCTAATAAGCATGTGTGTTTTCATAAAAGACCCGTACAAACAAAGAGAACACATAGATGTCTATGTTGCCCTTGTTAAAGTTTTTTTTAAAATGACTTGAATATTAATGAGCTAATCTCAAGATAGGTTATCAATATCAGATCAGTGAGTCTCCGTCAGCCAAGAGTGCCACTGATCAGCTGTCTAGAAAGGCTGTGGGACTTAAGGCCTATTTATATGCAAAGTTAATCTTTCAAAGGACTGAAAAATTTGCGTTTTTTTTTTGCATAAAGTGTTAAAAGCCATTAATAGCCATTAACACTTTATCATCTTCATTTGCATGTAAAAGGGCCTCCAGGAGCTGTTTACAGAGCCCAGCATATGATTACTCACACGTCCAGCTGTGCACAAAGCTGCATTGTTTTCTTTGCAGCTGCAATGATACAATGTTATCTGCTGACTCCCGCGGGGATAACAAAATGTGGTCTATTGAGAGATACTTTATCTCTTACTAGCTGAACCATGGATTTTAAGTTCCCCTTTAGTGAGCACTGTGGCCTCTTCACTGCATACCAGGCACAGCATAGTTCATTTCATAATTGCTATAGCAGCTCAGTCCTGTTCACCCAAATTGGACTGAGCTGCACATAGGCCATGAAATGAATAAATGTGATATCACTAGTGAGAGAGGAGCCTGCGGTGTACACCTAGGCACAGGAACCTCTTCAAATAGCTGATCGGCAGGGTCCCAGATGGCAACCCCCCACTGATCTGATACTGATGACTCAATATCCAAGTCCTGAAAAATCTCTTTAATTCAAACTAATCGCCCTTCAGCCCCCAAAACTCCATCTGACCCTCTATGGCACCCTGATATATATCAATGAAGGTTGGCTAAGGGTTCGAAACGCATTAAGTGGCTTCCATAAATAGAATAAAATTGTTGCCTTTATGCTATTTTGAGGACGAGAGCCAGACCTTGCTTTTGTTCGCTAATGAAGTTTAACCCAAAAGAGTATCGAGTGACACCAGTAAATAAAACCGCTATGTCGTAACTGCAAAATATACAAACATGCGTTCAATGACCGCAATACGGCGAGCCTAACAAAACAAAGATGTCCTTTGTACCATTTTTAGCTGGATAATTAATACAGGACCAGGAATGTTGTGTGTTGTGAGCGCCGCGGTATCTGCAGACCAAGTATTTAAAGCGTCGTCGGTAACAATTTACACGCCTAGAAATAATCTCATTAACTATTTTAGGCATTTGCTCGGTTTAGCTTTCAGTGACCTCGAACAATCAAGTTTCATGTGTTTTATGATAAAGAGTCCAAGAAACGCAACCAAATTAGGAGTCACAAAAATGTACATTTCAAAACTTTACATCCACACTGTTTTCCTGTCTTTTCTGGCTATATTATATAATTTTAGATGAAATCTGTTGACATTTCCTTAAAGGGGTTGTAGAAATTTTGAAAAACAGGGTTGCTTTCTTTCCAAAAACAGCACTACCCATCTATAGGTTGTACATGGTATCGCAACTCAACCCTACTCACATCAATGGAGCCAAGCTGTAATACCAGACACCCTGTGGGCAAGTGCGCTGCTGTTTTTGGAAGAAAGCAACCATGTTCTTTTAAGCATGGACAACCCCTTTAAATGTACCAAACTTATGAAGTCTTCTGAATTTTAGAGGATTTCAATAGTTGTTGAAATAATTAGTTCTCACCTTTCGAAAGTGAATACCAAGATGCCCCATTAGTGATTCCATTGGGGAAGTAGTCTCCACAGTTCCACCCGTGGTGCATCCAGCCATGGGCGTAGGAATATGACGTTGCAAGCTGTAGGGAGATGGTCAAAATAAGTCCAACATCAATTAGTGAAATGTAATGATCCCAAGGCATTCATATACCTACAGATGTTTGGTTAAAAAAATATTACCATGTGATATACATTAGTAATTCTAGAAGCTTTTTAAAGAATTTTTAGTATTTTTATTTTTTTCATGTAACAATCCATATTGGGAAATAGATTAGTAATCAGTAGAGAGTTTATCAGTAGAGAAGCCTTCAACCCCTTATAACCACTGGCAGGATAACAATGAAAGGTGACAGATAACATAGGATCCACCATTCACAATAGGCCATGGTTGCAGCTCTCAGGTCCCAGAGCATGCCCACAACATTTTCCCATAGAGATCAATGGGTCATTTCCTTTCTTTAAAACATAAATCATTACATTGAAAATATAAAAAAAATATTTTAAAATATGTTTAACATAAAAATTTGTTATATACAATAGGTCATTTTCTGATGAAACATACTCTTAAAGGCATTTTTAGAAAACCCAACCTATTCCCTAAGTAGAGCATTCTGACTTAATTGACAGGGATTCCATATTTGTAACCTTCATTAATTACCCAGAGGGGAGAGTAGTTTTAAAGAGCATATCTCTTTTTCCTTAAAAACTGCAATCCTTAATTCCTCCTTTGGAGGCGCTGCAGGGATTTGAACTTTTATTGCCTGGTTTCGTTGCAGTATATAGAGAGTGTCGTTGGGACTATCTGTGAGTAACTTCTCTTCGAAGGACCGTTTAAGAAAAATAGACAACCCATTTAAGACATTCACTACTTATTATAATTCATACAACACAGTTGCTTTACCCACCGGCCACTTTTCACCCAGATTTGTTTAATTTTCTAAATTGTGTGGCCAGGGAGATCAACCATTGCCTCATATATATATCACTTACTGCATACGAATAAGGTCAATCCTTATACCACATGTCTGAAAATTCCCAACAGCTCCAAAGTAGAGGTCAAGAAGAGTCAATCATGGTGCCTGAAAAACTGGATAGTGGCGTTATCTAAGTGGGTTCTGCGAAAGTGATAGAATAGGAAATAAAAGTCTGATCAGTGGGGGTTTCACTGATCTTGAGGACGGGGGTCCCATGTTTCCCTCTCCTCCTCACTGAGGGCTCACTGCACCCCTCGTAGTCAAAAGAAGCCGGAATAGAGTAGCAGTTGAGCATGTGCTGCTACATTCATCTTCAATGGGACTACCGGAGATAGCAGAGTGCTTGTACTTCACAATTTCCATCTGCCCCATTGAAATGAATGGAGTAGCACCCTGCATGCTTGGTTACTGTTCTGTGCAATTTCCATGTTACTATGGGGGGTGCAGTTATTCCAAAGTGAGGAGAAGATGGGGAGACAGAACCCCTGAATCTTAAGATCTGTAGTGTCTTGGCGGTGGGACCCCCCACTGATCAGGCTTTTATGAGTTATCATGAGAATAGGCAATATAAGTCAATCTTGGGAATACCCCTTTAAAATGGTGACTATGTAAAGCTTCCTTTTACTTCTCTTGCCGTAACAACTGATCGAGGGCTGTCCTAATAGTTGGATCTCCTACTTTAAGCTAGTCACTGGGGCAACTGCTTAAAGGGTTTGTCTTACCTAGACAGTTTCCTTATAGAAGTTATCCGTTCTGTCAATCGGTTGATGAGGACAGGTCTAGCTTTTAAAAACCCAGCTAATATCATTGGAGAAGTTGCAAGTTAATGGATATCTGCAGCCAGACCAAGCATCTTTATGTTCTGGCTAACAAACCAAGTGTTGGACATCTCCTCGGTGATGTCCATATACTCTGAAGTGACTGAAAGGGCAAAATCTGGAAGTTTGGGCTTAAGCATTATTATTTTGCTTCCCACTACTAGTTGACTACAGCCCCTGTTGCTATTTAGAGGGAGTAATCATTTACATATGCTTTTATTACATGGCGGAATATAAGCTGAGCTTCATGTCATCCAGATGCCTCCAGAACATTTGTGAATAGCATGGGATTAGTTACCGATTTAAACAGCTTGTCGTCGGCGGTAGCTGTATAGCTCGCCATGCGGCGGTAACCTCGGGTCCGAAAGTCTTTGGTTTTATCAAATGGATAGTTGGCTACAACGGCTCCTCCATGAAGGTTTGCTGAAAGGACGAAATTATAGCTTTCCATCCAGAGGATTGTTGCGAGTGTCTCTGGTTCCACCTGATCAAATTTGGGTAAGGAAAAAAAAGTACGTTAATTAAGGAGACAGTGAGGTCGGTGTGATAGATAAAGATATAATACACAACAAGTGATTCCTTCTTCCGACTCCCGAATTAATAAGCACATTCTAGACAACCAAATATTTAAAGGGGCTATTTCACCAAAAATAATGTATGATCGTTGGCAGGGGCGTAACTAAAGGCTTTATTGGCCATATGCAAGAGGTGAGCTGGGGCCCCCCTCTATCTGTATCTGTACCCGTACCCATACCTAAACCATGCTGCACAGAGGCATAAGTTGAAGCTTCTGGGCCTCAATGCAAAACCTGTAACAGGACCCCCAACTATAATGCTTTATTCATTGTACTGGGCTCCCTATATGGAGAAGAGAGGCCTTATGGGCCCCCTAAGGCTCCTGGGCCTGGGTGCAACCGCATCCCCTGCACCCTCTATAGGTACGCCCCTGATCGTTGGCGGTTCAACTGCTGGGTCCATCAGGGGTCACAAGAACAACCACAGTCCTTGAGTCCCAAGTCAATGGAGCAGTTGTACGAATGTGTAATGGGGTCCAGGGGGCCTTAAAAATATGTGCCTGTTAATTTTGTGGATATGTGAGATGCAAGATATATCACACAATATATCTGGCTCCTTTATAGGAAATATCCTCTTTAAATTGTATTGTGCCGTCCAGTGCCTAGTGGATGGGTACAGGAATACAAGGAGGAGGGATTACTGCTCTGTGTTGATGTAGCGTGAAAGAAGCGGGCGGATATAAGGGAGTGTGTTGGGCAGAAGGAGTTACTAAGAAGTGGTGATGCTCTGTAGGTTAATGCTGAGCAAGCAGAAGGAATGAGTAAGGTTTCCATTGTGGGTCCTGTGAGTGCTGAGTCAGCTTTTGGATAGAGGAGCGATGGCCCTCAATGGAGTATCCAGGTGACAACTGCACCAGTCGAAAGAGTATCGCCACCGAATTGAAAAGCTCCTGACAGTGCGAAACCCTTAGCACCGCTATTAAATCCGAAGACTGTTTCCTTGAAATTCCAATGGAATAAAGTTCTGCTGTTGGGCAAGAAAGGACATTGCTATCCCTTAAGGCTGTGATGCACCCGCACTGTGAAGTGCCCAGCAAGGCCTGTGACCGGCCCTTTGCCCAGAGATACCAGGATCCAATGATGTCACAACTAATAATTGAGCTGGGTCCAGCAGTCTCCCCCATGATAAGTTGATCATCATACCTGCTTGAGGCCTCTCCTGCCAGCCTAAACATGCATGACCACTGCTCTATTCACTTTCTAGCAGAATGCAGCACTTGGGTATCTCCGTTGGTCTCATACAAGTAAATGGCATGGTGGTCATGCATGCACACTACTACTCTGTTTACTAGTAGACCACCATTCTTGTGATCCTTGGGAGCCTATGTATTGTCCATGCTGTCTGTGTCCACCCCTGGCCGATGGATGCATATTACAGAACCATAAATATTTTGGGTAACTGTATATATGCAGAGACCAGTTTTAGTAAAGGTGGTGCTGCCGTGAAGTGTGCCAAACAAACACTCATTGATTTCAATGGAAGTCAAGCCATCTCTGAGACTTCTTGTGCTGACCCCGATGATGATGTCCGACTCGGCTCCACTGCCAGTGAGCCGGATGATCAGCTGATTACCGGGGATAGTGAGTGGCGGATCCCTAGTGCTGAACTATGAGTACAAGTCATCAATAGTATTTGTCTGGAAAACCCCTTTAACCCTTTACGCTGGATTCACGTGGCTGTATGCAGGTTGCACCTAAGAAACTGTGGCGCAACTTACATTGGATACGGCACATCACATGTCCTGATCGCATCTGCAAAAACAGCAATTTTTTTGAAAAATCGTTCATGTTAATAGCCTGATAGGCCATACAGGGGCTGTGAATATAAGGACAGCATATGGACTGTAAATATGACCATGTAAATTGGCTCTAAGTTTGATAAAACATTTTCAGTTCCGTTCGAGTAAACAATGTCATTTCACTAAATCTCTCTCGTTAAACTGTATAGATAATGACTGGTGCATTTGGCAAGCAGTGTCTAAATGGAGGGATTTACTAGGAACAAAGGCAGATAACTAGAAAGACTTCATGCAGTTGGCAGACGACATGTAATATGAATCATGTGTCTCGGGACAGATCATATTTTTATATTCATACCGCTGTCTTTTTTCTGGTATGTACAGTGATAAGAGGATGAAGAACCTAAATATAAGACTGAAGCAAGGCGTTCCTGGACAACAGCTAAAGGGGTCGTATCAGTTCATACAATGATTGTGCTTTCAGCACCACGTTTGTCCACTGGTTGTGTCTGGTATTGCAGATCAGCATCATTTACTTGAGTTGCAATTAGAGATGAGCGAGCATGCTCGTTTAAGGGTGATGCTCGATCAAGCATCGGTCTTGTCGAGTAACTGACTATTCGATTGAGCACCATCTCTCTCACTCTCCCCCCCCCTCGCCACCACCCCCTCTCCCGCATGGTGCTCGGTCCAGTAATCAGTTACTCGACATGACCGATGCTCGATCAAGCATCAGCCTTTAACGAACGTGCTCACTCATCTCTAGTTGCAATACCACACACAGCCACAGACTAGAGTGGCACTGTTTTTGATTAAAAAAAGCAGATACATTATTGAAATCTCATAAAAGCTCTCACAAAATAGGTGAACAAGTAATAATGTGTCAGTAGTTGTTATGTTAACCCTTTCCAATCCACTGACTGACCTCTGAAGACATTATGATTTAAGGCTGTACAGCTCTGATGTTGGAAGACGTCCATCAGGGTTCTCTTACTGTGTATTGCCAGCCTCTCTGCTGTCAGAGCCTATCCAACGTGTCCCCTCATGCAGTACTGGCTTTAGCCAGCATATAGCGCCATTGTATAACAGCAGAAAAAGAGTATCTAGGAAATCCAGAATACAAATTGGATTGGAAAGGGTTAATGATGCTGTTGGGAATGGGTTGTGGGTCGGAAAAGCTTATCAGGACAACCTCTGTACCTCCTTACATCCCTGGTAAGGGTCTATAAAACATGAACCTACCTGTTCTTTCCAGTTGTCAGGGAGTGGTAAGTGGTCCGTTGGCCCTCCATGTTTTTCATTGTAGTACATGACCATATTAAGATCGGGAAAATTCCGATTGAGGTCGATATCGTTGAAGTTATTTCTCCCGGTCAGATATCCATTGGTGTCTGGCCCCTGTGGAGAAGGTGGTTGTTTAATAGATGTCGTATTAATAGATTTTTTTTCCCTATATGGGTCTTCATATATTTTGATACCATTTCTTTTGATATGTGATATCTCAACATCTGTACACAAGACATTAAAAGAACAGGAAGAGATCAGGAAGCAACGACACAAGGAGATGAGTGCTACTTCTATATATAGAGATAGAGAGATCCTTCTCATCGGAAGGAAAACACTCCCTTCCTGAAAGAATAAGAAGCCTCAAGACCAAGTTACTGATGACTATATATTGAATGGCCACTTCATTAGAGATCCCCAGCTCTTTCATGATTGGAGCTTCTGTGTATGGAAATTAGATCCATAACCCCGAAGTAACATGTTTTACGTGGATTTGTTTCAATGCAAATCCACATTAGATAGGAGAATCCAGCGATCTGAGTGACTTCCACGAAGGCCTGGTCACTGGTGCTAGACTAGCCAGGGCCAAGATTCCACTGCCAACCTTGTGGGGTCAAGTCAATTATTCATCCAGATCAGTGTGGTTTTTTACCTGGGCGTGCCACCTCTGAGAATAATAGGAAGTTTTATATGAATGTTCAGCTTGAGCCACCCAACCCTGTCGAGAAAATGATTTTGGCCTTCATGGTCCTTTATACAGTAGAGTTGAATGGGAATTGGTAAGCTCTTTATTAACTTGGTTAAACTTTTATATTATTGTCCTTCGGCTTGTGTATGGATAAATTGACAGATATTTGACTCTTTCTATATCCATCGGTGAAGGAGACAGGGCTGCCCTCTTTTGCCCTTATGGTTATTTTGACACCTTTGGCTTCAGCCATTAGGCAGAATGGGGGAGTTATTGAATTGAGTATGCTGATGTTAAGGAGGACATATCTTTATATGTGAATGACATTATGTTATTTCGAGGTACACGTCCGTTAATGCCAACTGTAGGGCCTTTGACTTGAAGCATTATGGATCATTACAAGGTCTTCAGATTTTTTGGAATAAATCCGTATGTATTGCCATTGATGAGTTGAAGTTTTTCCTTTGGGGGGGGAGGGGCAAAATTGCATTGGGTCAATTTATTAAATATTTGGGGATAACTGGATCTGAGAATACTAATGATTTTATTAAATGAAATATAGTCCCCTTAGTTGGAAAAGTTAGAAGGAAGGTTGAGCTTTGGGAAAAGCTTACACTTCATTTGCAGGACCGTTTTAATACCCATGTTGGCCCAGTGCACATGTATTAAAATAAGCCTCTCCCTTTCACTGTCGTCCCAGCCCTTTTGATCCCAGACTTTTTGCTATAAATCTATAATAAGCACTTACACACACCTAATCCAGCACTCCTCTGTCCGACTTCCTCGCAGTCTCCACTCACTTCCAGGTAAGTGGTCATGTGCCTGTCTAAGCACATGACCACTGCAGCCAATGACCAACCTGATTGGGTACTGAGATCGGTCATTGGCTGCACCAGTCGCGTGCTTTGACAGGCATGCGCACACTGGACGTGAAAGTGAGTAGAAACTGCAGTAACGGGAGTAGCGGGGATGCACAAGAGGTGACTATAACTTGTATTATTTTTTATGCCCCTCAATACTTTTCACATGTCTCTGCCTCCCTAGGGTCAGGATAGAGGTAAGAGTGGTGCCTCTGCCAGGAGATCTGCGCTACCAGAGGACCCAATGCATTTGTCCTATGTTTAAAGCGGCCCTGTTTCTATGGAAGGTAGAATAGCCTTAATCAAGATGTGTCTTCTTCCCGTCATACTGTATTTCAATACTAATTCACTCGTTTGGATACCACAGAGGATTTTCAAGACTTTAAAAGGATTATTTAGAGATTTAGTGTGGAGGGGAAGACAACCGAGAACGAAGCTGACATATCTTTATTATCATCCTGACTGGGGAAGTGTAGAAGTTCCAGATGTTTATAGTTATTTTGAGGTATCCTGCGAGAAGACTACGGTATTTAATGTTTTTCTTCTCTCCCAGGGATTGGATATGTCAAGATATAACACTTCTCAGATGGGGAGATTTTCTGTGATATTACTTAATAAAATCCATAATTTCAATACAATGTCTAAAATCTGATATAAAATGGAGAAGTCGTCCAATATTAGTGATTGCTTCTTTTGCTTCACCTTCACACCCATTGGGAGGAACGTTTATGGGAAGAAAATGAATAACATGAAAGATTACAATTTCTGGTTAAATAGGGGTCTCCTTAACGGTGGTCAAATCATGGAAGTAGAACAACTGTGTCCATGAATAATTGGGTAGGGAATGTTCATCTGGAACTTGGGATTTTTTTTGTATTTTATGGTCAATTGCCATGCAATTCTCAAGAAGATTCGGAATATTTAAAGATTAATGAGATACTGAGTGTGATAGAGGTGATAATACATACAACCTCATTAAAGGGTCCTCTTTATATATCCCAAAGACTGGGAGGAAAGAGTTGGTTGCATTAGTCTTAGGGTGCCTTCATATCTGCGCTGTGGATTCCTCTTTCCTGCTCCGTTCGGGGTGCAGGAATAGGGATTCCCCATGACCAAGCGGTTCTTTGGAAAGAGCTCAACAGCACCGGGCGGACCTTGTTGATTATAATGGGGTCTGCCCACTTTCCGCCCAGCTGGCCGGCTTTTAGACGGAAGAAAAAGCGCCGCATGCAGTGCTTTTTCTTTCGGTATTTTCAGCCACATCTGAGACAGAACCTCCGGCCAGAGGTTTGAGCACAAATGTGAAACCACCCTTAATCAATCTATGTGTATATTTAGAAATACATTGAAAACCTGATTTAGACTTTATTCACGTGGGCAAGTGTGAGTTGTGCCAGAGTATCTTGGGTGCAACTCACTTCAGAAAGCACATGGACACCCATTAGGGTTACCACCCAGCCAGTAATTCGCCAGGTAAAGGGTGAAATCCATGCCATAAATTGACATGCTACAGCTATACACAGCAGTGTGTACATGAGATTTGTTTGAGTCTCATTAACTTCGCTGCTACTGTAAATGCTGATCGGAAAATCCATAGCGGACCCAGAATATGTGACCGCACCCTGACGAAGCAATTTTCCATGTCATTTTTTTGAAATCTATGAAGGTAGCATAATTTGGCATGAACATAACCTAACGAGTACAGATTATGAAGTATTCTGAATTATCGGAAAGTCATAAAAAGTATGGAAAAGTTGCTTTTAAAGATAGAAAAATATGATATCAAGTGCTCACAGCTCCTTAATAGTTAACTAGTAACCAACCAGAGTCCCTCCAAAGCAAGGTCCCGCCGGGAGTCCAGCCGCAAATAATCTGGAAGTGAAAAATATCACGCCAGCTTCTAAAGGAATCTTCTCCTTTACTGACATATTCATTAAAACATCATGATAAAATGTATCTGCATGTAACTTTATGCCCCGGCAGCATACGCGTTTCAAAGCTCTAAGGCTTTTTGATCACAGCATGGTGGGCAAAAACATCACAGTTCAATTAAGAAACTCCATTCCGACAAGGTGCAACTTCTGTTAGTTAATGTACAGCAAAACACTTCCGAAACATGCCCACCATGATGTGATGAAGAAGCCTTGGAGCTTTGAAACGCGTATGCTGCGGCGGCCATAAAGTTACATGCAGATACATTCTATCATGATATTTTAATGAACATATAAATAAAGAAGAAGATTCTTTTAGAAGCTAGCCCAGTATTTTTCAATTCTGTTTTTAACTCAAAGCTACAGGATGTAAGTTTACGTCCTGGCTGGAGGGTACTTAACGCAACAGGACGTAAACTTGCGTCTTCTGGATGGCGCAGGATCAGAAGTGAGCCCACACCATCCTGCAGCAGCAGTCGGCTGTGACTGACAGCTGGATTCCCGCGGCAACAGTGGGTATCAATGAAAACATCAATCTCTTAATCCTGTGGTCAATGTACTTCGCGCCATGTAAAGGATTCACAGACGGAGCACATCCTTCTGTGATATCATTGGCACTCCACGATGTAATGACGGAGGGCAGATAGGTTGCTGTGGTAATGGAACACCAGACACTGGTGTCCAGGCCTGCCATGACCTATGATTGCTATTGTGATCAATAAGGCATTGCAATACAGAAGTACTGCAATGCATTATTATAGCGATCAAAGCTTTTATGGTCCTCTACAGAATCATAAAAAATGCAGAAAAAACTTTTTTTGCACTTTCCCCTGCTTGTGTTATTTTTTTTTTTTTAATTAATAATCCCACATATTTGATATCCTGGTATCCGTAGTGACCTGTACAATAAATTGAACACATTATTTATTCTGCACAGCAAAAACTGTTAAAAAAAACCCTAAAAACATAGGCAAAATACTTATTTTGTTCACTTTGCCTCTCAAAAAAAGGCAATAAAAGTGATCAAAAAAGCTATATGTACCCCAAAATAAAATCTACAGCTTATTACTAGAGATGAGCAAGCATACTCGCTAAGGGCAATTGCTCGATCGAGCATTGTCCTTAGCGAGTATCTCCCCGCTCGGAAAAAAAAGGTTCGGCTGCCGGCGCGGGTGACAGGTGAGTTGCGGCGGTGAGCAAAAATGGTTCCGATAAAAACAACAGCACGCCACACAAAAAACAAGCCCTCATATGACCGTGTCGAAAAGTGAAAACTAGAGATGAGCGAGTATGCTCGCTAAAGGCAATTGCTCAAGCGAGCATTGCCCTTAGCGAGTACCTGCCCGCTCGAGACAAAAGGTTTGGGTGTCGGCGGCGGGCAGGGAGCTGCGGGGAGGAATGGAGGGGAGATCTCTCTCTCCCTCTCTACCCCCCCCTGCTCCCTCCTGCTAACTGCCGCTACTCACCGCTCCCCCGCGCCGGCACCCGAACCTTTCGTCTCGAGCGGGCAGGTACTCGCTAAGGGCAATGCTCGCTCGAGCAATTGCCTTTAGCGAGTATACTCGCTCTTCTCTAGTGAAAACGTTACGGCTATTGAAAATTGGAGATAAAAATCCACCCAAAAATCAGTGCATCCTTCTGGCCAAAATAGGTCCCGTCATTAAGGGGTTAAATATAGAAAACTGACATAAGAGATAATGCAACCTAAAATGCTAACAAAAATCATTTGCTGCTCCTCGCAGATGACTCGACTAATATGGTGAAATGCTGAGCTGGACGCATTTCTGTCAGAATCCTAGCATGCGAAATATTCCATCTCGTTGGAAAACAATAAAACCGGATCGAGGCTTCTGGTAGCCGAGAAATAGATTAGTGCTTCTTCAGCCAATGGAATTTTTAGACTCGGTCCTAATATGTTCCTCATGCAGCGCATATTAACACATAATCGAACCATATATGGACAGGCAGACATGGCATTTCGAGGCATTTTGTTGCTATTCATAAACAATGGAATGGCTTCTCTTCCCACTAAATCGCTGGATTTGCTGTTTGTGAGAATGGAAAGTCTTATTAATAATATTCTCAGTAAATCTGGCGCCCGTAGGAGGCGAATGAGGAACGTGCCGCGCCACACGGAGGAACGCTCAAGTGTAACTAAACTGTAGGAAAACTTCAGACAGGTCAGACATTGTTACTGGTGGGGTCCGGACGCAAGACCCCACCGATCGCTAAAAGGAAGAGGCAACATTACTAATCTGAGCACTATGCCCAGGCAGCCGTTTTCGACTCTGTTCGGAGTGGTGTACGGGCTTAAGAGAGTCGTCTGGGACTATATATATATATACTAGAAGATATACCCTGCTCTGCACGGCGATTTTATGACTAGCGGTCCTGGAATATACAATGTGAGCCCCGCACCGCAAGGATACAGAAGTTGTCCAAAATAAAAAGCTGTTGCCCATAGCAACCAATCACAGCGCAGCTTTTATTATACCTCAGAAGTATAAGAAACGAATGCTGAACTGTGATTGGTTGCTGTTGGCAATAAAAGTTACAGGGGAATTCCACCAGTATCCGTCGCCCGGTGCTGAAGAACGCTCATGCAAAATTTCACTCAAATCGGACCAGAACTAGGAATTTGTAGACGACACAAACAGACAGCTTGTGCGTCATATATATATATATATATATATATCCTGGGTACCCGGTACAGAATGCTGCAATACAAAACGGGACATTTTATGTAAGAAAAGAGGATATCGGAACGTGCGCATAAATACGTGAAAGCACCAATGCTGATTAATGCTGTCTGTATTAGCCATATATTATACTGCTGAGGTAAAATGAAAGCTGCTCTGTGATTGGTTGCTATCTATTATACTGCTGAGGTTAAATGAAAGCTGCTCTGTGATTGGTTGCTGTAGGCAACAGCTTTTAATCCTCAGTGCTGAGATAAAATGAAAGCTACTTATATCTAAAACACAAAATCTGTTTGTTTGTGTTATGCAAATTGGCAGTTCTGGTCCAATTTGAGTAAAATTGTGCATTTTTTGTTGCCAATAGCAACCAATCATAGCTCAGGCTGTGATTGGTTGCTATGGGCAAAAGCTTTTAATCCTCTTAGTGCTGAGGTAAAATAAAAGCTGTGCTGTGATTGGTTGTTATTAGAGATGAGCGAACCTACTCGGCCACGCCCCTTTTTCGCCTGAGTACCGCGATTTTCGAGTACTTCCGTACTCGGGCGAAAAGATTCGGGGGGCGCCGTGGGTGAGTGGGGTGTTGCAGCGGGGAGTGGGGGGGAAAGGGAGAGAGAGCTCCCCCCTGTTCCCCGCTGCTACCCCCGCGCCGCCACGCCTCACCCCGCCCCCCGGCGCCCCCCGAATCTTTTCACCCGAGTACTGAAGTACTCGAAAATCGCGATGCTCGATCGAGTAATTACTCGAAACGAGTACGTTCACTCATCTCTAGTTGTTATATATTATACCGCTGAGGGTACATGAAAGCTGCGCTGTGATTGGTTGCTATATATTATACCGCTGAGGTAACATGAAAGCTGCGCTGTGATTGGTTGCTATATATTATACTGCTGAGGTAACATGAAAGCTGCGCTGTGATTGGTTGTTATATATTATACCGCTGAGGTAACATGAAAGCTGCGCTGTGATTGGTTGCTGTGGGCAACAGTTTTCATTTCTCGGTTGCTCCATGTATTCTGTCTGGGGACATATAATTTTCTGAAGCACTAATTGTCATCATTCAGTATGGCTCTTCTATTGGGAGTTACTTGTTGGAAATAACCAGGAATACTAAATCGAGTCCGTAGAATCCATTGGTGAAAGCAGATTTGGGGGGTGCTGCATTAAAATTCAAGGAAAGGCAAAAATATGCAAATAAAGTGCCGAGACAACAACATTTCAGAATTTTTTTTTAGCCTCTAACCTTCTCCGGGTCGAGATTATACTGTGTGCAAAATGTCATTTCAGCCGGTCGTAGTTTGTGTGTGACGCTCCAACAGACAGACAGATAGACATTGACAAATATATAGAAGATCTATACATATTTATGCTCAGGACAGGTCGGCCCGCCACTTGGAATCCCTGCTGACCAGCTGATTGAAGTTACAATGTCACTCTGGTGAGCACCGCTGTCACTTCAGTCCATACCATGCACAGCGCCATACATTGTCTAGTGGCTGTGCCTGGTATTGTACCTAATCTCATTCAATTGAATGGGACTGAGCTTCCCTAAGGTCATGTGACCAATCCACATGATGTCATATGCCTAAGAAGAGGCCAAGGCACTCACCCAACCACCACGGCCTCTTCAATCAGCTGATCGGTGGGGATTCAGATATTTTGAGGATAGGTCAAAAATAGTTTAGTCCCAGAAAACTGCCTTATTAGAAGTGTACAAGTCTGTACAGTGCTTGTCGATCACAGTAGGGAAGTCACAGAGCTCAGCCATTAGCGAGGGTCTTAGCACCAGACCCTCAATCATCAAAACTTCTGACATATCATGTCAGAAGTTTTCTAAAAAGTTAGTTACACATTAAATGACCCATCATGTCCTCATGTCAGCGGTGTCCTCTGCATTGATTTGCATCCGCAGCCCCACTGACTCCAACAATGTATTATTAGATTCAAGTCCTGGCGCTGTGAAAGGGCCAAATGGGTGGTCCCCAGACCCCACCGCTCACTGTCAATCAAGTCTGACATCACCCGTTGACAATGAGTGGTGGGGACCACCCACTTGACCCATTCACACCACCAGGAGCCAAATCTAAGAAGAGCCGGTACAGGGAACGGGGGTGAGTATAAGCAAAAGAAAGGCATTGCCTGAGTCAGCGGGGCCGTGGCCACTGCTGGCCGGAGGGGATGCTACATGATACAGGGACAGTCTCTTGTTCTATGTCATGCACTGCCCCCTCATGACCTGCAGTAGGCATAACACTTTCCCAAATGCTCTCATCTGCATGTCAGATGATTCCACCAACTATCAGCATGGGAGAAACGCGCTGGGTTGTTTTAATATGGGATCTATGTAGGCCAAGTACGGGAATATTAGGTGACAGCCACCATTGAGTGGGGATGGCCTTTTTGGGGAGACCACCATACACTTATGTGGGGGGACTTGGAGACAGTACGGAGACAGGATATTTATTGCTTTCACCTGTAATATCCTTAAATAAACCACAAGGTCGATGGGGATTTAACCCTTTTCAATCCACTGTCTGACGTCTAAAGACATTTTGATTGAAGGCTGTACAGCTCCAATGTCGGAAAACGTCTGGCAGGGTATTCTTACTGTAGATTACTGGTCGCTCTGTTGTCGGGGGCCTCTCCAGCATGTCCCATACTGCAGTACTGGCTCTAGCCAGCAGATGGCGCCATTCTATAATGGCAGAAAAAGAAAGCCCCTTAGGAATCCCTGAATCCAAAATTGGATTGCAAAAGGTTAATGGCTATTTAAGCCTAATGAGCTTGAGATGTGTTCTTTTCCCCATTTTTTTCCGCAGTATCACACCCCTCCCCTTGCGTATTTGTTTACCTCCCATAGACTTCTATGGGACTTTACTTTTACTACATTAAACTCAGGAAAACAGAGCAGATCCTACTTTTTTCCGTGCATGTGAAATGCCCGCACAAAAAGTGCTTATGAGAACGAACCCATTGAAAACAATGGGTTCTATTCTCTGTGTTTAGCGCTCGCAGATTTTGCCTGCGGAAGCAGGGTTGTGTGAAGAAGCCCTAATACTGAGTCATTCTGCAAATTATTTGCGTATTTTCATTTGTTTTTGGGTTACACCTTTTCTTCTGCTCTATTTATATCCAAAGCTGCACTGCAGATCCTGCTGGGTTTTTTCCAGTTTGTATAATCGCACATTATGCCTCCACATTCTGTACAGGCTAAGGACTCATTCACACGAGCGTATATATGCTCCATATTACACGCGTAATATGGAGTGCTTAATTCCCATTGATTTGCATTGAGGAATTCGGACCTGCATTTTCAGGCACATATTTACGTGCATGAAAAAAATACAGCATGTCCTATTATGGTCTGTATTACAGAACAAAATAGCCTAGTGAAGTCAATGGGAAAGTATAAACACGCATGATACATGCATATTCACTGCATATTTACACATGGAATCAATGGACCTGCTTGTTTTTTCGCACATGTGAAAAAATATTTTAAAAAGTGTGAAAAAAAACATAAGCAAGACCAGATATGCAAGGAATAAGAAAAGTTTTGGTCTGTGAAAACGCTACATATTCATGGACCGAAAACTGCATACGTCTGTGTCAATTAGCCCTAAAGGCAACTACTATAAGTGTCTACAGCAATGCAAGTGCAATGCAGTCTCTCACGGCTGAGTACCACTGCTTGCTCCTCAGCTTGTTGCTCTCACACCCAGTGTCCACCTCCTATAGTTTCCGTCTGAGCACACCAAGCCCAGCACCTCTCTGTTATCCCCAGTCCACCAGACATCCCACCTGATCTCTGTAGCTAATGGGAAATAGTGTGCAAAACTCCATAGAGAAATACAGAAAATGCAGTGATGTATGAGGGCCAGTAGAGGTCACCCTTATATCATTCAAGGGAAGCATCATCTGAGCGCCTTAAGCACCATCAGAAAGAGGAGCAATAGCCTGCAGAGTGATGCTGCTGGAGAGCTTCTTGCACAGGTGCAACAGTCTGCTGAAGAGTAGCCAAAGAGAAGCAGCAGGCTCTGGATTGAGAAAACGAAGATTGCCTGCTGCCTAAAACCACAAAAGAAAGGGAGAGACCTTGCCAGAGCCCCAACCCAGTAGGGTATCAAGACTGCAACAATGATTTCTGTAAATCTTGGTAGATTATCGCATCTGACTCTGGACTATCCTGGGTTGGTTGAAGTGAGCACTCCCATGCAACTTACTGTAAGTGAGGCTGGCCTCAGTAAAACTGCTAGGTGTGTACACTTTAGGGACTTAGCAACCAGTAGGTTTGTGGAATAGTACGGCACTACAGCTCAAAGGATTTCGACTGTTGGCAAACTTTTATTGCTCGCACATATAGTCTGAGAGAGTGATAAACTCCTTGCTTGTTATTACAGCATTACTTATTTTCATTTCTTTGTTCGCAAATAGTTTTGTAACACTTTCTGCTGCATCGTGTCCCAAAGCCGTGTTGTGATACCACCACCCACAACATTTTAACCAGAATTATTCCGTGTTTCATAAAATCCATGGGAAAAAAAGGCAAAAGTCCCATTCTGTGCTAGATACCTGGTCAGCGGCTACTTCATATCCATCCGGGTTCATAGAAGGCATGATATGTATCCTTGTGTTCTGGATTAAGCTGACGATCCTTTGATTTCCATTTCTATACTCCTCACATAGAAATTCGGAAAGCTGAATGAGCAGTTCTCTCCCCAGGATCTCATTTCCATGCATGTTTGCAATATACTTAAATTCCGGCTCCACTAAATAGAAAATGAGAGATATTTTATTTAAGAGATTCAACGACTCTTACAATAGGAGCAACATGATGCTATTATAGCCTGTATTCTGGTTTTCTGCTGTACAAAAGTAACAATTTTGGCACACGCACCAAAATTGTGGCTTTTAGAGCCTTTATGTAGGGCCCTGCCTCTTTTTCAAAAGTGGGTGGGGTCTAGCATTATAGGGTGTGGCTATGGACGGCCCAACACATTTAGTAATAGTACACCAGAAAATAGTGTATGTTATACTAGACGGCTACTTTAGCTCAGAGCTGGTACATGTTTCCATCTGGCGCATGTAGGTGCCACCAGATGAGACAAATGTATTAAGAGTCTTGCACTTCTTGATACATCTGTTACTTGTAGCCGGGCACACAATTTACTTAGACTGTCATCTGAAATCCGGTCAAAGTAAATATTTCCCAATGTGTTATGCCTAACATATGCCACACTAGGTAAAGTGGATTATGGTAGGAAGGAACTGTCAAATTGAGTAAGTGCCTTAATAGAAATTTATATACTGGCATTGGTTCGGGTGATAAAATTGGGACAAATCTTGCAAAATGATTTAGCAAAAATCACCAGAAAACTGATATGTGTTTTCTATGAATGTTAGCACTGCTGCCTTTTAATACTTGGGTCTTAGGTTCAAATCCCATTGAGGATAATATCTGCTTGTACTTTGAAAAATTCTATCCATGTGTTGCCCTTGGTAAGATTTGAACTTATAACTTCAGCACGGCAAAGCAGCAGTGCTAACAACTGACCCACCACATTTACCTGTTCTGCACCAGAGAAAGGGAAGAATAACAAAAGCAAACACAAAGAGAACATGAAAACCCCATCCAGATGTTGCCCTAAGGCCTCGGTCACACGACCGTTTTTTGGTCCGATCTGCAGATCTATAGACCAAATGCATCCCAATGGGATCGGTCACATGGCCGCTTTTTATGCGGATGTGCGATCAATTATAGGACACAACGATTCACAGAACGCGCCTATCTGCGTTCTGTGCATCGCTGTGTTCTATATATGCGCTCAATGGGGCCAGCGGCAGCAGCGCCGACCCCATTGAGAACATATACTATAAAGATCGTTCTCCTCTGCCACAGCTGTAACAGCTGTGGCAGAGAAGAACGATGTTCGCCCATTGAATTCAATGGAGCCGGCAATACAGCCGGCTCCATTGTAAGCAATGGGCTGCCGGCGAGCGCGGGATGAATTTTCGGGAAGGGCTTAAAAATATAAGCCCTTCCCTGAAAAACATCCTAAAATGTGTAAAAATAAAAAAAATATATATACTCACCTTTTCCCTGCAGACGGAGTTCAGCCGCGTCCGTCCGGCAGTTCTCCTGAACTGCTCTGAGTAGTATTCAGCAGGCGGGGATTTAAAATCCCCGCCTACTGAATGGGCTGCCTCTGATTGGTCATAGCCCTCAGCAATCAGAGGCAGCTCTCACTCACCCATTCATCGTTCTCCTTTGCCACAGCTGTGCCGCTGGGCCGTTTCGCCGGAAACGCTGCCAGCTGCAGATTTTTCGGCGAATCATCGGCCCCGGTCACGCGATTTGCGGATGCGCATCCATCATGCGATCCGCAAATCGCGCGAAAAAACGCCCGTCTGACCGAGGCCTTAGTCAGATTTGAACCCTTAACTCAAGCACTGCAAGACAGTAGTGCTAACAACTCAACCACCATGCTTGGTCTTCCTTCTGTGGCGGAGGAGACAGAAACACAAAGAGAACATGCAAAGACCTTGCAGATGGTGTCCTTAGACAGATTTGATCCTAGGACCTCAGCATTGCAGTGTAATAGTGCTAATGTCTAATGACTGAGCCATCATGCTTGCACTTCCTTCTTTTTGTTTTTCCTTCTTCCTCCCCCTCTGTAATGGATAAGAAAAAGAAAAAAAGAAAGTGAAGGAGAAGAAGACTAAGGAGAAGGAGAGGATGGAATAGAAGTATAAGAAGCAGAATAATAAGAAGGAGGCGAAGGAGGAGGAGAAAGGGAAGACTGAGATGAAGGAGAATAAGAAGATCTTTTCCTTTTTCTCTTGCTCCTTCTTCAGAGAAGAATTAACAGGGGGAGGAAGAAGGAAGACACTTGTTGGCTCAGTGGCTAGTAGGAGAAGATGGAGAAGTGTGGCGGCTCAATTGTTATCACCTTTACCTTGCAGTGCCAGAGTTTTAGGTTCACATCTGTCCAAGGACAACATCCGTGTGGTGTTTTCATGTTCTCTGTGTTTAATCTTCCTGTTCTTCTCCTCCTCCTCCTCTGGAGCACATAGGACAGGTGTGGTGGTTCAGTTGTTTGTACTGCTGCTTTGCAGTGCTGGACTTGTAGTTTCAAATCTGACCAAGGGTAACATCAGGATGGAGTTTTTCTATGTCCATGAAGGTGTTATCCGTGATAGGATTTGACCCTAGTACTGCGAGGTAACATGCTAACCACTTAGACACATTCACAGAGAAAACACACATGCACATAATTTAGTGAAGGTGATTTTAATTCCTAATTGAATTCATGATTACTCACATCCCAATTCACAATTATGTTTAGAAAATCAAGTTGGGCATTTCCGATCCAAACATTTCCATAATCACTCAACACTAGCTGTAATCCTGACTTGTGTGCAATGCAGTTGCAAGAAAAAAATTAATGAAAGACCTAGATTTTTGCATTGAATACTAACAAACAAAAAAGGGGGCTGTTTACTTAAAGTATAATTTTCAACAAGTTTTCAAAAAAAAAAAAAAAAAACAGGTTCTCCTTCCGCTCATTTGCTTCGGTTTGCACCCTGTTTCATGTCTGTAAGTTCTGATTTTCCTGTGAAAATAGCTCCTCCCACTGTTACTATGGGAATTTTCCATGTGTTCTTGTTACTAGAGAAGCAATGTACCCAACAACAGAGAGTGGATTGCACAGAAGCTGGAAGGGAGACCCCTAGTGGCAACTACGTCAAACATGATTTACAGAGGTTAAGCAACAACATTTTTACGACTACTGCATTATTTGTTCTGTTTTAAAAATGGCAATTAAATGGAACGGCATTAAACGGAAGCTTTTTGAAAACCTATTGAAATCATTAGAGAGAACAATGGAAATATTTAATTCCTTGGTTGGTGAGCCGAGACTTCTCTGCTGCCCATGGTTTGCTCCAATCCCTGAGCATTCTGTCTGTGAGTGATGTGGATGGTGTCTTCTACATCATCCACAGTCCAGTCCAAATTTGCACCGTGCCACGGACTGGTGCATGAGCAGAAGAGCAAGTAAATTCTGCCCACAACAAGGCTAAAGGATCAGCAAATGAGCTAGCTTGTGGTTTGGCATAGGTTCCTTTAAATTTTTGCCAAATAGCTCTTACACAAGTCACTAACACAGAGGTTCACTTACTTTTTGCCCCTGCGCTGTGGATGATTAGTCAATGTACTCCATAAAAGATATGAAGCGTACAACTGTCTGTTATTAGTAACACTGCAGTATATTTACTTAGAACGGCATGTCACATGCCAGTCTAAGTAACGCCAGTGCCCGGCTGTGAGCGACAAATGTGTTAAGAAGCTCAAGCCTCGTAATACATCAGTTTCATCTGGCAGCCCTGCCATGTTCCAGATAGTGACCTTAACTAGCTTTGAGCTGCAGCAGATTTTTGGCGTGGATTATGATAAATTAGACATGCCCGAAAATTCAGACCCTGCCCATTTAAAAAAAAAAAAAAAAGCGGCAGGGTATGGAGTGCATGTCCAAAAAGCTTCCGCACCAAACTGTAACTTTTGGATGCAAGAAAACTGGTGCCCAGGGTTCTTACATAGTCCTCCTCGTGTTTACCTGTTATGGTGACAAAGATTTTCAGACAGATAATGTTAGGCCCCCTTAGGCTCCTACATGGCCTCTGTACCCCCAATTGTTATAGATAGATAGATAGATAGATAGATAGATAGATAGATAGATAGATAGATAGATAGATAGATATGAGATAGATAAATATAAGATAGATAGATATGAGATAGATAGATATGAGACAGATAAGTAGCCGTTAGGCCACCTTAGGATCCTTTATGGCATCTGCACCCCCAATTGTTCTGATAGATAGATAGATAAGAGATAGATAGATAGAAGATAGATAGACGTTACGCCCCCTTAGGATCCTTCATGGCATCTATACTCCCAATTGTTATGTTCCGATAAATAGATATGAGATAGATTTATAGACGTTAGGCCCCCTTAGGATCCTTCATGGCATCTGTACCCCCAATTGTTATGTTCCGATAGATAGATATGAGATAGATAGATAGATAGATAGATAGATAGATAGAAAGATAGATATGACTTAGATAGATAGATATGAGATAGATAGATAGATAGATAGATAGATAGATATGAGCTGGATAAATGGATATGAGATAGATAGATATGAGTCAGATAGCTAGATATGAGATAGATAGATAGACGTTAGGCCCCCTTAGGATCCCTCATGGCATCTGTACCCCCAATTGTTATGTTACGATAGATAGATAGATAGATATGAGTTAGATAGATAGATATGAAAAAGGTAGATAGATATGAGATATGAGATAGCTAGATAAATATGAGATAGATATGAGATAGATAGATAGAAAGATAGGAGTTAGATAGCTAGATATGAGATAGATAGATAGATAGATAGATAGATAGATAGATAGATAGATAGATAGATAGATTAGATAGACGTTAGGACCCTTCATGGCATGTATACCACCATTTGTTATATTCCGAAAGATAGATAGATAGATAGATAGATAGATAGATAGATAGATAGATATGAGCTGGATAGATAGATATGAGACAGATAGCTAGATAGATAGATAGATAGATAAATTAAAGATAGCTAGATATGAGATAGATAGCTAGATATGAGATAGATAGATAGACAGACGTTAGCCCCCCTTAGGACCCTTCGTGGCATGTATACCCCCAATTGTTATGTTCCGATAGATAGCTAGATATGAGATAGATTGATAGATAGATAGATAGATATGAGCTGGATAGATAGATATGAGTTAGATAGCTAGATATGAGATAGATAGATAGATAGATATGAGATAGATAGATAGATAGATAGATAGATGGATATGGGCTGGATAGATGGATATGAGCTGAATAGATGGATATGAGCTGAATAGATGGGTATGAGATGGATAGATAGATATGAGTTAGATAGCTAGATATGAGATAGATAGATAGATAGATAGATAGATAGATAGATAGATAGATAGATAGATAGATAGATAGATAGACAGACGTTAGCCCCCCTTAGGACCCTTCACGGCATGTATACCCCCAATTGTTATGTTCCGATATAGATAGGTATGAGATAGATAGATAGAGAGATAGATAGATAGATATGAGATAGATAGATATAAGATAGATAGATGGATATGAGATAGATAGCTAGATATGAGATAGATAGATATGAGATAGATAGATAGATAGATATGAGATAGATAGATAGATATGAGATAGATAGATAGATATAAGATAGCTAGATATGAGATAGATAAATAGATAGACGTTAGCCCCCCTTAGGACCCTTTGTGGAATGTATACCCCCAATTAAGCGCTGCGGAATAAGTTGGCGCTATACAAATAAAGATTATTATTATTATTATAATTGTTATGTTCCGATAGATAGTTAGATATGAGATAGATAGATAGATATGAGAGAGATAGATAGATATGAGATAGATAGATAGATATGAGAGAGATAGATAGATATGAGATAGATAGAGAGATATGAGTTAGATAGATAGATGGATATGAGCTGGATAGATAGATATGAGTTAGATAGATAGATTGATATAAGATAGCTAGATATGAGATAGATAGATAGATAGATAGATAGATAGACGTTAGCCCCCCTTAGGACCCTTCGTGGCATCTATACCCCAATTGTTATGTTCCGATAGATAGTTAGATATGAGATAGATAGATAGATAGACGTTAGCCCCCCTTAGGACCCTTCATGACATGTGTACCCCCAATTTTGGAGTACATGCCCAAAAAGCTACAGTTTTGGCTTCCGCGCCAAGCTGTAACTTTTGGATGCCAGAATACTGGCGTCTGGGGTTCTTACATAGCCCTCCTCGTGTTTACCTGTTATGGTGACTTACAACCTGATCACATTTTATTAGTCATCAATGCAGAAATCTGTGTTATTCCAAAAGGTTTACTTACGTTCTCTTTCAACTGTAGCAAACAAATTGATGTGTATATACGCTTGAAATTGTTTATAGTACATATAATACATGGGGCCACATAAACGTAGCAACACACTCTTATGGAAGCTAATAAAAAATCTGCCCTTGGTGCCCATAGCAACCAATCCCAACGCAGCTTTCATTTTACCTCAGCAGTATAAGAAATTAAAGGAGATGTCTCGAGGAAGCAGTTAAATTTTTTTTTTGCCCAGTCCCCCCCATTAAGTACACATTACTAAGCCCCCCTGTAAATGACATTTCTAGCTGGTTCGTACTTACCGTTCCAGCGTTTCAGCAACTTATAAAAGTTTCCTCAAGATGGCCGCCGGCTCTTTCCCCGTCGCTCGCTGCAGCCCGACGTGCGCGCTCCCGAGACGCCGCCAGCTGTGTCTCCATGGCAACCGGACGCATCGCAGCCGCCGACCAGACGCCCACCGCCAGGCAGCAGGTAAGGCGCTAGCCCCCGGCTCCCCAGCGCTAGACCCTCAGCCCAGGTGAAGGCCCCGGAGCCCAGCGCTAGGTTCCGGAGCCCAGCGCTAGTTCCCCCGGCCTAGCGGCAGCCCCCCCATCGCAGCGACAGCCCCCCCCGGCCTAGCGACAGCCCCCCCATCGCAGCGGCAGCCCCCCCCGGCCTAGCGACAGCCCCCCCATCGCAGCGACAGCCCCCCCGGCCTAGCGCTAGTTCCCCCATCACAGCGGCAGCCCCCCCCGGCGCAGCGGCAGCCCCCCCGGCCTAGCGCTAGTTCCCCCATCACAGCGGCAGCCCCCCCCGGCGCAGCGGCAGCCCGGCGCAGCGGCAGCCCCCCCCCGGCGCAGCGACAGCCCCCCCCGGCGCAGCGGCAGCCCCCCCCCCCACAAATCACTTACCTGGGAGGCTTCTCGGGGCTGCTGGGCTGGGCTGGGCTTCTCCGCTGGGCAGCTCCAGTTTCTGCACCTTCCTCTAACCGAGCAGTGACAGCTCGTCTGCGCATGCGCAGAAGAGCTGTAGCGGGGAGCACACTGAAGCGGCTCGTGCTGAATGGAGAAGACCGGACTGCGCAAGCGCGTCTAAAAAAGCAAGCTGCCAGCGAATTTAGACGGAACCATGGAGACGAGGACGCTAGCAACGGAGCAGGTAAGTGGAATAACTTCTGTATGGCTCATATTTAATGCACAATGTACATTACAAAGTGCATTAATATGGCCATACGGAAGTGTATAGACCCACTTGGTTTCGCGAGACCACCCCTTTAAAGCTGTGCTGTGATTCGCCGCTATGGGCAACAAAGATTTTCAGACAGATAATGTTAGGCCCCCTTAGGCTCCAACATGGCCTCTGTACCCCCAATTGTTATGTTCCAATAGATAGATAGATAGATAGATAGATAGATAGATAGATAGATAGATAGATAAATAGATTGGTAGACGTTAGGCCCCCTTAGGATCCTTCATGGCATCTATACTCCCAATTGTTATGTTCAGATAGATAGATATGAGATAGATAGATAGATAAATAGATAGATATTAGATAGATATATATGTGAGATAGATAGATATGAGATAGATAGATAGATATGAGATAGATAAATAGATATAAGATAGATAGTATATGGATAGATAGATAGATAGATAGATAGATAGATAGATAGATAGATATGAGATAGATAGATAGATAGATAGATAGATAGATAGTATATGGATAGATAGATAGATAGATATGAGATAGATAGATAGATAGATAGTATATGGATAGATAGATAGATAGATAGTAGATGATAGATGTGAGATAGATAGATGTGAGATAGATGGATAGATAGATAGATAGATATGAGATAGATGGATAGATAGATAAGGTATGAGATAGATGGATAGATAGATTAGATAGATAGATAGATAGATAGATAGATAGATAGATAGATAGACAGACAGACGTTAGGCCCCCTTATGATTCTTCATGGCATCTGTACCCCCAATTGTTATGTTCTGATAGATAGATAGATAGATAGATAGATAGATAGATAGATAGATAGATAGATAGATATGAGTTAGATAGATAGATATGAGTTAGATAGATAGATATGAGTTTGATAGATAGATAGATATGAGATAGATAGATAGATATGAGATAGATAGATAGATAGATAGATAGATAGATATGAGATAGATAGATAGATATGAGATAGATAGATAGATATGAGATAGATAGATAGATAGATAGATAGATAGATAGATAGATAGATAGATAGATAGATAGATAGATAGATAGATAGATAGATAGATATGGGATAGGTATATTGTGCCCTCTCAGGTTCCAAGGTCCCTGTACCCGCATTGTTACGTTCCTCTAGACATAAACAAGATGTGATAGACAGACAGAAAGACAGATAATTCTATGATTATTTCATTATATGCTTTATTAGAGGCTGATTTCTCCTCGTGATCATGCTGTAATAATGTTATATCACTAGGTATAATACACATTATACAAAACTTACATCTACTTGAATATCATCTTAAAATAAAGTTATATCTCCGCCAACATAAGATAAGTAGTGACAAGACACCGCGGTGCCCTCATACTTACACAGCTCATGGATGCCAGGGTGGTCACTGAACTCAATGACATATAGGTGCCTCCCTTGGTGGCTTCTGCCTATGCTGTAGATCCTGGTGATATAAGGGCAAGCATTGTGAACGTCATACAGCGCCTGGATCAGCTCAGAGTAACGGTGGTAACTGAAGCTGACTGGCACTGCCACCTTACACAGGAGGGCAAGGAGCAGAGCGCACAGCTTGACATTCATTCTTTCAGCTTTTTTCCCTTAAGTTTCCATATAATACGTCCCAGAGCCCTCCTGTTCTGTCCCCCTACAAGTGTCAACTACAACCAGCCTGCTCCAGTTTCATAGAAAAGTGCCAGCCCACCGCAGCCCAGTGGATGAAGTATGTGAGGTGGACGAAGGAGGAAAAAAAAGTTACTTTTGCAGAACTCCTCCCTATACAGCATCCTACAGAGTGACTTACAGCATTTGTTTGAGGAAACCCCCCTTCTCCTTCAACTCTGCCCTCCCTGCAGCCCCCTCCAGGTAAACCACCGCTGACCTCCGCTCATTTATTAACCAGTCTGTAAATGGTTAATTATCTAGCCAGGCCGAATGATTAAGCCAGCACGTATTTTCTGCCAATATGGATTACTTAGTATATCTGATTGTTTGCTACTGTGTCATAATGTGCGCCACATGTTTAGCACATGCGTGTAGGAAATAGTCATATAGTTCGGCTGAAAAAACACATACACTGAATGGCCACTTTATTAGAGACCCCCATCTAGTACAGCGTTGGATCTCCTTTCGCTTTCTGAACCGCAGCAATTCGACATGACATTGGAAGCCGTCTGACCCGTGGCCCGTCCAATGGGCAACAGATACCGTTGGAATAGCAGGAGTTTAAAAAAAATCCGTACTGAGCATGTCCGATGGTGGCTCCGCAGTACAGGAAAGAAGAAGACAGGTACACAGGGTCACCGGCCTCGTTCAGAGCCAACGTTATAGTTAGTTGCACTTCTTGACATCCTCCTCTGACCCCTATCGAAAACAAGTTGCTTCTGTCCACAAGATCCCCTTTTGCTGGATGTTTTTCCTCAATCACACCCATTCTCCATATACTCTCCACCCCGCTGCACGAGGAAACCCCACAAGGTTGGCAGTGAAATTCTGGCTAGTCTAGCACTGATGACCAGGCCTTGTTGGAAGTCACGCCGATTGATGGAATTTCCCATCTAATGTGAATTCACACTGAAACTGATCCAAAAACATTTTGGGATTTATGTTGCGCTCCGTGGTCACGGCTTTAATTGCCATACAGGACAGCGCCAATCATCAGAGGGCCGGGGGCTGCAATAAAGTGGCTGTATAAATATATGCCCAGGAAGCTGAACCAAGTGAGCACCTTCCAGGCTTTTGCACACGGAGTGACTTTACAATAATTTGCTATAGATTTTAGAGTAACATCTGTCTGCGGCGTTCGTGATGGGAAAATAAAAAACGTTATTAAGAGTACATGCATAAGGGCGATATATCCATCCGATTTTCTGACCGACAAATTGGTCCGAAAATCAGACGAAAACAGCACCCATCCACTTGAATGGGCGTAAGCATATGGACCATTTTTTACTCAGACGAATAGCCCAAATAAAAAAAATTGCAACATGTCCTATTCTTGTCCGATTTTTTTTTGTACATGGATGTGCTGTCCGATGCGAGTTGAGCCTGAGAATCTCAAGTGCAACTTTTAAAACGTCTGTGTGCATGTAGCCTAATGCCTCATGTCCACGGGGAAAATCAGGCCCGCTACGGATTCTACATGGAGAATGCGTAGCGGGTCCCTCCTGCCCCGCGGACTTGAGCGCTTAAAATAAGAATTAACTCACCCGCAGCGGACCGTGCGTGTCTTCTCTTCTTCACGGCCGGATCTTCTTTCTTCGGCCGGCGGATGTGCTCGGCACGCTGGCAGCGTGCCGCGCGTGCGCCGGGCACATCTGCCGGGCCGAAGAAAGAAGATCCGGCCGTGAAGAAGAGAAGAACTGCCCGGTCCGCTGCGGGTAAGTTATTCTCATTTTTGGTCTCCCGCGGATTCGGACGGCTTCCATAGGCTTCAATAGAAACCTGCGGGAGCCGTCCCCGCGGGAGACCCACACGAAAATGGAGCATGTCCATTTTTTTTCATGCTCAATTTTTTTTTATTTCCTTTTATTGACCATCCGCGGGTATTTATCTATCCGCGGGTGGTCAATGCATCCCTATGGGATGCGGATCCGCATTCGGGTGATCCGCTGCGGATTTAAAATCCTATTTTGCCCGTGGACATGAGGCCTAAGAATTAAAATCCGCAGCGGATCACCCGCACGCGGATCCGCGCCCCATAGGAATGCATTAACCACCCGCGGGTAGATAAATACCCGCGGTGGTCAATAAAAGTGAATTAAAAAAATTCTGGAGCATGAAAAAAAATGGACATGCTCCATTTTAGTGCGGATAGCACATAGCTCAATTGATTTCCCGCATGAAAAATAAAAGACAATTACAGTGCATCCGCAGCCCAAATCCGCGTTACAAATCCGCAGCGGATCTGATTTTCCCCGTGGACATGAGGCCTTAGGGTATGTTCTGCAGTGGAAAATCTGCATCATAACCATGTCAACATCTGCACCATCGGTGCTTAATTTTGCATGGTTTTTGATGCAGATCTGTAGCAGATTTCAACCTTTTAATTGAAGAGGGCGGTGCTCCCCTCGGCCCTTCCCCACCCAGCCTGCCTAGATTGACAGGTCTTTCCCTATACGCAAATAGTGAGAAACCTGTCAATCTACCGGCTCCGGAGCTTCTTCCCTTATACCATATTTCCGTTTCCTTTTGATTCCATCGCCTGTTTTGGTGCTAAATACTGCGTCAAAAATGGCAGTGGCATTCTTACCAAATACGGCGTGTATGAAGCCACCCTTAGCGTGGATTTTCAGCCTTACTGAACGTCTTTCTTCGCACTGGCTTTGTGATTTTGATGCTGGTGAACTTCACTTGTGATCTGTGGGGTTTTTTCATAAACCGCAAAATGTTCTGCACGGGGAAGTGAATTACGTAAATGGCATAATGTTCTCTTTGTATCCTAACTTGACCTACGTATCCCATGTCCCAATGATGTTCTAGTGTAACTGAGCTTTATGTACCTATGGCTGCACTAGATGTTACCAGTCATGTTATTTTGTTTTATTACCATATATAGGACCTCAAGCATAAACAGCATTATGCGAAAGGTAAAAATGGATTCTATAGGGCACTGTAGCATAAAAGCTGAGACATATTTGGCAAATCTGTACTTTTCTGCTTGTAACATGGAAATTCCATATTTTATACAGAATTCAACTGCCGTTTATGGACAGATTGGAGTGGGGAAGCAGAGGACCGCCCAGGGGCATCAGGACAAAGCAGCATGCCTCCTAGGACTATCCTGCCAAATCAGGGATGCTTGGAAGAGATGTTTCAACCCCCTTTGATGTACAAAATTATATTTCTCCTATGAATGCTTACTGGAGCCTAGTACAAGACTGCTGGCCAGCAGTTTCTTAAAGCAACCCTCCATACAGGAGCTTTAAATTAATATGTAAGTCAGTACCGAGAGGTGATAATTACCAGCTAATTATTTTCCTCAGATCTTCCTTCTTAGCTGCTTTTTAGCTCAGCTCTATTAGGACAGAGCTGTGATCTGTGACTATAGTTTAGTTAAGTGCCCAATCTGAAGTAGTCTGGGACACGCCCCCCTATCTAAACATTGGTGCAGGCTGCAAAGAGTGTGTCTTCCTGAACCAATGATGAGTGAAGGGGTGTGTCGCAGGCTGCTTCAGATTAGGCACTATAGATAAACTATAGTCTCAGATCACAGCTCAGTTTAAAGAGGCTATACCAATATTTCAAGTTATCCATGTCCAAAGGATAGGGGATAACTTGCTAATAGATGGGAATCTCACAGCTGAGACCCCCCACCAATCTGAAGAATGGGACTCCCATGTCCTGTTCTGCCTGTCAATGTGTGGGTAGCTTCTCTCCCTGCAGTAGCATCACTTTAAATGGAGCACTGGTCACTCATGCACGGTCAGTACTGTATTCATTTCAATGGGGTGTTACTCGAGTATCTCGGCAGTCCCATTGAAAGTGAATGGAGCGCTGGTGCGCTTGCGTGACTAGCGCTACATTCAGTCTCCTAACAACTGCAGGGAAAGGGGGTGCAGTAACCCCACAGTGGGGAAGATGAGGGACTTGAGAGCTTCCCTTCTTGGGTTCTCACCTGTGGATAGGGGATAACTAGAAATTCTGGTACAACCCCATTAAAGCTCCTGATTGGAGGGTCAATTAAGGCGATCCGTCAACAAGATGATATCAGAAGGCTCCTGGGAACGTTGCTGCTGGTAAAATCCTGGGAAATGCCTGACTGGTCCCTCAGCATTGGCGCCCCCTATCTTTAATGTTAGTAGCTTTCACATACAACATGCTTTAACATAAAACAGAGAATAAGTAATGGAGGAGTAGCAATCCATCTTTACCTTTCCCCGAAACCTTGATGAGTTTAGCTATCTAACATGACCCTCTGCTTGAGTTTGAGTATTTGTACAATAGAGTTATTGAGAAAATTATACATTACTGATTCACTGGCAGTGCCAGGTACCTCAGGTGAACCTGTCCACTCAGCATACACAATGTACTGAAATGCCCGTTGGAGCATACACCTGGACAACACGTCCTGACCAGAACCATCTGCCTTACTGCTGTCCAAAGGGCATTGTAGAAGAGGATCTGCTGCCAGGTAGATCTATCATCCAAATTTAGCTATGTGGACTCATGCCAGTAGGTGGGCAGTAGGGTTGCCACTTTGTCTATGTCCTATTTTTCGTGGCAGTGGTAGACAACCATCATGCTGTGTCAGTTTGAGTTGCACTCTGCTGGTGGTTTGGTTCCTCTGCATTGGTGTCTCTCTGACACTGATGGGAGTGATTGTGGGTTGTTACTGTTGGAGCCCACCTAAGGGCTATGAGGGAGGGTTTTTATTTCCTCCTCTGCCATGGTTCTGTGCTAGTTGTTATTGGAGTCTCAGGGAGTGTAGGAGACAATAGCTGTGTTCAGTGGCTCATCCAGAGTTTGGATTCTGTGTCCCTTCCAGCAACTTTAAAAGATTAGTTCTGTGTGTTTAATTTGTAGTGGAGTGTGTACACTGGTTTTGTGGTATATTTATCTCTAGGTCAGGGATAGTGAGCCCCAGGTTCTAGCGCGAGTACGTCCTTATCAGGACGATCCATTCATTATTTAGGTAGGGAATATCACTTGATGGCATTCCATGGGGATAGTTCTCTTCTTCTTTGTTTTCTCTTTACTACTTACTGTTTGCTTTCTGGGTACTGTGGTGTGAATAGTTCCTTAACGTTTATTTCAGGAATACACTTACCGCACGTTCGCAGTGGACGTGATGCATCAATAGGGAAGAAGTCACTGATCTCTATGAGGAACTGATGCAAGTAGGTTGGCAGAGGTTTCTGGTACATTTGTATCCTCTGCATCACATATCTGCTCCCCCATAGTCAGTGAAAATCTCACCAGCAGATCCGGTCATATGGTTGTTTAGGGTGGAGAAGGGGCAACAACCGTGACTGCACACTAAAAGCAAAGGGAGGGGGGGTATTTATCAATAGTGGCCTAATTCGCACTAGTCTATCAGTATTTCACAACAGGTTTACTACAACAGGGACCTCTACATTACCCATAAGTGTATGGGGAAGGGCCATAATTCTGTTTGTCTTGCAGCTGATGGGTAGAAGGGCCAACAAGCAGCAGGCTAAAAAGTAGGGGGCAAACAAAAATGAGACCCAGAACTGTTGGATAGGACTGACGGCATGGAAGAACAAATGCAAGTAATGTATCCCCGTCTCCTCTGCCCCCATGACAGATTTTTGCCCCAAAGCTGGAGGGTTGCTTTAATTTATTTGCTGTGCTATGATGCTGGTGGGTCACAGCTAGTACCTAATTGCCTGGAGAAGGTGAGCTAAGTACAATTTAGAATGTAGATGAGGCATTTCTGAGGAACCCAATGTGGTAGACAATCCACAAGGATAAAGAACTATCTGGTAAATAACGATCCCTAGATACAAGAAAGGAGCTAAGCAGTACAGCTTAGTCACACAATACTCGAGCAAGGTGCAGGCCTACTGGGAAAACTTAAAGGGGCTGTCCAGGGTTAGAAAAACATGACTACTTTCTTCCAAGCACACTTCTCCATAGGTTGTGTCTGGTATTGCAGCTCAGCTCCCATTTACGTCAATGGAGATGAGCTGCAATGCTGCCACATCCTATGGACAAGCATGGCGCTGTGTTTAGAATTAAGCAGCCATGCTTTTCTAATCCTGAACAAGTCCTTTAAGTAGGCCCAAACAGGAAACAAGATGGCTTCTGAAAGAGGCAACATCAACCATCTTGTTTAAGGGCATGTTAAGAGGAAAAAAAACAGCGGCCTCCAGTGGCAAAGAGTAAAACTGCAGCATAATACTTAAAAGTGTGAAACAGTGGCCACTAGTGGTCAATTCTTGGAAAGACAACATGATCACATCTCTGACAATCTTGAACAGCCTTGCATGTAGGGTTCATGGTCTGATATAGTGTAACACTTGCAAGATATGATGCCGTAAATAGAAAGGCTTTGCACAGGGTTACCAAGTACACAATACCTAACAATACTTTAATGAAAACGGGATAATAAAATTAGTTTAAAGATAACTGGTATTCAAGCTGCTGTAAACTAATTATTCAACTTATTTATTGCAGAAAAAAACAATATATATATATATATATATATATATATATATATATATATATATATATACACATACATATATCCCCCATATCCAATCTCTGGCCCAAACATGCCACATGCACCTCAGAAATATTGCTAAAATACGTTCGTTCCTCACCACGGACACGCTAAAAGCACTCGTGGTCGCCCTCATCTACTCCTGGCTTGACTACTGCAACTCGCTACTCATCGGCCTCCCCCGCACTAGACTCGCTCCACTCCAATCCATACTAAATGCGCCAGCTAGGCTCATTTTTCTATCCAGCCGTTACTCAGATGCCTCTGCACTATGCCAGTCGCTGCATTGGCTGCCCATCCACTGCAGAACTAAATTTAAACTCCTCTACCTCACTCACAAAGCTCTGCATGGTGCCGCGCCACCATACATCGCCTCCCTACTGTCAGTATACCACCCAGCCCGCTCACTCCGATCGGCTAACACACTCAGACTAAACACCCCTGTAATACGAACCTCACATGCTCGCCTACAGGACTTCACCAGAGCAGCACCCATCCTCTGGAACGCTCTACCCCAAGGCATCCGGACAATTCCCGATGCACGAAATTTCAGACGTACCTTAAAAACGCACCTCTTCAGGGAAGCATACGAAATCTCCTGACCTAGTCCCCCGCCCCTCCCTATGGTGCCCCACCCTGTTTGCCTTCTAATAAATGATCTGTACATGAAATTTCCAATTGCCTGTGTTTCCCATGTCTCTCTCCTCCCCCTCCCCCCTTGCACCTCCTGTACCACCCCCAAACCCATTTGTTTAAATGCCGCTATCAGAATTGACATAGGCATTTAAATGGTTAATAGCCGCGAACGGCCGATAGCGGCTATTACCCGCGGGTGTCAGCTGTAATAAACAGCTAACGCCCACACTGTATGAAGAGAGATTGCCACGCAACCTCTCTTCATACATACCCCGCCGCTCCATGACGTACCGGTACGTCATGGAGCGGGAAGGGGTTAAAGGGAATCTGTCACCATGTTTTTGCATTCCTCACTGCATAAGGTACTGCCAGTCACACTGAGTGCAGTGATATATCTGCTATATGTATCTGTGCAGTAGTTTAGGAGAAACTTGCATTTCATTAGTAGCAGCTAGACAGAGAACTAGTCCTGCATATTCATGAGCCGCAGGCTAGCCACACCCATCCGGCCCTCCAGCCAATGATTGGCAGCTCTTAGAGTAATAGGCAAACAGCAGTCAATCAGTGACCGAAGTACAGGTGCGCCCGTTCGCGCGTTTTTACGGTGCCGGCAGACGCACGTAGAAAAAACCTACCCTCATGGAAAAGAGCCCTGAGAGTGTAAAGTGTTTTGCGAACTGTTCCTGTTAACAGGCATAACCGACTGTTCCCGATTTGCTCAGAAAGTTATCCCTGTGTGTGGACTACTTTATTACAACCTCAGGATTCACCGCAGAGGATGGAATGGTGGCGTCACGAGTGACCACAGACTTTAAGGTGCAGTGTTTTAGTCTGAGGTTTAAGACCAGGAATAGAAATATAAAACAATTTGGAATTTTTTATTACATCCACATATAAATATGTAATGGTTGGAAAAGCTCCTTCACCTGTCATACAGGGAGTTGATTCACTACCTGATTTCTCCTGCGGAGGCACTGCAGAGGGATTGAAATCTTAAATTCCAAAACACATCACACAACGTTATCTTCATCTGGTTAGTAGGCAGTATTTACCTCGGTTTAGCTTGAAGGTTTTCAGGCACTCAGGCTGACTGTGAATCAAACTGCGTAAAAAGCAACAATAAAGGAGAAAAGTCGGCTCCTTTAAAACACTTTTATTCTTCTCTTAATTAAAAAAAATCCATAGGACTACAAGTGGTAGGTACTGTGTGACACCATGTCTACACTGAGACGCAGTACACCCCCTTAACATCAATTGCTGACCAGTCATTATACATTTGAATCATATGTGCAGGTTTTACAAGCTTGATTGCAACACCCAAAAACAATTTTTTTTTTCCTTCTTTCTTTTTATCCCTTCCTTTTTAATAAATATACAGCAAAACTTTCTCCATTCCCCTCCTGTTAAACTTTTTTTTAATGTTTCAATACTGCAGAATCTGAACGACTCCAATTAAGCCTGGTTTAGACACAACGATTATCACTCAAAAAATCTTTGAGCGATAATCATTGTGCGCTTTTTTACAGCACAAGGTGATCACTCATACGTTGAGCGATCACCTTGCGCTCCAAGCAGGGGATGCAGAAGACAGGCGGGGCCGCTTGTCTTCTGCATGCAGCTATTTCCTGCTCCGAGCGGGGTATGAAGAACACATCTGGACCGCTCTGTTCTTCATACCCCGCCTGTCTTCAGGGAGTGGAATACAGCTAAAACAATAGTATCAGCTGTATCCCACTGTGAATTCCTGATAACTGATCGCTGATCTTTCAGCATGCTGAAAGATCAGCGATCAGCGACGGCTTAAAGAAAACTGCACGATGTCAGTACAGTTAGACACAACGATGTCAGTGCAGTTAAACTCAAAAGACGTCCTTGAGCGATTTTTGAGCGAAAATCGTTGTGTCTAAATGGGGCCTTTAGCCAGCGTCAACTCCTGAGGCATTTTTGTTCTTTTTCTCGATGCCATTAATATGATGCAAAAGGTGAGCTGGGCCCCCCCCCCCCCCTATCTGTATCTGTACCCGTACCCATACCTAAACCATGCTACACAGAGGCATAACTTGAAGCTCCTGGGCCCCAATGCAAAACCTGTAACAGGGCCCCCAACTATAATGCTTTATTCATAGTACTGGGCTCCCTATATGGAGAAGAGAGGCCTTATGGCCCCCCTAAGGCTCCTGGGCCCGGGGGCAACTGCATCCCCTGCACCCTCTATAGTTACGCCCCTGCTTGTTTTTAACTTGCAAATAGTGCAGCCTCTGTAAATTTTATTACAATCAGTGCAAACTATGCACTATAACATTTACTATCACAATTGATGACCTTTTTAATTTAAAAAAAATCTGATTTTCCATCTGCGTTTTTAAAATTTTGCTTTTAATCCACATTTACAAACTCTACATCTATCACATGTAAAGAAGAATACCTTCTAGGATGACCAGTACTGAGAATTATTAACTAATGTGAAGTAACTTGGAGATAACTTGTTTCTATTTCTTTTTGGAACACAATGTATGCCCCTTTCTAATATTTGCTTTCATTGAAATCTTACTTCTGGGTTTGCTCATCGCTGGGGGGTCTCTACTCTGTTTAAGATGATCATTTTGAGACCCTACTAAGAAAAAGGGAATTGTCTGTAGTGGAGATCCTCTTTAAACACCTACAAACATGAAAGATATGCTAGGTATGAGTGGCATCCAAGATAAATCTGCAGATATTTTCGTGGATTATTCTCCTTGGAGACTCCATATCGGGAGGTTGGATGAGGACATTCAAGGAGAAACCTTCTCTACCTAATCCTAGCTGTCAAGCAGAAGGAAAAAGAAAGCAGACCCGAATGGTAGTATGGAAGGGCTGTATACACATGCTAGTCCAGGGATTGAATGACATGAAAGTTCTGGCCTCCTACTCTATTTGGTGTTCTGCTGCTCAGCTCTTTGAACCTCACTTCCCAGAAGCTTTCGACTTTGATCTCTGTCCAGCATATTTGGTCTTTGTTCTGCGTGTCAACTAATTAACAAAACTGGCAGTACCCAACACAGTATATAACAGCAGCAATCATCCTCATTGACCCGATGGATTCCACCAGCATTTCACTCAACAAAAAGAGCAAAAAAACAAACAAACTAAAGTTGGTAAATCAACAAACATGTTAATGATCCAAGAGAGCACTTAGGACAATTTACTTACAATGGGCATGTGCCTCAGAAAATTCAGTCAATTAGAGCATAATAGGCCCCATAAATGGTTCACTCAATATTTAATTACTGGACATCGATTTGAGCCAGCCATTTACTCTCCAGGATATTTTGGTAGGATGGAAGTAAGAAATTATTTATCCAGTCTGGACATCCAATGGATCAAATAAATCTGACTGTTTACGTTTTATTATATAAAGAGGGGAGTTGTCTTATCAGGCAACACCTATAATATGAGAACTGCCCCTTACAGGGGTTATCAAAGGAGAAAAATCTTTTCAAACAGGCTCAGAGTTGTGAAAAGATGAAAGAAGCCATGCTCACCTTCCTGGCAGCTCCCATTCCTCTAGTTTCCTGCCCCCTCCTGGTATGCTGAGCAATGACATCTTGGTAACAAGACATGTGACTAGGGCAACTAATCACTAGTCAAAGCGAGCCAGTGATTAGCTACATCAGTCACAAGCTCCTAGTATCGGTGACATCATTGACGTACTATAGCGGGAAGTGAATACTGGCTGGGGACCGGACACCATCGTAATGGGAACGGCGGGCTACTTTTATTTTATTCCACCACTCTGGGTACATTTAAAAAACTTTCTTTCCAGGATAACCCCTTAGAGGGGTTGTTCCTTTACAGACAAATCCTTTACTACGAGTCTCTTGGGAAAACAGCTGATGGCCATCCATGTAATATACAGATGTGCTGCATCTGCCAGAGGAAACAGACTCAGCTTTTAAGTACAAACGTAGCAAAGTTCACCTTCACTGTTTATGTAGTGACCTTAAACTAGAGTCTCCATTTCCACCTGTATTACATCTTGTGTCCAAACTAGAGGAGGTCCAGCAGGGCACTGGGACCTCCATGCCCACCCGTATTACATCTTGTATCTAAGCTAGAGGCAGTCCAACAGGGTACTAGAACCTCCATGCCCACCCGTATCACATCTTGTATCCAAGCTAGAGGCAGTCCAACAGGGTATTAGAGCCTCCATTCCCACCCGTATCACATCTTGTATCCAAGCTAGAGTCATTATAACAGTGTACTAGAGGCTCCATGCTCATCTGTATCACATGTTATATCCAAGCTAGAGGCGGTACAACGGGGTACTAGAGCCTCCATACCTGCCCGCATCACATCTTGTATCCAAGGTAGAGGCGTTATAACAGGGTACTAGAGGCCCCATGCTGATCCATATCACATGTTATATCCAAGCTAGAGGCGGTACAACAGGGTACTAGAGACTCCATGCCTGCCTGTATCATATCTTGTATCCAAACTTCTAGGGGAGGGAGAGAATGAATGCATGAAAGATCTTCTACACCTTAAGGGTGCGGGCAGACGAGCGTAGGCGTATTTACGTTCGCACGAGCGCAACGTATAATCGCCCGAGCGATCGTTTTTCACCGATCACGACCAGAGCTAAAAAGCGTATTTTCATTTGTTCCTACTTTGCAAACGGTCTTTTCGGCGATCGAATATGCGTTGGCGCGTATTTCGGTCGCATATGTTCCGTTTTTTTTTCGAATTCCCGTTTTTACGCGCCGTAAAATCGCCCATGTGAACGAATACATTCGAAACCATTGCCTCAGATGGTCACGTATATACGTTTGGTCACAAAAACGCGCAGTTTATGCGCTCGTCTGCCCGCACCCTAAGGCCCATTTAGACACAACAATAATTGCTCAAAATTCACTCAAAAGCCATCTTATCAGCGTCGCATGCTGAGTTCTCAGCAGGATAGCGCTGATAGTATTCTCTCAGCTGCTATCCTGCTCAGAGTTCTCAGCAGGATACTGCTGACAGCTCTGAGAACAAAGCAGTTTGCTGCAGATAACAGCGCTCCTGCTGTCATCTGCATACAGTCTTCATTTACACTCTATGAACTTTTAAGTAGCTAATTAGCTACTTAAGAGTTTATGCAAAGTGATCGCTCAAAACTGTCACTCAACCTGCTGTTTGAACGAATTTTGAGCGATCATCTTTCAGTAGATGGGCCTTAATACATATATTTGCCCCAAAATGTAGATATCAGAGGGTTAAATGTGAACCTCCTTACACTATTGATTTTTATCTCCTACCCTACTCAGACTCCACCTTTTATAGAATGTCTGATAATAGAAACCAATAGCACAGATATCACCCAATGCACTGTGCAAATTGTCTGGTCTTCTGTTATGTGTATTGCACAGCTGCAGCAAGTGATGAAGGTTAAAGTCTGCATGAGGCTGGGAGATGCCTGCAAATGTATCAATCCATGTCCTGTCATGTGGTATGTGAGAGATTATTAATATGAGTGATTTGGGTGTGGTAGTGAGTTCCATCACAGGGTCAGTCTGGAGTTCCATCACAGACTCTTCAGCAGAGGGACACATGGGGGTACCTTCAACTCTCATGTGGTGAAGTGATGGAGGAAGAGGAGTAGTATCCTGAGGACCCCAATGCCAGGAGCCAATAGAGAGTGAGGAGAAGGAGAGTGAGAGAGCATGTGAGAAAAGAAGACCAAGACCACCGTGCAGAGGTACTGTGTTGCAAGAATGTCTGTGGAGTGACCCCACCCCTATCCTCCTCTGGAGAGTCCCCCTTCCAGGAGTGGTACCTGACAGTTAAAGCAAGCCTGAAGGACCGGTGTCATCCTGAGTTTCCTCCCTGACCTCCAACCGTCTATTCTTACCTGCATTAGTGTGTTCCTGATTTGTGTGATATTAAAATTTCCAAGTAAAGTTTTACCAGGCCCTGACCGTTCCCTGGGACTGAGGTACTTCAACCTTACGCTGTGTGTGAAATGTCTTTATTACCACCGAGGGTCATACCGTGACAAAGATCTATTCCTGTTCCATCTATATAGGCCATCCCTCTCCTAGGGGTGTCCAGAAGAGGCCCAGCACTGCTCTGGCCGAGGCTACGTGCGTCCCTCCCGGAGTAAGCCTGGTAAGTGCCACCATGACAAATGACCGCTCTACCCTCCCAGCTCCTCAGCGTATGGCCCGTGTCCTAAATAACCTTTTGGGACACTGCAGAATGAGGGGAATATTTCGGCAATCCACACCTACAGATGCAGCTGAACCTCCTGCTGCAGATGTCCGCTCTATAACCTCAATGTATACATGCAGATTTTTGCGTGTCTTTAGGTGTGGATTGTGGAAATGTAACATTCGTGTGAAAGCACCATATCTGCTGCTCATCCCACTTGGCTTCAGCACGGATCTGCTCTGCTCTCACTAGCGTTTTCTCTCCATTGGCCAGTTGCAACATTTGCCACGGTATTCGAAGTGGGACTGAATAGTGACAACCATTTCTGTAAACGAGAAATATGTTCAGAGCATTGCCACTTTCCTTCCCACACTCTTGTTGTCTGCTGATACCAAAGATTACTACTCAGCAGGGGGCGACAGTGAGCACTGACCCTCCCATTCTAGACTCCTTTTTTTACATGGAATGATAATCGATCGCACGATGACAGAATTTGCTCGTTCGCTCTTGTAGGCTGTTTGCAGTTTCGTTCAGAATTGCACTCTGTCATTTACATTCACCAATGACAGTGAATGACTAAACGAGTGCTGTTCACGTGCAACAACATATGAATGAGCGAACGATTACTTTTATGCCTGCACCAAATGAACGACGAACTTGAAGCAAAAAACATTTTTGTTCGTCATTCAATCTTTGGTCGTCTTGATACTGAATGATTCGTTCAAATTCACACGATCCAACAATTTTTTTCAACGATCATCGTTCCGTGTAAAAGGGCCCTAAGGCCTCATGTCCACGGGGAAAATCAGGCCCACTACGGACTCTCCATGGAGAATCCGCAGCGGGTCCCTCCTGCCCCGCGGACATGAGCGCTGAAAATAGAAATTACTCACCTCTCGCACGCTCCGGATCTTCCCTTCTTCGTGGCTTCATCTTCTCTCTGTTGCGGCCGGATCTTCTTTCTTCGGCCCAGCGGATATGCATGGCACGTCGGTTGCGTGCCGCGCGCATGCGCCTTCCGCGACGGAGAGAAGATGAAGCCGCGAAGAAGGGAAGATCCGGAGCAGGTGAGTATATTCTGATTTTGGTCTCCCGCGGATGCGGACGGCTTCCATAGGCTTCAATAGAAGCCTGCGGGAGCCGTCCGCACGGGAGATCCGCACCTAAATGAAGCATGGTCCAGATTTTTTCATGCTCTATTTTTTTTAAAATCACTTTTATTGACCATCTGCGGGTATTTTTCTACCCGCGGATGGTCAATGCATCCCTATGGGATGCGGATCCGCATGCGGGCGATCCGCTGCGGACCTAAAATCCTATTTTGCCCGTGGACATGAGGCCTAAGGCTTCTTTTACACAGTACGAGAAATTGTTCGCACGAACGACTGATGACAAAATTTGCTTGTTCGCTTGAACGGCCAGTTTATACAGATACAGTAAATCTTTTAAATCTGTACCAGTGAATGTGAATGTTTGAACGATCGCTGTTCACATGCAACGGGTTGTGAATGAGCGAACAATTAGTTTTAAATCTGCATAAAATAAACAACGAATGGTAAGCGAACAAATTGTCATTCGCCATTCAATTGTTTCCCATGTTTGCACTGAACGATTATGATTCAAATTCGCACAATCCAAAGATTCCATTCCGTGTAAAAGGGCCTTAAGAAGAATATGAAATCGATGATGCATCCTGAGGCATAATGGCAGAGCCTGTTCCACGGTTACGTAAGCCCTTGGGTGACAGAACCCCAGTGGGCTGCCTTAGTCATTTCTAGGTCCCGCTCTGCCTCCTTAGTAATTTATACTCCCCACTGTGCCTCCTAAGTAATTTGTAGACCCCTTTCTGCCTACTTAGTAATTTATAGGCCCCACTTTGCCCACTTCTTAGCAATTTATTGTTCCCACTGTACCCTCAGAGTCATTTATAGGCCTGTTGAGCCCCCTGAATCAATTATAGGCCCAACTGTATCCCCTGAGTAATTAATAAAGCCCTACTATGCCGCCTGAGCAATTCATAAAGCCCCAGTATGCCCTGGCACTAAAATAAGATCCTCCATCATGCTCCTATGGAGTCTTCCACACTCGGTCTTGGCCTTGGTACAGGTAGCGCTCGGCTTCCTGCAGTGCGATGTCATAGTCAATTGTATCCGCACCTTAAAGACATAGATACATTTGGTTTCAAAGACCAAGGACCGAAGAAACCCCAAGTGGACCACCCCAATCTTGGTGGGCCCCAGCACCTGTCCAGGTTTGCAGGGCCCTGACACTGACACTTGGGACAATAAAAGTGGGATTTTACTGATATGTATTGTGACTTTGCTCTTTAAGATACATTATAGACTACTATTGAGTAGAATAACCAAAGCTTTCGCGAGAGACGGCTAAATTATTCCGTAAACATCAGCATTTAGAAGATGTGTTAGAATTTTGTACCATGGCGAGAAAATGACTGTTGTGGAGGGTCTGACAGAATGAATGGGGGAGGGAGGGACGCAGTTCTGCTCGGAGAGGGGGTGCGCTCGTGAGTCACAGCACTTGGCTCCTGCGCTCAGCTTTGTTTTGTATGCAGTAATGTAATATGGACGCGATCCATGGGCTTTCTGTGAAAGTTTATATTTAAACTCTGGTTAGCATCTGCTAAGTCAAAAAAACCTTCCTTGCATTAGGGGATCTATCGGATAGAAGACTGCCATATTGATGGGGAAAAGCTGAGAACCTGCTAGGATGGAGGCATATGAGTAGTAGGAGGGCAGAGGAGGGTGCTGGGAGGTAGATCACTGCCCACCATGTACATCTCTCACCACCACATGTAATGCCGTAAAACCACTAGGGAAGGTTTTCATACCTCTACTACTGTGGTGGCCCGAAGTCTATATATCTGGCCCCTCCATAACTGTCATACATGTCATGTCTTTAATGTGGATGCTCTGTGCAAATTGTCTTGTCTTTAGTAATGTGTATTGCACAACTGCAGCATGTAAGAGGTTAATGTCTGTGAATGTCTGGGATATGTCTGCAAATTGTAACATGTTATGCTGTTACATCAGTATGCAAGATATATTTGTGAGTGCAAGAGAAGAGTGAGAAAAATTCCATTGCTTCAACAGTTGAGTGTGGAGTGGGAGTGCCGGCCGCATGGGGGTACCTTAAACCTTGATGTGGTGAAGGATGGAAGAGGAAGAGAGGTACCCTGATGACCTAGTTCCAGGACCAGGACCCCTATCCTAGAAGAGAAAGAGACCGCCGTGCAGTGTTCAGAAGCCCGTCCAAAAGTGAGTGTCAGTGGAGAGATTCGTCCTCCTCCGGTGTGCGTGTCCAGTCATACAGATAACTTGGACTGTAGTCCCGGTATCATCCTGTATCCCGGAGTGTGTGTGTCCAGGAGGGGAGTCATACAGATAACTAAGACTGTAGGCCCACTGTCATCCTGTGTTGTTCCTCCATGACCTCCATAATTTGTCCTTATTGCACTGGTGTGAGAATTTGTTTATCCTGCAAGTAAAGTCCAATCATTGACCGCTCCCATTGACTGAAGATGTCAAGTTACTCGTGTGTGGACTCTCTTACTTTTTCCATCGGACACCCTACGGAGTAAAGAACGGTGGCATCACACGTGACATTTCTTCAAGTCCACTACACCACCTCTTCAGGTAACCGCTGCCTCAGCGTTGCCTGGAAGAAGCCTGGCTGTGCTTTAGCAATGGTTGCACGCATCCCTCAGGGAAGGAGTTGGTAGTGCCACCGTGACATCCCTAACAACTACCCCCGCCATCTCCTCACTGATGTGCCTTGTGTATTAGTTGTTGCACCACATGTAGTGTTGACGCTAGCACTGGATATCCAGAGCACACAGATATAGCAGAGCTTTACTTGACTGTGATAACTTTCTGCCGCACAGTATGTCATCTTAAAGTACAATTAAACTTTTTATAAACTTTTGACATGTAAGGGTGACTACCCACTACAGTTTTTTTTCCCCTGCAAATTCGCAGCGTTTTTTTTTCTGCACGGGTCTATGGGACTTGTAATGTTAAAATTGCGATCGCGCAAAATAGTCTAGGGGAGTCTGAGACAGAGACCAGGGAGCATCAAAGCGAACATCTACACTCCAAAGCCAGTGCGATGGGAGGATAGAACATCAAAGGTGTGAGTACGAAGCAAATTAGCCTATTGAAAATAAACAGAAGACAAAAGAGAGAGAAACAGAGAGAAAGAAAGACATGAGGGAGAGAGAGAGAAGGTTAAGCTCAGCAAGCAAGTACTGAGTTAACCCATTACACTACAAATCATCTAGCTGAATCTATAGTGAATGATGCACATGGTGTTTATGAACTGCTGAGGGCAATCGTAATGGAAGTGCTGTAACTGAGAATCAAATACAAACCTCTCTTCTAGTAAAGCTTGGAATGGTTTTCATCATCCAAAAGTCTGTGGCCTGGAGTTCCTTCCCATCAATGATATACTGCACTGAGGTTTCACACTAATGCTTCAGGGACAAGGACAACTACCCCTATTTTAATCATTTATTTCTCCAATTTTTGTATTTCATTATTTTTGCCAGGAACGGGTCCCTACCCGTATACAGGCTGGCGTCACGACAAATTAACACCTTACCCTACCCAACTCTGCAGGTAGCAGGCCATAACAACAGCCTATATTTTATTTTAGCTGTTGTTACCACTCTTGCATGTGGCCTACTGGCGCAGATCACAGTTTCCCATGCTGGAGGGGAGCAGCAGAGCCACCTTTGACAACCATCTTATTCCCCGCTGCTTTACCCTTACCGTTGGTCAGTGCTTGGTCTGGCTCACTGCACTTAAAGGAAACGTGTTGCTAAGAATTAGCCTATTAATAACAGTAGCGGCAGACAGGAGTAGCAGAAAGGTGCTCAAACATCCCTCTCTTAAGCATAAATGTGGTCATTTAGAAGTTACAGTTAGGGCCAGAAATATTTGGACAGTAACACAATTTTCGCGGGTTAAGGCTCTGCATGCCACCGCATTGGATTTGAAATGAAGCCTCTACAACAGAACTCAAGTGCAGATTGTAACGTTTAATTTAAAGGGTTGAACAAAAATATCTGATAGAAAATGTTGGAATTGTACACATTTCTTTACAAACACTCCACATTTTAGGAGCTCAAAAGTAATTGGACAAATAAACAACCCAAACAAAATATTTTTTTTTCAATATTTTGTTGCGAATCCTTTGGAGGCAATCACTGCTTTAAGTCTGGAACCCATGGACATCACCAAACGCTGGGTTTCCTCCTTCTTAATGCTTTGCCAGGCCTTTACAGCTGCAGCCTTCAGGTCTTGCTTGTTTGTGGGTCTTTCCGTCTGAAGTCTGGATTTGAGCAAGTGAAATGCATGCTCAATTGGGTTAAGATCTGGTGATTGACTTGGCCATTGCAGAATGTTCCACTTTTTTGCACTCATGAACTCCTGGGTAGCTTTGGCTGTATGCTTGGGGTCATTGTCCATCTGTACTGTGAAGCGCCGTCCGATCAACTTTGCAGCATTTGGCTGAATCTGGGCTGAAAGTATATCCCGGTACACTTCAGAATTCATCCGGCTACTCTTGTCTGCTGTTATGTCATCAATAAACACAAGTGACCCAGTGCCATTGAAAGCCATGCATGCCCATGCCATCACGTTGCCACCACCATGTTTTACAGAGGATGTGGTGTGCCTTGGATCATGTGCCGTTCCCTTTCTTCTCCAAACTTTTTTCTTCCCATCATTCTGGTACAGGTTGATCTTTGTCTCATCTGTCCATAGAATACTTTTCCAGAACTGGGCTGGCTTCTTGAGGTGTTGTTCGGCAAATTTAACTCTGGCCTGTCTATTTTTGGAATTGATGAATGGTTTGCATCTAGATGTGAACCCTTTGTATTTACTTTCATGGAGTCTTCTCTTTACTGTTGACTTAGAGACAGATACACCTACTTCCCTGAGAGTGTTCTGGACTTCAGTTGATGTTGTGAACGGGTTCTTCTTCACCAAAGAAAGTATGCGGCGATCATCCACCACCGTTGTCTTCCGTGGACGCCCAGGCCTTTTTGAGTTCCCAAGCTCACCAGTGAATTCCTTTTTTCTCAGAATGTACCCGACTGTTGATTTTGCTACTCCAAGCATGTCTGCTATCTCTCTGATGGATTTTTTCTTTTTTTTCAGCCTCAGGATGTTCTGCTTCACCTCAATTGAGAGTTCCTTTGACCGCATGTTGTCTGGTCCCAGCAACAGCTTCCAAATCCAAAACCACACACCTGGAATCAACCCCAGACCTTTTAACTACTTAATTGATTACAGGTTAACGAGGGAGACGCCTTCTGAGTTAATTGCAGCCCTTAGAGTCCATTATCCAATTACTTTTGGTCCCTTGAAAAAGAGGAGGCTATGCATTACAGAGCTATGATTCCTAAACCCTTTCTCCGATTTGGATGTGGAAACTCTCATATTGCAGCTGGGAGTGTGCACTTTCAGCCCATATTATATATATAATTGTATTTCTGAACATGTTTTTGTAAACAGCTAAAATAACAAAACTTGTGTCACTGTCCAAATATTTCTGGCCCTAACTGTATATCGCTTTTTAAACTTTTTCTACATCATATGCAAATCAGCTGAAAAAAATTTACTGTTTGACAATGCCTCCCCCTCTTGGATTGACTGCCGTATTCCACCACAAAATCTCCCGCCAGCACTCTCACATGTGCAGTTGGTGCATGCGCATTACAAAAATCCTTTACATGGATCCACTTCTTATCTTCATTGTGCATGCGCTGACATGGAAGTCCTGCACTTTTTGACTTTGTGCTCTCCTGTACATCGCTCAAAAGTGTTCCCCGCTGTTAATACTTCCTTATGCCTCGCTCATGGGCTTATCATTTTACAAAATCAGCAGTACAGCACCAGAAAATTGTTTGTCACGGAAATTACAGAAGGATTGAGAAGGGTGATTTTCTGCAATTCACAATTTCAATAGAGAATTTGGGCGTTTGGGAGCGGGGCTGTGCTATCCATCAACGAAGGTGGACATGTTTTAGACCCCATTTACACTGAAAGATGATCGCTCAAAGTCGCTCAAACAACAGTTTGAGTGACAGTTTTGAGCGATCATCTTTGCATAGTCTATAGGAGCTAAGTAGCTACTAAATAGCTATGTAGGCGGAGCAGGACACCGCCGCTATCACTCGGCGAACAATACAGTTGTTCTGCATAAGCAAACAGCTGCATTGTTCTCCGCGGTTACAGACGGCGTCCCACTGTGAACTACCATTGGGACACAGGCTTCCGTGCTTATCAGCGCTGCCGATTGTGATAACAGCCTGCACCGCTGATGAGAGTTCATCACTCAATTCAAGAAAACTAGAATTGAATGATGAACGACTCGTGCACGAAAACTGCACAATGTCTGTGCATTTAGACCCAACACATAAAAGATGGCTTTGAGCAATTTTTGAGCGAGAATCGTTGGGTCTAAATGGGCCTTTACACCTCCTAGACTGGGCTGGCATAACTAATTTTAATAATAGGCGTGACTTTGACTAACGCAGATTGCAGTGTGATTCATGAGCATAAGAAAACCAGAGTGGAAGATTTGGAATAAGTGTGGCACCACCATTGGCAGGGCGAGGGCAACTCACTACCCCAAAAAATTGACAACAGGTTCCCTTTAATTGGCATTTCAATCATTAATTTTTATGACACATCAATCAGAGGCTGACCTTAGCTGAGGATGGAGAGGTCTGCAGTTCTTCGATTGTTCCTCTGCTGATGGAGTGAGGCTTCGGTAGCTGTGGAATAACTTGGGTAAGGTCCGTTTGACATCTGCGTCGGAACCCCCGGCCGGTTGTACCGTCACCAATCTGGCTCACAACACCAGAAGAAAAAACACTTTTTCTGCTGTCGAAAAGCCAGTCAGGTGTTTGAAAAGCAGGCAGACCCCATTGACTATCCAGAGACGGAACCAGTTGGCCGCGGGGATTACCCTTTTTACTGTTTCCCAAACGAAGCAGGGAAGTATAATCCCCAACGCAGATGTTACACCACCCTAAGACTGACCATTGTTCTAAGTCTTCCTTCTTTAGAATAAGGAAGTGCATAAAGCAAATTTGTTTTCCCCCAAGTGGTGTCAACCGACAAACTCAACAGTAAGTCTGATACAGAAAAACGGGTTTATTTATTTAGTACTAGAGCAGGCAAGCAAAAAATGAATCAGATTGACGCGTTTTGGAATTGACCTGACACATTACCCAGGTAAAACACAGATGATCAATAGCCCTGTGCTGTCATATTGATCTCCCACTGTCTTCTACCTGACCACAGCTAGTCTTGGCTTTAGTGTACGCCCTTTATCTAACCCTAAACAACTCCTTTAAAATTACTTATTCCCAATGTTATTACCATTACAAAATCCTGCAGAATTCCTGTGCTGTGTTTAAAGAAACACTGGAATAGCTCTTTAAATACCATTAGGGGCATCAACAGTGGCGGAACTACCACCGAAACAGCCATAGCAGCTCCAATAAGACTAAGTGAAAACCCGTGAATATGCATAGGGCTGTGAGATGGAAGTATCTCAACGCCGCGAATCTCGGGTGAGGAGGCAAAGCCAATGGAGTAAGAATGACGGCGAAACAGACGCGGGCTACCTCAACTGTCAATCACGTGCTGTCCTATGGCAGAGGAGAGGGGATGGTATGTTACACAGCTGTTGGGGATGTTTTAATTAATATATGTGTGTTTATTCGATAACAGTATTGTATATATCAAATGGTGTAATTTCAGTATATGGCATATCAGCTTGAAAAAGACCCACATGTCGTGTCGAAACGTTGCGCTGTTATGACCAACGAAGAATAAAGGTGTTATTACGTGGATAACCCTGGTCATTTGAATAATTGCTGCACCACGGATATTGCCTTTCTTCTATACTATATAAGACCAGCTGTCTAAGGAGGGTCCAAGATAGAAGAAGGAGAGCACAGAGGGAACACAATCACCTGAGAAGGAGGGGAGCACAGAAAGACCGCTGTCACCTGAGAAGGGGGGAGCACAGAAAGACCGCTATCACCTGTGAAGGGGGGAGCACAGAAAGACCGCTATCACCTGTGAAGGGGGGAGCACAGAAAGACCGCTATCACCTGAGAAGGGGGGAACACAGAAAAACTGCTATCACCTGGGAAGGAGGGAGCACAGAAAGACTGCTATCACCTGAGAAGGGGGGAGCACAGAAAGACCGCTATCACCTGTGAAGGGGGGAGCACAGAAAGACCGCTATCACCTGTGAAGGGGGGAGCACAGAAAGACTGCTATCACCTGAGAAGGGGGGAGCACAGAAAGACTGCTATCACCTGGGAAGGGGGGAGCACAGAAAGACCGCTATCACCTGGGAAGAGGGGAGCACAGAAAGACCGCTATCACCTGAGAAGGGGGGAACACAGAAAAACTGCTATCACCTGGGAAGGAGGGAGCACAGAAAAACTGCTATCACCTGGGAAGGAGGGAGCACAGAAAGACCGCTATCACCTGAGAAGGGGGGAGCACAGAAAGACTGCTATCACTTGGGAAGGGGAGAGCACAGAAAGACCGCTATCACCTGGGAAGGGGGGAGCACAGAAAGACCGCTATCACCTGTGAAGGGGGGAGCACAGAAAGACCGCTATCACCTGTGAAGGGGGGAGCACAGAAAGACCGCTATCACCTGTGAAGGGGGGAGCACAGAAAGACTGCTATCACCTGAGAAGGGGGGAGCACAGAAAGACTGCTATCACCTGGGAAGGGGGGAGCACAGAAAGACCGCTATCACCTGGGAAGGAGGGAGCACAGAAAGACCGCTATCACCTGGGAAGGGGGAGCACAGAGGGACTGGAGAGGCCACTATTATCTGGGGGAAGGAGCACAGAGGTGACACTATCATTAGCAGCGGTTATCAAGACAAACAGCACACTACACTAAAAACATAGCACTCTGTTCTGATTGTATTGCAATGGCACAGCACACTTTAGAGGACATTGGAAAAGCTTTTACGACAGAAACTGGTGTGAAAAAGTTGCAAATGGGGATTTGCACAAAAATTTGTGACTTTTCAGTTTTTCGTGCCGCCCTCACAACTTTTGTAAAAAAAAGTGGGTGGATATTGTCAGGAGGGGTCGCAGCTGTCCCAGAACGATACACTTATGTCTAAATTATGCCAGAAATTGGTGTAAATTATACCAAAAATGTACGCCAGGCACAAGGGTGCCTAGATGCACCTAATAAATAAAGAGGTGTGTGCCTCTTCATGTAATAGGCAGATCTTGTGGGAGGGTGAAATCTTATTAAAATCGGCATTAAACATGTTGGTCTTAATAAATATTCCTCTATGTCAGTAGCGTAGCCGCCATGATGGTTACTGCTATAGCGCATCTTAAAAACTTTTTTGAACTACTCTATATCTATAACTACTAACTATATATCAGTAAATGTTCATGCTCCAGGGGCGAAGAGGCATTCGAAGGTTTGCTGTGGACCCAGCCTCTTCTAGTTACGCTGACACAGAGGGTAGCACACTCGTCCATGGGATGATCCTTGCACTCATTAGAGCCAGCAGGATGAGCCCCATTGATGAGAGGGACGGATGAGAATGGTGACAGCCTTTGTACACAGCTGTGGAATATGTTGGCGCTATATAAAAGAAATGATTTAATATAATTATTCTTTTCCCCCTCACTGTGTGCAAACAAACTGGCTAGAAGGAAAGGCCATGACTAGAGGAACTATCCCAATCTGATCTATAGGTAGAACGCGTACTACACGGAGATGAGCAGGATAGATGCATTATGCGTTATGTCACTGGCAGTGCGAGTAGCGGGCACTCAGGCTGACTAATAGACTGTAGTAAGACACTGATGTTACTGCCAGGAAGCAGTAGGTGGCAGCTGAACACACCAGATTGCCACTAGCAAACATCAACGCTCGTCCAACGAAAAGGGAACAAACATTTCTTAATAGTTGTTGTTTGTTCATGATGTGGAGCCGTTTTTTATTCCCGACGGCCCCGACTATACTCAGTGCCTCGACGTATTCCCGTTAACTTCAAAGTAAGTAGTATTAACTGCAGTCCATATTTATCAAGGCAGGATTTTCTTCCGCTTGTCCTAATATTTAGTGCATTATAGTAAGAGGCGCCAAATGTATTAAGAAGTCCAATATATTTAGTGCATCTTTCCGTAGCACCTGGAAATCGCATCTATGTCAGCTGTAAGCGGATGTAGATTTACACCATAATTTATTTGTTTGTGTGAATTATAGTAAATCTGATGGGTCGCTGGAGGCCACACCCCTCCTGCTAAAAGTCCTCTCACTTCTTGGAAAATGGTGAGCAAAAAGGAAAAAAAAGCACAATTTTTGAGAAAAAAAAAGGTGCATCAAAATTTTGTTCATTTTTTACACCAGAAAACTAGCACAAGTGTCTTTCTCATAAATTCCTCCCTATGTCTCTAGTAGTGAGGAGCTCCCCCTTGTGGTGGCTGCAGGTAGCCACAATTTTATTGCTGTGTGAAGGGAGGGAGGCACTACAATGGCATGGTTTATGGGGGACACGGTTGGCATTGTTTATAAGGTCATTATGATGACACTGTTTATGGGGTCACTCTCTATATTCAGCCTCCGTAGTAACATGAATGAACATCAGTATAGAGAAGAAAAATAGAAGGGATGGAACAGGTGAGACAAATGGTGGAAACACACAGGTTAGAGGTGAGCATTGGGTGAATGTTTCACTGATTTTGGCATCTTAAACGGGTTGTCTAATCGTAGATAACCCCTGCAGTTTGTAACTGCTTTTGCCAGAGAAAGCTGTAGCCATCCTAACATTTCCCCTGGCGGCAGCAACAGAAATGTAGTCTTTCATGGCGGCCATTCAGATGAACAGCTGTCAATGTAACACATGAGAACTCCCTCAGCTAGCCAGCATGAACTTAGGTCATCCAAGAAGGAGGTCCCTCTATTTGATGTCCATAGGTCCTAGTAGGATTTGTGAACTGGGATAGTTTTTATGAGACAACCCCTTTAAGTCTCTCCCCTGCAACCCAAATAGGGTCTTTTAAAGGGCTGTGGACACCCTTGGGGGGTGGGGGACTTTTTCACTTGTATTCATGTATTCTAGGCTCACAATCATTTTTCCAATAGGGTTTCACTAGAAATGTTGTCTTCTGCAGCATCTACATATCACTGTATGTAGACACTGCAGTCTGAGCCTCAGTAGGAGATCCATCAGTGCGGCTGGACTGATGCTTAGCTCTCAGCCCCCATCTCTCCTCTCCTGCATTTTGTATCAACTAATGAAAATGATAACAAACATAAACTTTCTCGTTTAGCTGATAAAAAGGTGCAGGAGAGGAGAGAGCAGAGGAAAATTAGGCTGCCAGTCCAGAACACTGATGGATCTCCTACTGAGGGCTTATTTACATGAACGGATATTGGTCGGGTTTTCACGCCCGGCCGATATACTCTCCAATCTAAGCAGTTCCCCCTTTCCTCCCCCTCACCGGCTCTCTGCCTTTCTCCTCCCCTCTGAGCAGTTTGCAATGGTAGTTGGCGGGATGGGGCGGAGCTAATCTCCCGACCCTTGTCCATAGTCAGCAATGGGAGTGGGCGGGATAGAGTGGCGCATAGCTCTGCCCCGTCCCGCCCACTCCCATTGCAAACGAAGGTCTGGAGAAGAGAAGCAGAGAGCCAGTGGGGGGGGGGGGGGGGGGGGGGACTGCTTAGATGGGAGCGCATATCGTCCGGGCGTGAAAACCCGATCGATATGCGCTCGTGTAAATAAGCCCTGAGACTGTCTGCAGTGTCTATATTAGGGACATGTAAAAGCTGCAGAAGAAAATGGTGCAAAGTTTTTATGTAAACCCAATTGCAAGTAAGATTGTCAGATCAAAATATATGTATTTAAGTGTATTTAATAGTTGATTTGGACCCTGACCGATCAGTTGAGCAGGCGCATGCTGTTCGGAGCGGAAACCTCTGCACCGACCACCGTGTAGTGGCCGGAGCTTGTAACTGCAGACACGGTTCCCATTGATCTCAATGAGAGCTTTGCCTGCAGTTGCAAGCACTGGCCACTATACAGAGGTTGGTGCGGAGACGTCTGCTGCTTCCACTCCGACCTCTGTGTATTTGCGGCGCTGAAAGCATGCGCCCGCTCAGCTGATCGGTCGGGGACCCCAGCTGATCAACTATTCATGACCTTTCCTGAGGATAGGTCATCAATAGTATTTCCCTAGAAAACCCTTTTACTGTAAATCAGTATAAGTCCTGACCCTTTTATGGTCCGGAACCGTGGCAGGGATGCATCATCCTAGTTATAAAGTGATACTGATGCAAATTAGCTCTAGGACTTTAGGAAAGCTGGACCCTGACTCCTACAGGAACTGAAGTCATAGTCATGGTGGTTGTCAGCCAGCTCTCCTAGGAATAAGCAAGCCTCTATATCTGTAGCGCATTGCGGGAAGCGGCTCTGATATTCTTTCTCCTCTTATCTAGGGGTGTATGAGACGCCTGCTATTGAAATCCATTGGCTCGCCTAATAAGTAGTTTGGGCCATTTGTTTATCATATACAGATGCGATGTGCTGGCGGTTGGCGACATGAACAATTATATAATGGATAAATCGTGTATTCAGGCTGTAAGAGAGAATTAGAAAAATGCTTAATGATGCATGGGTAATAACACTGAGAAGAAAGCGCTGACATGCTGAAGAAAACAGCTGCAAAGGCATTAAACCCCTCTGAGCAGAACATATAGGATGCAAATTGAATCATTCACGCAACATACCTCCCAAGTTTTGGAGATATGAAAGAGCGACGGCCATATATGTTAAAAGGGGGTTTGTAGGCACAAATACGTTTGATGACTTATCTTCAGGATCGGTTATCAATAGCTGAGCATTGGGGTCTGCCACTCAGGAGCCTGGCTGATCAGCTGAGTGGGCACCCGCCGTCAGTGCCACTCTACACAGGGTCGGTACGGATGGATCGTCAATAGGATTTGTGCCTGGAAAACCCCTTTAACAAAGCTAGCGACAGTAGCCCCATAGCAGAGCCAGCCACTGAGCCCCCATAACAGAGTCAGCCACTGAGCCCCCATAACAGAGTCAGCCACTGAGCCCCCATAACAGAGTCAGCCACTGAGCCCCCATAACAGAGTCAGCCACTGAGCCCCCATAACAGAGTCAGCCACTGAGCCCCCATAACAGAGTCAGCCACTGAGCCCCCATAACAGAGCCAGCCACTGAGCCCCCATAACAGAGCCAGCCACTGAGCCCCCATAACAGAGTCAGCCACTGAGCCCCCATAACAGAGTCAGCCACTGAGCCCCCATAACAGAGTCAGCCACTGAGCCCCATAGCAGAGTCAGCCACTGAGCCCCATAGCAGAGTCAGCCACTGAGCCCCATAGCAGAGTCAGCCACTGAGCCCCATAGTAGAGTCAGCCACTGAGCCCCATAGTAGAGTCAGCCACTGAGCCCCCATAGCAGAGTCAGCCACTGAGTTCCCATAGCAGAGTCAGCCACTGAGCCCCCGTAACAAAGTCATCCATACTGTTCCCTTAATAGAGTCAACCACAGTGCCACATAACATACCGCATAATGTACATACTATTTATGTTTCAATATAAATTCCTTATCGCTGCAAGAAACTACCTCTGTCTGTCACCATCGCGCCATCACAGCATCACTTATTACACCCCCATAACAGAGCCAGCCACAGTACCCCCATAACAGAGCCAGCCACCAAGCTCCCTTAGCAGAGCCAGCCACAGTGCCTGCATAACACAGCTAGTGTTCCCTTTACAGAGCTGGTCATGGTGCTCCATAATATGCTATAACCAGGTGCAGTACCCCCATACCAGAGCCAGCCACAGCGCCCCCATACCAGAGCCAGCCACAGCGCCCCCATACCAGAGCCAGCCACAGTACCCCTATAACAGAGCCCGCCACAGTGCCTGCATAACACAGCTAGTGTTCCCTTTACAGAGCTGGTCACAGTGCTCCATAATATGCTATAAGCAGCCACAGTACCCCCATACCAGAGCCAGCCACAGTACCCCCATAACAGAGCCCGCCACAGTACCCCCATAACAGAGCCCGCCACAGTACCCCCATAACAGAGCCCGCCACAGTGCTCCTATAACTAAGCAAGCCAAAGTCTATCTTTAAAGGAGCGAGCCACAGAACCCTCAAAACTAACATCGTCACATCGCCTCTATTAGATCAACAGCTAACAAAGTCAGCCATATAAGCCATAATGTCTCTATAATGTAGCCAGCCATGGAACCCTCAAAGCCCAGCCACGGCGCCCCCCACCACATAGCTAGATATACACTGTTTAATTAGTATTTGTATTAATTGATACTGTTCTACATGTACAGCATTTGAAGGAAGGGTTCACCAAATGTCAGGACACAAGGACACAATGTCACAGAGATTGCGACACACGTGATGCAACTGAAAGAGGAAATGTGCCAGATGTATTTTCGGCTTGCGGTTTATTACTTATAAAATGCTTTTGAAACATTTTTGTAAAGTTCAATGTGATGTTAATTTTGGGGAATCCTTCTTTTGCTGCGGAATGTAAACCGCAAGGGTTATACCCCTGACAGATGAAGAGGAGAATATGAACAGCAATGTTTGAGTTGGAAGCATTACAGTTACTGCAATATCACTTGTGACCAACAGGTGGCGATACTGTGCCATGCATTTTCACATACGTGCTGCATTGTAGAGCAAGGAGAACAATTGGGGCATATTCATGCCGGGGGTAAATGTCATGGATTTTCCACAGAGAATTTTGCAGTGCAAGCCATGTAGTTGAGACTGAAAGGGCCACTCCAGCAAAAACACATTTTTCCAACCCTGCCTTTCCCCACCTCACCTGATTGCCTGTCACACTCTGGAGGTCTCTTCTATGTATTGCAATCACTTCCATGCAGTGCAGCCCTCTGTCTGATGCCTAGCACGCACCATTTACTTTCACTTTGAAATCCATCCCATGATGCATCGGCACAGTATTAGCTAGTGGCTATAGCCTTTCTGCCCGCTGGGATACAGTTTAATTACCATTACCTTCTATATTTACCTAAATAAGCGACAGGCCATAAGTATACAGTCATGAGGATGAGCTGTGATCTCCTCTGTTATAGCTGTGGGAGCATCATTAGTAACTGTGACGTAGTCTGTGTCCCCCTCTAGGAAGTTTCTTTGGTAAACTCCATGTAACAGCATCACACCTATAAGAAATTGACTAGAAACTAAATACATACCCCCAAGCACCACGTCCATCGGTCACATGGCCTGACAGCAGCTCAGTCCCATTCCAGTGAGCTGCAATACCAGGCACAGCTGCTATACAGTGTACAGTGCTGTGCCTGGTACGGACCTGACCATTGCTGTACCTTCAAGCAGCAGACCACCACTGATCAACTATTAATGTCTTATCCTGAGAACAGGTCATCAATAGTTTAGTGTGGGAAACCCCCTTTAAGGGTATTTTCACACATAACGGATTTTGCAGCGGATTTTGACATTGATCCACTGCGGATTTCATCCTTTTAGTTGGAGGAGTGAAGTCAGCTGTGGAACTGCAACAAAAACCGCACCAATAATGTGGTATTGGATGCGCAACTTGACGCAGATTTTAGTGAAGATTTTCCACTGCAAAAAATCTGCACAAATTCCCCTCCGTGGGAACATATCCCAGATCCCCAGCATGTCAATATATGCTACAGATTGTTAGTGCGGATTCCACTTCTTCAAAACAGGGGATGAAGTCTGTCCGAAAATCAGTTTCAAAACCCACATAGAATCATAGAATGGTAGAGTTAGAAGGGACCTCCAGGGTCATCGGGTCCAACCCCCTGCTCAGTGCAGGATTCACTAAATCATCCCAGACAGATATTTGTCCAGCCTTTGTTTGAACACTTCCATTGAAAGAGAACTCACCACCTCCTGTGGAAACCTGTTCCACTCATTCATCACCCTCACTGTCAAAAAGTTTTTTCTAATCTGTGTCTCCTCCCTTTCAGTTTCATCCCATTGCTTCTAGTCTTTCCTTGTGCAGATGAGAATAGGGCTGATCCCTCTGCACTGTGACAGCCCTTCAGATATTTGTAGGCAGCTATTAAGTCTCCTCTCAGCCTTCTTTATTTGCAAGCTAAGCATTCCCAGATCCTTTAACCGTTCCTCATAGGACATGACTTGCAGACCGCTCACCATCTTGGTAACTCTTCTCTGAACTTGCTCCAGTTTGTCTATGTCTTTTTTAAAGTGGGGTGCCCAGAACTGAACACAGTATTCCAGAAGAGGTATGACTAAGGAAGAGTAGGAGGGGAGTAATTACCTCATGGGATCTAGACTTTATGCTTCTCTTAATACATCCCAGAATTGTGTTTGCTTTTTTGTCTGCTGCATCACACTGTTGACTCATGTTCAGTCTATGATCTATTAGTATACCCAAGTCTTTTTCACATGTGATACTTAGCTCAATTCCTCCCACTCTGTATGTGCTTTTTTTCATTTTTCTTGCCCAGATGTAGGACTTTGCGTTTCTCCTTGTTAAATAGCATTCTGTTAGTCGCTGCCCACTGTTCAAGCTTTTCTAGCTCTTTTTGAATACTCTCTCTCTCTTCCCTAGTGTTAGCTATCCCTCCTAGCTTTGTGTTGTCGGCAAATGTGATCAGTTTCCCATCAATTCCCTCCTCCAGATCATTTATTAAAATGTTGACCAACACGGGGCCTAGGACAGAGCCTTGTGGTACCCTACTTGATACATTCTTCCAATTGGATGTGCAGCCATTTATGACCACTCTGAGTACGATCACTCAGTCAGTTGCCTTGTCAATCCCACATTTGGTAATCTTTTCAATAAGTATGGTATAAGATACTTTGTCAAATACTTTACTAAATGTTACATGCAGATTTTGATGAAGATTTTAGTGCCGATCCACACCAAAATCCACAGCACAAAAATACGCTACATGTGTACATATTGCACTCATTACATAGCAGAACTTAAAGGGGTTGTCTCGCGCCAAAACGGGTGTTTTTTTTTCCATAGGCCCCCCGTTCGGCGCAGGACAACACCAAGGGATGTGTTAAAAAAAAAATACATATTACTTACCCGAATCCCCGCTCTGCGACGTCTTCCTTCTTCTTCCTTCACCAAGATGGCCGCCGGGATCTTCACCCACGATGTACCGCGGGTCCTTTCCCATGGTGCACCGTGGGCTCTGCGGTCCATTGCCGATTCCAGCCTCCTGATTGGCTGGAATCAGCACACGTGACGGGGCGGAGCTACGATGACCAGCTCTCCGGCACGACCGGCCCCATTCACCAGGAAGAAGACCGCACAGCGCAAGCGCGTCTAAAAACGCCAGAAGAAAGCGAAATTAGACGGATCCATGGCGGCGGGGGACGCTAGCAACAGAGCAGGTAAGTGAATAACTTCTGTATGGCTCATATTTAATGCACGATGTACATTACAAAGTGCATTAATATGGCCATACAGAAGTGTATAACCCCACTTGCTGCCGCGAGACAACCCCTTTAAGGTCCCTTTACACTGGACGACTGTCGGGCAAACAATGCCCGACACTCATCCCTGTATCCCCGCGCTCCTGCACGGGAGATAGCAGAGCTGGCTGGTTCCTGGAGCAGCCAGCAGGGGGGCGAGGCAGTGCAGGAGATTTCTCTCCTCTCGCTCCCATGCCCCCTCCATTCACATAACACAGCCGCCGTTCACTACTGAACGGCCGCTGTTTAAACTGAACAATGAGCGATAAGCTTCATCGCTCATCTTTTATGCTGCATAAAAGATGAGCAATGAAACTCATCGCTCAGTTTAAACAGCGGCCGTTCAATAGCGAACGGCCGCTGCGTATCTCAATGGAGAGGGGCGGGGAGCGAGAGGAGAGAAATCTCCTGCACTGCCTCGCCCCCCCCCCCCCCCCCCCCCCGTCCGCTCCGCGAACCAGCCAGCTCTGCTAGCTCCCAGGAGCGCGGGGATACAGGGACAAGTGTCGGGCATCATTTGCCCGACAGTCGTCCCGTGTAAAGGGACCTTTAGATGAAATGTCTGTAGACTTTTTTTATAAGCGTAATATGTAGTTACTTATTTAAAGGGATGTTCCATACTATTGCTGACCTATCCTCAGGACAGGTCCTCTATAGTTGATCGGCTGGGCTCTGTTGCTTAGAACCCTGGCTGATCAGCTTATCGGGCGCCTGCTGACCGCGCCGCAAATGCACAGGGGTCAGAGCGGAAACCACTGATCTGGCCCCTGTATAGTGGCCGGTGATTGTAATTGCATGCTGGGGACTCAATGAAATCAATGGGAGCTGTGCCTGCAGTTCCAAGCGCCGGTTACTACACAGGGATCGGAGCAGCAGCTTATACTCTGACTCCTGTGTATTTGCGGCGCTGTTGGCGGGCGCCCGATTAACTGATCGGTCGGGGTTCCAAGTGGCGGACGCCAGCCAATCAACTGTTGATGATTATTCCTGAGGATAGGTCATCAATAGAATTTTGCCTGGAAAGCCCTCTCAATATGAAAGGTATAGGGTTTCAGATCATCAGAGCGCCGGTTGCAGAGAGCCTATTCCGTGGCCGAGTGGCACACCACCTTGTTATTATTGTTTACACTCTTAGTTTCCATGTGTTGCCATCCAGGACCTCGCTGTGATTAGCACAGACGGCCACTTCCTTAGAAGTTCTGCTTAGGTAAACAGAAAAAGTTTTCATTTGCAACTTCACTAACCACAAGGAATAGAGCGCATCAGCAAAAGTATAAGGGAGTGAGAGGAAGAAACCTCATGCCTATGGATATTGAACTTTCATGTAACTAATGCAGCAGCATGGTGGTCAACATACCAGCCGCAGGGGTGTAGCTACAAGGGGGGACAGATGGAACAGTTGCACCTGGGTCCTGGTAACCAAGTGGGCCCATAGGCCCTTCCAACACATAGGATCCTTTTACACGGAGCGATTTATAACAAAGTTTGCTCGTTTGCTCATGCAGCCTCTTTATGCAGACAGATAAATCATTCGCTTGCAAAACATTCAGTCATTCACATTCATTGTACCACTGAAGGTGAATGATTAAACAATTGCTGTTTACACAGAACGATGTGTGAACAGCGAATTATGATTTTTTATGCCTGCATTAAGTGAACAGCGAATGAGAAGCAAATGAATTCTCATTCATTGTTCAATCCTTGGCCATATTCACACTGAACAGCAGCAGCTTATCTCCCAGGAAAAAAAAAAGGTTCAAACGTTGGAATTCAACCTCTGCCCATCCTTCTTTTCCCCGACATAATTTGTCAGTGGCATGTTAAGCCACCCCCATATACATCAGAGGTTCATCCAACCTCGTCGTTATTGATGTGTATGGGAGACCCTTACATTAAATAAACCAAGCAGAAATGATCAACAATCTCCCTCATCCAATGAATCAAAACACACTTATACCAAAAGATGAGAATTTTTCACATGTGTAAATGTATCACTTCAAATGTAACATTTAATAAAAATCAATTAAAGTATATGGCTAAATACAAGGCCACATGAACAAATATATATAGAAGGAACAACCTCAACAATGTTGTTTGTCGAGGTATCCAAGTAGCCAAATATAATCCTTCCACGAAGTGAGGCAAAGAAAATATTTTTTAATCCATCAAGGCATAGAGACATATAACTCACCCTGACATGCCCTACCAAGTGCTTCTACTGGATCCTAATGCCGAACACAGATCAACCACCCTGATAAGAGCGACCCTGTCAGGAGCCTATCCCCATAGACAAGTGCCCTAATTTATCCCTACAAAAAAAACGTCCCAACTGTCCTAACATGTTTCGTCCCTGTCATGAGAGTCTACTAATAGATGTCACAGGGAAAAACACTTAATAGGACTAAGGCAAACGCATCAACCAATTGGGCATTAATATGCACTTAATAATGTTAAGCAGAGTAGCCTCAGAAGTTTGGGCATTATTATACTGCCACAATTTTGCCCCTTAGTATTGGGCAGTTATTGGTTACAAATCAGCATCAGTCTGTAGGTGCTTCTGATATAACCCCTCTGAAGTAGAGCAATAGAGCCCCATGGTGTCCAGCGCTGACAAAGTAACGGGGCATGCCTCCTCATGCTCATCTCTCCGCCGCCAATGCCCCGCACTTTATGCGAGACAGGAATGACATGGCTCTCACCCTCACGTCCAGTCTGCTGCTGCGTCATATGACAGTGACACGTGACTACATAACATGGCCGGTGATATTTAAAGTGTGCATATATATTAGTTTAACCCTTTCCAATCCACTGTCTGACCTCTGAAGACATTATCATTTAAGGCTGTACTGCTCTGATGTTGGAAGACATCTGTCGGGGGTACTCTTACTGTATATTGCCAGCCACTCTGCTGTCTGAGCCTATCCAACGTGTCACCTCATGCAGTACTGGCTTTAGCCAGCAGATAGTGCTGTTGTATAACAGCAGAAAAAGAGTAAGCCCCCTAGGAAAACCAGGATACAAACTGGATTGGAAAGGGTTAATAGTTTTCACTGCAAACTAAATTATACTCTCGCTTCCAAAATAAGGTTTACACAGATCTTTCCTAAAATCCCAGACAAAATAGTGCAGCATGCCAGAGGGCATGGAGGAAGCCAGACAGACCCTATCTTAGTCAATGGAGTCCGTCAGTAATCGCCTGGTTCGGTTACAGGACATACGTTTCTGGCAGAGATTTTGGTTTCCTGCTCCCATAAATGAACACGAAAATGGGAACATCAAACACAGATGTCAGCAGTCTTAGTCTGCTCACAGCTGATGGGCTTGTTACAAATTATCATACCTACCATACCATCATATCTTAAAGAGGCCGCAAAGAGGTAGATTCAGGCTGCTTTCACACCTGTGTTAGGGTCAGTTCAGGCTTTCCATCTCGTTTTTGGAGGAGAGAAACTGATTAAAAAACTGAAAGAAAATGGATCCGCTGGTTTCTCCATTGATTTCAATAGGCTTAAAAAACAGAAAGACTTGAGTTTGCTTCCATTCCATCAGGTCTTGTTTTTTTGGATGGAAAAACGCTGCAGATTGCTTTATTATACCGTCCAAAAAAAAAGAAACCTGACTATATGGAAGAAAAAAAAAAAAGAGTCTTTTCGTTTGCTTTCCATCTACCGTTTGTGCGCCCGTTCAGAGGGCCTGAGTTTGCAATGCCGTCGGGCAGGGGCAGACAATTTAACTCTGCTAAACTGTCTCCCCCTTCCCTCCCTCTTGCCAGCTCTCGGCAAGGGGAGGAGGCAGGACGGGGTAGGAGCTGGTGTGCTAAGCTTCTGCCCCTTGTCGGCTGCCAGCAATGGGAGGGGGCGGGAGCTTAGCAACTAGCTCCACCCCCTGCCATTGCAAACAACCGGCAAGGGGCGAATAGAAGGAGAGAAGGGGAAGGGAGTTTAGCAGCATGGCTGCTAAACTCCCTCCCACCTCCCTTCTCCGGCAGCTGTTATTGGCTCCCATAGGAGGCTTTGCAGCCACTGACGTATTCTTGGCCAGAAAAGTAGTTCCAGGACTATCTTTCCTGGGGCTATATTGGCCGGCCGGGCGCTTTTACGCTGCGGGTATACGCCCGTCTGCACTGATGCATTGGAATCCAATGCAACAGATGGTAGCGTATATCCGGCGTGAAAACGGCGGATGATATATGTTCGTGTGAATAAAGCCTTATACAGCAAATGTAAAAGACTGAACGATACTGAATGATTCTCTTTTGAACGAGCCAACAATGTGTCTGCCTGTCTAAACAGGCTGCGTGAGAGCGAACGAGCTACCGGGGACGGCACTCGTACGTTCACTCATTAAAATGAGAATTTGCTTGTCTAAAAGAATGCATAGTTCTGCTGTCAGCTGAGAAGTGGATACAATTGTATCCAGTCTTGACAGTGCCTTGTGAGCTAAGCAGTCTGGACTTCAGACTGATACATTGTAGCAAACCACCAGAGAGATTTTGTTCTGTTGCTGATGTGTTTAGTTCACAAAAGAATTGTCTAGACTGGATATAAATTATCAACTGCACCATCTGAATATAACCAGGGGCTTCTTTTATACCTCCTTCCTGTAATGTCTCACATAACAGCATGGGCATGCTTTGAGTTGTAGTTTCCCTTTTATATACTCCCTCTATAATTTCCACTGTTAACCAATAGTGTTTTGGACATTCTGGAAGATGTAGTTCATTCCTTTTATACATGGAAGTAACGAAGGGTTATGGGGGGCCAACTGACACGTACTCCCGCCCATGCAAGATTTCCCGGCTTTAGACCACCAAAGGTGTACCCCAATCCCCTCTGTTCTGCATCATCACCATAGGTGTGCCTATTAATCCTTTATGTGCTATAGACCATCAGAGTTTTGCCTGTTACCCCCTTCCGTGCCTTAGGCCGCCAGGGATGTGGCCACTAAACTTTTCAGTGTTATTGAAACCCATGGTAGGTCTCCCTTAACCCCTTAAGGTCCATATGTGGTGAATACATGGCGCTTGATACGGGGCTTTAATCCCAGCAGATAGCAGAAGTATGGCGCAGGATTAAAGCCTCTGCTCCTGTAATCAAGCAGGAGCAGGTCGGATCCTCAACTGTCAGACACAGCCAAGGACCCAGAGAATGGAAAAGCGTTTAACAGCTCAATGAGCGCTGCGTAATAAAGAGTGAAAGTGGAAATATTACTTCCACTACATGACCCGTCAATCACGGGACTGTCGAGTGCCCTCTGTTGCACAAGAGCTGCAGGGTCCTAGCAGACCCTGATCAACTACTGTCACTACAGAGGGATGGTTTCCCCTGTAACTCGGGCTCACCTACTCAGTCCAATCCAGTGTAGATGCTCCAGTGACTGCCCGCTGGTCTGTCCTTACAGGCTGCCAGCAGTGATGTACTATAACTGCATGTAAAGACTGCATCCGATCACTAACTTCAGTGGTTACCTGCCATTCTTACTGACATTATCACACAACACGGAGGAGGGTATTTTTTTTTTTCGGGACACTTTTGCTGCTGTTTTTTTGTTTTTTGTTATGTGTATTGCTCAGCTGCAGCAAGTGAGAGGTTAATGTTTGCATGAGACTGGGAGATGCTTGCAAAGTATCAATATTTGTCTAGTCATATGGTATGTGAGAGTTTATAAGTAAGAGTGTTTTGGGTGTGGTAGTCTGGAGTGAGTCCCATTTCTTCTGGGCTCCTGAGTAAGAGTGCCAGCCACATGGGGGTACCTTCAACCCTCATGTGGTGAAGAATGGAAGAGGAGGAGCGGTTTCTGAGAATCTATATACCAGTAACCACGGAGGAGTGAGAGCCGGAGGAGAGAGAGAGACCAGGTCTAGATCACCATGCAGAGGTACTATAACCAAGAGTGTCCGTGGAGTGTCCTTACCCTTATCCTCCTCTGGAGAATTGCCCTGCCAGGAGCGGTACCGGACAGATAAGTTGGCCTGCAGCACTGGTGTCATCCTGCGTTTTCCTCCCAGATCTTAAGTCTACTGTTTTGCCTGCACGGTTGTCTTGTATCCTTGTGCCTTGTACTGAGCTCATATCAAGTAAAGTTTTGCCAGGCCCTGACCGTTTCCAGGGACCTGAGGTACGTTACACAAGTATGCGGCTTATTTATTTACCGCCGAGGATCATTCCCTCCCTGGCACAGTGGCGTCACCCATGACAACCTTGTATCCTATTCTCATGTTTATTGGTCATCCCTCTCCTAGGGGTGTCCGGAAGAGTTCAGAGCCTGGTCAGTGACACTGTGACTAGTGTCCACTCTACCCTCCCAGCTCCTCAACGTATGTCCTGTGTCCGGAGTCACCCTACGGGACACTGCATAAAAGGAAAAGTTACTAAATACATCAATCAAAATGTGTAGAATTAATACAACAATAGGAGATGAAAGAGGTTTGTCATTTAAACTTGACGGTATTAGTGTATCTTGACGCCACCGGAAGCTAGGGGTTTGACAGTAGGAACGCTCCTATCACACCCCTAGCTCCCGATTGGCTCAAGTTAGGAAGGTCCTAGCACCCGGTGGAGACATTTTGGCCGGCCGTGGATGGTTAGGCTGAGGGTTACAGTTCTTGTTAAAGCTTCCATTATTACCTGTAAATGCTGCCATGTTACTGCTGTAACATGCCAGCATTTACATTTCATAATCTAAGCCTAAGAAGAACTGTAACCCTCAGCCTAACCATCCGCGGCCGGCAGAAAAATGTATGCAGACAGTGCAGTGTCTCACCTCAGTTCCGGACGGCATTTGAGGCATCTGTCCTATGCACCCTCCGCCTCAGCCCTCCGTCCCACGCGTCCGCCGCCGCAGCCCTCCGTACCCATCTGGCGCCTCAGCCATCCACCGCCTTAGCCCTGCGTCCCAGCTGCCGGCTGTCAGCTCTGTGTCTGGCGGCCACATGTGTGCTCCGTAAGGGGCCACTCACCCATTCCCAACTAGCAATCAGATGCCGCGCAACCCCTTCTATACTGACGCCAGGTTCGGCCTCCAGGGCCACCACACGGAAACTTCCTTGCAGATATGTGTGCGCGGCAGCAGCACTGGCCGCCACTGTATCCCTTTTTCAAAAAATCTTTAGTGGCCTTCCAGCACCTGCTGCCTAACAAGCTGTGCAGCCAATCAGTATCAGGCGGTGTCACCCCCTCTCAATCTTGGCTCCACAGGGAATTCCTGGTGGCGTCAAGATACACTAATACCAAACTGGACCTTCTATAGCGATACTGTATCTTTGGGCCGCCCTCACACGGCGTTTGCAAAACGTTGCCCATTCATTTCAATGGGAGACTCAGTTGAAAATGCCCAAAGATAGAACATGCAGTGCTTTCAAAACGCAGTGTTTTTCAAAGCAGCGTTCTCAGCCTTGTGTGAGCAGCCCCATTGAAATGAATAGGAGCCTTATACAGGGCTGAAAACGCTCTGTGTAAGGGAGGCCTTAAGTAAAAAAATGTGTTTACCAAGAATTGAGACGATGAAACTGAGTTTAGTATCAGACACTCACCATCTTTGGTTATTACAGCTGAGAGTAGCAGCAACATCTATAATTATAGGAGCAATGTTTAGAGCCAGTTACTTACAAGCAGTGATTAAAACTTCTACGGTTAGAGTCAGAAAAAACTGAAAAAAAAATTAATTAGAGCGAAACGTCAAAACAGATCAAGAATCACTAAATACAGACATGAATCTGATGGAAGCACGAGCGGTATGATGTGCAGGAAGCAATACTGTGCTGAAAGGGAGGGAACAGACAAAACCTAGTTTGAGCTAAAATTAAAAGATAATTCTTATCCTATTTTTTCCCCAGATACCTGTGCCCTTAACTCTGTAACATCATTATCCCTCCCCAGATAACTCTGCCCTTCACTCTGTGACATCACTATCCCTCCCCAGATAACCCTGCTTTTCACTGTGGCATTATATTCCCCCCAGATAACTCTGCCCTTCACTGTAACATCATATCCGTCCCCAGATAACCATGCCCTTCATTCTGTGACATCACTATCCCTCCCAAGATAACTCTGCAGTTCATTGTGACATCATGGTTCCCCCAATATAACCCTGCCCTTCACTCTGACATCACTATTCCTTCCCAGATAACCCTGCCCTCCACTCTGTAACATCACAGGTAACCCTGCCTTCACTTTGACATCATATCTCTCTTCAGCTAACCTTATCCTTCATTCTATGACATCACTATCCCTTGCCAGACAACTCTGCCCTTCACTGTGACATCATATCCCTCCCCAGATAACCCTACCCTTCACTCTGTGACATCACTATTCCTTCCCAGATAACCCTGCCCTCCACTCTGTAACATCACTATCCCTCCCCAGGTAACCCTGCCTTCACTTTGACATCATATCTCTCTTCAGCTAACCCTATCCTTCATTCTATGACATCACTATCCCTTGCCAGACAACTCTGCCCTTCACTGTGACATCATATCCCTCCCCAGATAACCCTACCCTTCACTCTGTGACATCACTATCCCTCCCAAGATAACTCTACCCTTCATTCTGTGAAATCACTATCCATCCTATTATAACTCTATCCTTAACTTTGTGACATCACCAGCCTTTTCCAGATAATACTGTCCTTCACTCTTTGACATCACAAATCTTAACCCCTTAGTGACCAGCCCATAGTGTTTTTATGTCCTGCCCAAGTGGGCTTTATTCCCTGAGGACGTAAAAACATGTGTCCTGCAGGGAATAAAGCCACGTGGGCTATGGACATGACAGCTCCATGCTGTCGGTGCCCGCAGGTAGCCGACAGCATGGAGCTGTCATCCTGGGCTGCTATCCAATGGATAGCGCCGATCACAATAAAGTGAAAAAAAACTTTTAAAAAAATTAAAGATTCAGCTGCCCTGATGGATTGGATCCATCAGGGCAGCTGAAATTACTCATCCGCCTTCTCCGAGGTGTTCTGCAGTGAAGGGGTCCTCCGGGACCCGTTGCTGCTCTTCTGTGCATGCGCGCCAGACGAATGACGTCCCACGCATGCGCAGAAGGCCAGGAGCCCCGGCAAATTTAAAATCTCCTGGCTCCCGTCTCCTGAAGGTAACCGGGAACCAAGGGATGCTACCAGGGACCGCGGTGAGCCGTCCCCGGCCTCGCGATCGCTGCTATCAAATGGATAGCGGCGATCACGAAAAAGTTTTAAAAAGTACAGTTTTCACCTCCCCTCATGGATCGGATCCATGAGGGGAGGTGAAAATACTCACCTCGGGTCCTCCGCGATGTCCCGGCGTTCCGGGACCTGAAGTCCCCTTCTATGCATGCGCGCCCAACGTCAATAATCGGGCACGTGCACAGAGGGGCTCAGGCCCTGGGAAATTCAAAATTGCTTTCCTCCTGCCTACCATGTGTATGCCAAAATGGCGTACGCATGCGCAAAAGCTATGGATTGCCAGGATAATTTAAATTCTCCCTGCTCCTGGCTACAAAACTGAGCCAAGAGCCTGGAGATTTTACGGGGGGCCGCGGTGAGCGGTTCCTGGTCATGTGTTCGCCGTTATCCAATGGATAATGGCAGTCACGTAAAAGTTTAAAAAAAAAAAAATAGAAGTTTCATCTTCCCTCACCGATGCGATTGGTGAGAGGAGATGAAACTTTTTACCGGAGGCCTCCGTATTTGAACTGTGACGTGATCGTCCTCCGTGAATCTTCCCGGATTCTGCACATGCGACTACCAGCAGAATGCCGGACACATGTGCAGGAGTCGGTGAGCCCAGGAAACTTAAAGTCTCCTTGCTCTCAGCGACCAACAGTCACAGAGAGCCAGGAGCAGTGACCAGAGGCCTCGTTGAGCGATCCCAGGTCACGTGATAAAAAAGTAGCGATCTAACATAAGCTGGTCTCACATGACCGGATAGGAATTACGCAGATCAATTGCATTGGATTACACACTTCCGCTCACATTAGTGGGTCGAAATTGTGTAATCCACTCGCAGGATACCGCGGATATCAGCAACACAGAGCCCATTGTGCTCCATGGTCGCGGATATACCCGCAGCCCATATGCAACTACGTTGTATACGGGCTGCGGGTACCCGCGTCATCGCTAAGCGACGGTGCAGGAAATACAAACAAAAAAAAAGGTGTATTGCGCATGACCGCCCGTGTAAGTATGCAGTTACGCGCAGTACATTACGCGGCCGTACGCAGGGTCACAGCTGGGTTCACAGCTGGGATCCGCTGCGGGCCTCCACAAGCGGATTCCGCCTACGGCTGTGTGAGCCCGGCGTTATTCAGACCGCTACCTGTAATACATAATTTACAAGAAGCCCCGGGAACGTTCGCCTTCATGCAGTTCGTTGAGCGTCTTCTGTGCGAGACCACCGCACCTCGGCAAGCTTACGGAGACTCACAGAGTGACACTTTTTACACCCCATACCCGCCACTGAGGTCAAGAAATGACCCCCAAAAAGCATGAGAGGAGGGGGGATCCCCGGTTTTATTGCCCCATGTACCCATCCCAACCAGCCTTCGTAATTGCCCCTGTCTTCGCAAATACCACACAGTTCACATTATTACTTTTATCTAAGATTTGGGGAAAAGGGCGGGGGGAGGGGAATATTTTTAGGGAGTCAATTTTTATTCCGCACAAGTGATCAGTGGGGCCTGGAATTTATTCAGTTGTACCCTGAAATCCAACGAGTGTTCCTTCCATTATAGGCCTTGCGATGTGTCCTGTAAGTAGATTAGGGCCACAAGGGGTATGGTGTATGGTTCTGAATACGGAACAAACAGGGGTATCCATTTTGGGGTGAAAGTCTTCATCCCTATGTGTGCTGTACAAAAAAAAAGCTGTTTTCAAATTGACACAATTGCCCAAAAAATGAAAATCATAATTTTTTTCTTACTGCTTTGCTTAGATCTAGTCAAAAATTGTAGGGTTAAAATACGCAGTACACCTCTAGATGAACGCGTTAAGCGGTCTAGTTTTCAAAATGGGGTCATTTGTGGGGGTTCTCTATAGTTTTGGCCGCTCAATGGCTCTACAAGTGGGCAATGGGCCCTAAAAGGTCTTCAAGCAAAATCTATGTTCTGAAAGCCACCAATTACTCCTTTCTTTTTGGGACCCGTTGTGCATGCGGACATAATATTAGGGCCACAATGGGTATATTTCTGAAAACAGCACAAACAGGGGTATCCATTTTGGGGTGTACATCTCCATTCATGTGTGTGTTGTACAAAAAAAAGCTGTTTTTTAAAATGACAGAATCGCCAAAAAAACAAAAATCACAATTTTTTCCTTTGCTTGAATTCATTCAAAAACTGTGGGACAAAATATGCAGTACACCCCTAGATAAATTCGTTAAGGAGTCTAGTTTTCAAAATGGGGTCATTGGTCGTGGTTCTCTATGGTTTTGGCCGCTCAAAGGCTCTACAAGTGTGCTATGGGGCCTAAAAGGACTTCAAGCAAAATTTCTGTTCTGAAAGACACTGACTACTCCTTTCGTTTTGGGCCCCGTTGTGCATCCAGACATAAGATTATGGCCACAATGGGTATGTTTCTGAACACAGGAGAAACAGGGGGATCCATTTTGGGGTGTATAGCCTCATTTTCATGTGTACTATAGAAAACATATAGGTCTTTAAAATGACATATTTGCAAAAATATGAAATTTTACTTTTTCTCCTCTAAATTGAATTCCTGAAAAAAAACCCATGGGGTCAAAATACTCCTGACCTCCCTCAGTGGATACATTAAGGGGTATAGTTTTTAAAATCGGGTCATTGGAGGGGTATCTATCATTCTGATTCTTATGATCCTTTGCAAACTGGGCTTGCTGTAAGAAAACAAAGTGTTCCTCAAAATGCTGAAAAGTAAAGTTAAATTTGTATGTCTCCTAAAAAAAAAAAAATAAATACAAGTTTTTCAAATGTGCATCCAGAATAAAGTAAATAGATGGAAATATATATCTTAGCAAAGGTTTGTACAGTATGTTTGCACATATTTGATATATTACAATTGAAAATGTAAAGAATTTTCCCAATATTGGCACTTTTAATAAATATACATAAATTCTATCGGACTATTTTCACCACCTAAATGAAGTACAGTATGTGGCGAAAAAATGTCAGAATCCCTTGGATATGCAAAACCTTTACGGAGCTATTCTATGTTAAAGTGACACACGTCAGATTTCCAAAATTTGGCCCAGTCATTAAGGCGCAAACAGGCTTGGTCACTAAGGGGTTAACCAGGCAACCCTGTAACTCACTATGACATCACCATCCTCTCCCAAACGACCCTGCTCTATACTCTTTGACATAACTAGCCCTCCCCAGATAACCTTACTCTTCACTTTGTGACATCACCAGTCCTCCCTAAACAATGCTGTCCATCACTTGTGACATCACAAGTACTACCCAGATAACCTTGTCCCTCACTCTTAGATATCACAAGCTTTCCCTGAATAACCCTGCTCTTCACTCTGCAAGCTCACTGGGCCTGCTCAGATAACCCTGCTGTTCACTCTATGACACACCAGCTTTCCCTAGATAACCCTGTCATCTACTCTGTGACATCTCAAACCCTCCCTAGATAACCCTGTTGGTCCTTCTATGATAGTACCAGCCCATCCCAGATAAGTCTGTGACAGCACACTTTGTACAAATAACAAAAAATGAGCAACATAGTCAAGTATAAAGTCAAAATAGCTGCATTGACCTTGATGCTCCTTTATTCACTCCAGGATAAAAGTCATACAACGTTTCAACCCCATCTGCTATCTACTCACTTTTTTTTACCCAATTGCAGTATAGCCTATTTAGCCAATAGATGTCAGTACTTATAAAAACTAGAACATAGCATGAAAGGATAGACATGACTATAGCTGCCAAGAGGCCTGTTCCTCGTGGGATGGTACCAGGAGATGCACGACAAAAGGGTGTGGCTTATGCAAATGTGTATTAAAGAGGGAGTTCTTAGGCAAAATAGGGTCTTCAAATACTCCAGTGTCTCAATTTTGCGAGTTTAGCCAACAATATTGCCTCAGGCTGAGAGCAGTCCTATGGAAGGTACCTTCATTAATGCACATAACAAATAAAGCAATCAAAAACTTAGAAACCTGATATGTTTATTGTAATATAGAACTACATACATTTTATAAAGTACATAAAACACTCATTTCTTGTTTTCAGAATTAAATTCCTGTTCAAATCTCTCCCAGACCAGACCAAGCTGTAAACACTACATGTCTAGGGGATGACTCCGTCCTACTGGACCATTGGCACTGCCCTCTGCCATGCCACAGTATGTAGTAGGAAGGACAATGTGCAATGTACTTCATAGGGTTGTATACTCTTGAACTGCAATCAGCGGGGTTTTTTTGGAACCACATCATGATACCTGCAAGCAATGGCCATAATATCGGTGTATTCCAATGACCATTGGCTCTGTATTATAATAGCCCTCTCTTAGGCTGGGGCACATCTACTTCTATCCCACTGAAAATATTAGATCATAGTGACAATCATTACATTTATAACAAGCGGATTCATTGAGTCCTCTCGTTATCGAACCAGCATGAACAGACCTATGATCATATAATCAGTGGCCTGATGGCGGCAGAATGCCCTGAGAGTCTGAGACCCCACAGTGGGCAACTCAACCAGCCGATTGTGGTCAGTGCCAAACGAGTGATTAACGCTGGGCCTTGATGTTTGTATAGGCCGAGTGGAAGGGGATTTATTTGCTTCTTCAGGTGGTTCTGACTATTCAGTCCATAGCTGGTTATACCCCATTACAAAAGTTTACTTATATTGCTGTAGGATCATTTTGTGCTTGATGGACCAGTCCTAACACATCAAGTCCCATATTACTTCAAGGGGATCTCCACTATTACAACATTTAGATGTGTGGCAGAAACATTTTCATTAGATATCCTCTAAGCAGACAAGTAAATTCCTACAAAGACAATAGGGCAAAGGAGATAGAGCCGCTCTATATAGGCATCTGCCTAGGACATATCTAATGGAGACCAGATTTTCCAATCTTGGACCTTTATTGCATAACTATAGGATATACCATAAATGACTGATAGGACACCTTTGGGACCCACACCTACAGCACGATGTAAAAGTTTTATGCCGGGGTGGAAATAATGCTCCAAAGTAAGAATGCTTTCAAAAATAGGCATCTGATTGGCTCCAGATTTATTCTGCAGGAGGACAACGACCCCAAACATCCAGCCAATGTGAGTGTAAAGATGAACAAGGAGTCCTGGAAGTGATGGTATGGTATCGTTTCCTTAGAGCCCTGATCTCATCATCATCCAGTCTATCTGGGATTACATGAGACAGAAAGATTTGAGCGAGCGACATCCACAGAAGATCTGTGTTAGTTCCCCAAGATGTTTGGAACAACCTTACTGCTGAGTTCCTTCAAAAACTGTGTGCAAGAATATCTAGAAGGAATGATGCCATTTTGAAGATAAAGGCTGGTCACATCACATATTGATAGGATTTAGATTTCTCTTTTGTTCATTCACTTTGCACTTTGTTAGTTGACTAAAAATAAACTATTAACACTTCTATTTTTGAAAGTATTCTTACTTTGTAGCATTTCTTCCATAACTCCCTAAAACTTTTACACAGTACTGTATTTGCATGATTTCTCCGAACCCAATTATGGAAATAGTCGAACGAGCTCTTCAAAGCTGTTTCCGTAACTCCCATAAAAAAGGACTTTACTCAGTTTACGCAATTCCCGTCTATTTGAATTATGGAAATAGCATAAAATTGCCAGTTCAGCTGTTTCCACAATCCCAGCCTGTAATCCCTGTATTCACATTTCAGTCATATTTGTCGCAGATGGCAATAGTCTTTAACTTCTGCAGTTGACAGTGGAGTTCATGACAAGCAGAAAACATCTTCTTGCTCCCCCTAGTGGTCGTATAAACTAGCACTTTCATGACCCTCTATAGTCAATATTTTAATTCTGCTAGGTTTGTGCAGTATTTGTACTAAATGCATTGATTGCGATGAGAAAATGCTCTCTTTGTAATTTAATTTTACATTTTAAATATATTTTTTACAACAGTCGGACCTCCATTTTACTAAAACCGAGCCCCAAACCCCCTGAATAGACATAATTAAATTATAAAATTCTATCCACTACGGGTGGAGATTAAAAGCTTACTGTATGCGGTGTTATTATGGGGATCAATGTATAACAGAACACAACAAGCTCCCCCTAGGGGTAACGATAGGCAGGGAAAATGTTATAATTTGAGAAGTCTACGCAGGGGATTTGGAGCTCTGTATCAGAAAAACTAAGCCTTGACCACTACAATAATATATTAATTCTCTAAGGGCTGACACCCACAGGTGTTTTATTCTCTCTTGCGCTGCGAGAGCAAGTGAAAACACTCGCCTCGCAACGCAAGAAAAACGCTGGTAAAATGCTGGAACATCGCCAGTGTTTTCAATGGGGCCAGCGACAGCAGCGCTAGCCCCATTGAAAACATAGTGAGAATGCCGCGGACTTCTGCCACAGCTGTCAGAGTTGTGACAGCTGTGGCAGAAGTGCAGCATGCTATCCCATTGCTTTCCATGGGATCGGCACTGCTTCCGGTCCCATTGAAAGCAGTGGTTTGTGGCAAACCCCGCAGTATGATTTTCAGGGAAGGGCTTGAAATATAAGCCCTTCCCTGAAAATCAATCAACAACTGGTTAAAAAAAGAAGAAAAAAAAATTTACTCACCTCTCCACCGCTCAGACGTGTCCTCCGGCTTGCTCCCCATCACTTTCAGCAGGCGAGGATTTAAAAATCCCCGCCTCCTAAAAGGGCTGTGCTGATTGGCTGAGCACTCAGCCAATTACAGCTAGTGCTTAGCTATTCATGAATGTGTTCTAGCAGTCATAACTTAATTATTTTTTCATCCATGTAGCTGTATGACACCTTGTATTTTGTGGGACGAGCTCTAGTTTTTCAGGTACAAATAATATACAGAATAACTTTTATTGAAGGAGCTGTTTCGAGGTAATTAAAAAAAAACAAAAAAAAACAACATGTTCCCCATGTTAGAAAATAAAAAACAAGCTCATACTCTCCTCTCCAAATTCCCCGCATCTTTTGCAATTTAGATTCGTCCTTCACACTGGCTTTGTGGTTACCGGCTGTAGTCAGGCTGTTCGTGGGATGTCACAGATTGCTGCACCAATCACAGACCTCAACACTCGAGCGCTAAGGTCTGTGATTGGCTGTAGCAGCCATTGCATGACAGCGGACACCTAGAGCTGCCGATGCAGGAGATGCGAGGACCTGGAAGAGGTAAGTATAAGCTTGTTTATTATCTTCTACCTTGAAGAACAACATTTTTGTTTTCTTCTTTGAAAACCCCCTTAAGTTTTTTAATGGGGAGTAATGAGGAAAAAAAAAAAGCAATTTCACCATTATTTTTGGGGATTTTTTTTTACAGCGTTCACCATGTTATAAAGGTTATGTCATTACGATTATGACAGTACTAAATTTAGAGAGGTTTTATTATGTTTTACTGCTTTTGCGCAATATTAACTTTTTTTTACAAAAATATTTTTCTGTATTACCATATTCTAAGACCAGAACTATTTATTTTTCTATCAACAGAGCTCTATGAGGGCTTGTTTTTTTGTTTTTTTTTTGCAGGATGACTTGTAGTTTCTAGTGGTACTATTGTGAGGTATGTATGACCTTATGATAGTTATTCCTGGTTTGGGGAACTGAGATGAACAGAAATAGGCTATTTTGCATTTGTTTTTAACTTGCTTTGCTGAATAATGTAATATTTCATACAGGGTTAATGAAAAGTCTCCATACAGTCTGCATAAATGTTTATTCCTATACAAATACTACAGGATACATCTAAGCAATACAATTTCAAGTATGTGTTTGATGTGCGTACCACCCACATCACAACAGACAAAAACTCACTCTGTTCCTCCTTGGTCAGCTGCATCACTTATATACCTGCAAGACACAAAACACACCCGCATGGAGACTTTTGACTAACCCTGTAGTATGGGTTGTGGTGATACCAATTATGTGCGTTTTTATTTTATTTAAAGAATTGTGTAAGGTGAAAAAACTACTTTTTAAAAAACTTTTATTTCTTTCTGTAAAACCACTTAGATGCCGTAGTCAGCAATGGCCATGGCATCTGCAGGGTTGTGGAGCAGTGTTTAGATTAACAAGTGCTCATCTTTTCACTTCTTTTCTGGGAAAAAAAAGACTACCATTTGTGGCAAAGACTACTGTATATTCTCTGATCAGTGGGGGAGATAACATGACCAAAAGTCCAAGCTACTTCTTCCCTGGGACAGGCAGGAGAATCTCATATCCTTCTCTGCTGCCCCTTTCCCCTCTGCTCTGCATAGAGACTGAAGTGGCAGCTGTAAATTCAGTATTCCCCTCTCACTTCAATGACTGTAGCTCTAGTTCTATTATGGCTACAGGCCTGTTTTTGGTCTTGTTTTAAAGCCAAAGATATTGGCTGTAGCCACAATAAAACCAGAGCTACAGTCATTTTCAGTGGAATGAGCTCTGTTCATCCCAAACTGTAATGTCCTTTTCCTGTTGAAGGAACAGATGTTGGAGTAATTAGTAGGAGGGAATTTGAAAAAAAATGTATGTATTTTCTGTAGCCTGGAGAGGTAAACAGACACACAACAAATGATAAAACAAGTTAGGAATGTATTGTCCTCTTGTCAGACAGGTGATCAAACTTCTTTAAGGGACTTTCTACAAAAGAATAATCATCTCGCGGAAATTGAAAAATATTTCTTGCACTTAAAGACACAGTGTCTGGTCAAGCACTCACACCACAGTGACATTTGACATTTTTGCTGCTTTTATATATAAACATAATGTGTTGGAGTACACAATAGCAATGCTATGGCTTTCTTGACAAGGACAAGGGAATGCGACCTATAATATAAATGACGAGGGCTTATAAAAATACAGTAATAGACCTAATTATATGATGTCACCTGAGATCAGTTTATTTTTTATAGTTCTGAACGTAAGCCCCATCGGTACGTTCATTGATATATTTTTTTTTTTGAGTCTACTCACAGTCTTCCATCATGTTCCTCTTGAAAAAATAAACTTAGTTAAAAGCTTCATAAATATGAAGTTGATAAAATATTCCATTCAAGAACAAAAGTTGTGCTCCAAGCATGGCTTGTATTGGTCCCACAAGGTAAGAAAAAGGCTCTTCTTGCTTTCTGCTCTTCTTGCGTTGGCTGATCCGGTCTGCAAAGTCACCATATAAAATCCATGGCAAGGCAAATCCAAGGTGCAGCTCTCAAATCTATCTAAGTGATCCACATTTTATGATGTCCTTAAATGATGCCCTTTTGTAGACACTTTGGCTTCCGGAAACTTAGCCAGCAAGTCAAAAGGACGAATAATAAGAAAACTGAGAAAAAGACCATGAGTCCAATATAACCACCGTGAGACAGCGGAGGAGAAAAAGGAAGCTCTGAAGGGATCATATTGGTTAAATTAAGCATGTATCCAAGAGTCCATCCAGCATCACTGCCATGGATCTGCAGAAGTGGAACAGAAAATCACTGACTGATTGACAAGGCCAAGGCACGGACAAAACAAGACCAAGACAAGACAGACAGATAACAACAAAATACTATTACCTTGCCTAAAAATGTGATATCTTTCCAGCTGCTGGAGTTAAAGCCATAACCAAGTTCCAGAAGAGTTAGAATATAGACTCCAGAGAAGCAATATTCACTTAGATATTTTTCCTTGACTTTTCCTGACTCGCTCTTTACCTTAATGAATAGAAAATGGAGACATTTATAAAACTCGACCAGATTTCCACCATGCCACCAAGATCAAGGAATTGGTAAGAGACTTGCCTCACTCCAAGGTTTAGCGCAGTGTCTCTCCACAGTCTCCTTCACTGTGTCCAAAGAAACCTTTTCCTTGCTTAGCTTTAGAAAGTCCATAACAAAATAGAAAGCGGAGAATGCCTGTAAGAAGAGGACATATAGGATATAAGGAGCTTTATAGGCTGCACACACCTATACATTACAATGTTTCCTTGGTCAATGGACACAAAACATGAAGCTCTCTCGATGAGGTTTTGATAACAATGTCCAGCCCCCTTCTCGTTATAGTTCTTTCTGAAACATAGGGTACTTCGTATAACTACACATATAGGTTAGCAGTATTTATGGTATAGTTAACAACACTTATAAACATGGACTGGATGTTATCTCACTGGGTGAACAGACTTGATTCTAGTCCATAACGTTACTAGGGATTCTATTTTATTAGGTCATCCAAGTATGAACTTTATAGCACTAGGCCACCAGGGACTACAAGCTATCACACTAATTGATTAGGTTTAGGTTGCCTTGGAATGAATGCTATCATACTAGGATGTTACAAACTCAATGTTATGACACTAGGCCACCAGGGATTCGTTGATATGACACTAGGCCATGAGGGACTGAAGAATTTCACACTGGGTGACTAAGGACTAGATTCTAGTGCAATGGGTCAGCGCATGTGAGGTTCTATCACAGTGGGTCGACAGGAATGGATTGTTTGACACTGGTTTTCCAGGGAAGGAATGCTACGGTATTGAGTTAGTAGAGATTGGATGTTATCCAACTGGGCCACCAGGGACTGAATGCTATAATACTGAACTACCAGGAAGTGAATACCACTGGACCACCATGTGCAGGATACTATTGTAAGGGCTTACCCTAAAGGGTTAAAATGTTGCCTTGGTGATGGACTGTGACTTGCGCCAAAATCACTGTATGCGCCAAAATGCGTCAAATTTCAGCACCGTGAATATGAGCATGCTCCGTAGGAAGTTTGTAGAGACTGAAGCCTTGGTTATGAAAGGGACATTTTGTGCTGAGGGACAATACAGAGCAGAGAGCTGGAGGTGCTGCTGAGCCGGAGAGAGCTGAGGAGCTGCTGCCTGTGAGGAGAAGCTGCTGGCGAATGGACATTGAGTGGAGACAGCCTGGTGTCTGGAGCCGAGAGAGAGTCAGCATTTTGTCTCCAGACCAGCAGGACACCTGAATGGTGACAAGGATTTACAGAAATTGTGGTGGAGGAGCGCTCCTGACCCTGGACAAGTCTGGGTCAATCGAAGTGAGTACTCCCACGAGACATATTGTAAGTGAGGCTAGCCTCAATCTGACAATAGATGTGCTCACCGAGGAAAGGGTTAAAAACAGTACGTTACAGGCTTACTATAGGAGATAAGGATCATATTATAGTCACTAACATCGTACAAGCTTCTGATGCTTAAACTCGAGTTATGGACGGTGTTATTTAAAGGGACATTATATGTGAATACGGGAACCAGTTTTTCTAAGAGACTGTATTGGAGTGTTAACCCGTAAGGGGAAGTTGTGACGCTGTACCATATATTCCATAATGGATATCGTTTGAATTGGTGCTGATAATTGCTGTAATTGTGTGCAATAGGAAAGAATTACAGAAGAACAAAGTATTATCCTTAAGATCTTGTTAGCTGTAGTTGGCAACCGTAAGTAAAAAGTAAAAATAACTAAGTAATTAACTAAGTAACTAAGGTTTAATCGCATAACCATTATTGCTATACAGTTATTGTTCATTTCTATTTCTGTGTTTCTTAATAAATATTGTAAACTTTGGTTACTCCATCTGCTGCATCGTATCCTGAATCCTGCGTTGCAGCATCACACTGGGTTATTACAGAACAATATGCTCTGTAGAAGCAATCAGTTACTCTGTAGGTTCTATGTCTCTCTCACAAAGCTCTGTGGCAGACAACTGCGGCAGTGGAGACCTTGTGGTTATAACTGCATGGTGTCCCATCCGTTTCACTGTGGAGATCAGTGGTTGACCGCAGATTATGAAGGGACGGTAGCTGACTATAACGGAGTGTCACTGTGGTTGGCACTTTTATAGGGGTGCGATCAGTTATGAGTAGAGATGAGCGAGTATACTCGCTAAGGCACATTACTCGAGCGAGTAGTGCCTTAGCCGAGTATCTCCCCGCTCGTCTCTAAAGATTCGGGGGCCAGCGGGGAGCGGCGGGGGAGAGCGGGGAGGAACGGAGGGGAGATCTCTCTCTCCCTCTCTCCCCCCAGCTCCCCGCCACAACTCACCTGTCACCCGCGCCGGCCCCCGAATCTTTAGAGACGAGCGGAGAGATACTCGGCTAAGGCACTACTCGCTCGAATAATGTGCCTTAGCGAGTATACTCGCTCATCTCTAGTTATGAGTACAGCAACAAGAGTTGGCAATTTTTGGAGGCATCAAATATGTATAGATGACACCTCTTCCCCAAAATTAGTATGTACATCCCTGTATCCATATACTGACCCAACTTTAAATGTTTTAGGGGAATGTAGTTGGAGTTCTTCATTTTTTTCCCATTATCATACACAGGGGCCAAGCAATACCTACTGATAAGCGTGTGCCAAGCCCACAACGGACACAAATCAGAAAGCCTTGAACCAAGTATGCAATAAGTTATACTCACCCCAAATTCCCCTTGTAAAACTGGCTGAAAAATGCCATTGAATGAACATCTGGAGTAGGTACAATGGGATAGGTGGAAGATTTCCTGGACAAATTGCTTGCATAGATTATAATCACCCGTCCCCTCAATTCGAATGTTCGGCGGCGTTGTTAGCGTCTTCTGATCGGACACACAGGGACTATTGTAGAGATCACTTGTGTTGAGATTCCTTGTATATCCTGAGTTAAAGCAGGGATTCAACAGGGAGATATTTTGTATGTTCTGTAATGGAGAACAACGTAGCAATGTTTAAAGACACATATACTAAATTCAGGTATACATTCTGCAGTCTGTATACGAGCTTAAGTGCACCTATAGACTTCTATGGGGCAATAATAAGGTGTCTATAAACTTCTATGGGGCATTACTGCTTTACTATTGTTCCAAATTCCCCCAATTTCATGCGTTTCTACCATGAAATAATGTGAATTACTTATGTTGTCCCCTTCCCACACTGACGTCATAATAGCATTGGCGCTATGGCAGATCATTGGGGCATTGGAAAAGGCAACAGGAACCTTGTGGTTCTAACTATATGGGGCCACTGTATGAAAGATCTCTGGGTGACCTTGCCCTATAATGTAGGCTGCTGCAAACACCAGGATAAGAGATTATACCAATTCTGGACATTTAACCTCTTTAGTGCAGGAACCTTGTGTAGTCTGAACATGAAGTCCTACTCTTTACAATTTAACCCCTACTGTGTACTGGTAAAGTTAGTAAGAAGTAGGAAACAAATGCAAGAGAATGTGACTGCAGGATCAGTGGATCAGACTACACAGAGTTCTTTTGTAGTCTGTTACCATGGAGACACAAAGTGTGAAAAGTAGCTGTAGACCTAAGACGGTCAGATATTTTTAATCGAAAGGTCAGGCTGTTGACTAGTAACAAACAATGACATCAAATATGACAAATCTGTAACCCCTTTACACTATAGGCTGTAGAGTTACGTTGTGCAGCGTTGGGATATGTATGAAGAGGGATCACGCGGTGACCCTTTCTTCATACAACGCGGCTACTGGCAGTTTCTTACAGCAGACACCTGCCTGCAACAGCTCCAATAAGCCACATGGTTCATTGGAGCTGTTAACCCTTTAAATGCACCAGCTGATGTTCTGGGATCCCGTATGGCCTCCCAGGAAGAGATAGGGGGTTGGCGTGCGGGTGCCATGGCAGCCGGGGCCTTCTGAAAGGCCCCAAGGCTGTCATAGTAAAATGCCTATCAAGCCATGCCCTTGGGGTGGCTTGATATAATGCCTGTCCGATCGCAGTATTATGTAATGCTATGGCAGAATAAATTTTTTAAAAATGTTCTAATTATTAAAAAAAGAAGAATACATTTTAAAAAGTTTTTCTAATTATTAAAAAAATAATAAGTTTAGACAAAAAAATTTCTTTCCATATTTATAATAAAAATCTAAATAATAAAACAAAAATACATGTTTGGTACCGCTGCGTCCACAAAAGTCCAATCTATCAAAGTAATGCATTATTTACCCCACATCGTGAATGTGAAAAAAAAATTAAAGGACTCCAGAAGTGTGCTTCTTTGGCCACACAGTCTCCAAAAATAATATAATAAAAAGCAATAAAAAAGTCATATGTACTCCAGAATGGTACCAATGGACATCCCACAAAAACCGAGCCCTCGCACAGCTATGTCGATAAAAAAGTTATAGGAGGTCGGAAGATGGTGGCAGAAAACAATAAAAAAAAAAATTAAATATCCTTGTAAATAAATCAAAGTAGTACAGCAAAAAAAAAACAACAAAAAAAACAAAACAAACCACTACTTAAATTTGGTGTTGTAGTTATCGGACTGACCCATAGAATAAAGTTATCAGGTCATTCTTGTTGTAATGTGTACGCCGTAGAAAGAGGATGCACCCAAAAATAGTGGAGTTTCGTTTTTATTCCATTTCACTCTACTTAAAAAATTTTTTGTAGTTTTTCAGTACATTAAATAGCACCATTGAAAAATATAACTCATCCCGCAAAAAACAAGCCCTCATACAGATTTTTAAAAGGGGGAGGAAAAACAAAAAATGAGGGGAGTTACCTGGGGACAAGAATCATTATTAAAGCTGCTCACAATGCTGTAAAGCGACATATTCACCACACCAGTTTCCCTGTTGCTCCAGTTCCGCCAACAGGTTTGATGATGTCCCAACAGCTGGACATGTGACTGTTGAAGTGAGCTAATGATTGTCTGCAGCACTCTCATATCCCTGGTGTTGGTGACATCATTGCTTTCCTGCTGCGGACGGAAAGAAGGACCAGCGGGGGACCAGGCACAAGCGGAATGGAAGTTGTGGGGATCTGTTGAGGTGATTATGGCTTCCTTTATTTTTTTCTATAGCATTGTGAGCCACTTTGAAAAACCTTTTGTCCCCAAATAATCCTTTTAATTACGTATGGCTTTAAAATGCTCTTATAAACTAAATTAAAACGTTGCAAAGTGTTTCTGACCACCCCTTCCCTTTGTGTCCTCCACTAACTTCCACAGAACCCTTAGTACCTAATTAACATAAAAATGAACACAATTTACATATCAATTTTCACTTCAGCAGGCAACCTTTCCCCAGGGCCGCCTATCCCCATAGACCTTCTTGCCAATAGGCAAAAGCGGCCTCGATTACAATGACTCTTCATTAGGGTCATTTAACACTATACAATGTGCTGGTATTGACCAGTGCCGATCCATGAGATCAGTGCCCATCTACCAAACCTTCACACAGGCCAATTTAGATTATTAGGAGATGAAGGATTTACATGATCATTCGTTCCCTATACAGCTTTATCATTGTTGACAGCACAACCCCCGTTCACATGGGGAGATGTGCCACTAATCAAAAAAAAAATAAAGTATGCTGAATAAAGATGGGATCGCCCAAGAAACAAGTGTTTGCCCAATTTATGGGATGATTGGCAGCACCTTCCCATGCCTACAAGATTAGGCAAAAAACACTTCTAGGAATGTTCTTACCTTATCATCAGGGAGTGGTAAAAGGTCCTTAATGTGACCAGCTGGTCCTGGACAAACAAAGATGGCCGCTTCTCTGACTACCTGATGCACACTGTGCATTAGTATGCATCGCTAGTCTAAAACAGTACACTCTGCTTTGATTGGCCAGTGTTGCCCATGTGACCAGTCCTGGCCAGTCAGAGCAGCATGTAGGTTCTTAGACTACTGATGCATACCAAAGCACTGGTAGTCAGAGAAGCGGCCATCTTTGTTTGTCCAGGACTGAAGGGTCGCTCTAAAAGTAGTTGCCTAGTACTATGCAGAAGTGCTGGTGATATTATGGATGACACACCGCTAGGACTACCAGGTCCATTGCCCTCCTTTTCTTAGGGATAGATGGCCAACACCCGCACGCCACCGTGGTAGACATAAGGAATGAAGGCAAATACTGCTCTTCTTAAAGTAGTCAACAGTGATATGAGTACAGAACTATATATAAAAGGAATACTTCCGATAAAATTCTCTACTACAGCGTGATCCATAATGACTAACTAATAACGCTCAGGCGACCGTAGAACACAATAGACTTTATTTAACACCCCAAGTCTAAAACTCCCGAACTTCATGCGATAGCGGTTAAATATTTTGCTATAAATAATCAGAACTCCAAACCGCTGGTGAGAAAAGTTTTAGAAGCGAAACAAGAATTGCAGAGCAATTTATAGAAACAATTACCAAACTAAAATACTCTAAGTATTTGAAGCAAGTGATATAATAACCCAGAGTCTAGAATGGGAGGAAAAGGGAACAATAAAAAAAACAAAAACGGTTAATTGCCTCCATTGTGCAGCTGGCAGGAAAAAGATGGCTGAGCTGGGTTGGAAAATTATGTTTTTTCGGCATCAATTGTGGGGTATAAGAATGTTCCCGACGCGGATGAACACTCGGCTATGAATTATATTTTAGTCTGCTTAAGCGTGGCAATGATTTCAACATTTTGAGCTGCGGCCTATTAAAGGGCTATTCCCATCTTGTAAAGTGAGGGCACATTGCTAAGATATACGATTCACTTTTTGATCGCCAGGGTCCAGCCATTGGAATCCCTGTAATTACAGTTTTCCTTGTAAATCGCTCCTGACTGTGCAAGAAAGTGCAGCACAGCCCCATCAACTTGAATAGAGCTAGGGGCTGAGCGGACTTTGGAGTGAGCGCCCCCTAGCTTCCGATTGGCTAGTACTGCGGCAGGGAGGACACGCTCCATCGTGTGCTGCTGTCTGCTACCGGTGGCGGGGGTGGGGGCTCGCCAACATAGCAGTGAGCACGCGGGAGAGCATAGCGGGGCCCTCAGGAAGCACGCCGTCAGAACTGACGGGGTCCCTAGAGTTCCTGCAGTGGGGACATGGCCACACGGACAGTGCTTCGGATCCTGCGAGCGCATATTTGAGGGTGCCAGGGAGTGTAGCAGGGCAGCAGAGTGGTCCCAGCAGCACCCCCCGGTCTACAGCGCTGTTTGGTGTATAGCGCTGCATAACCCCGCCCCCATATGACCAAAGCCCCACCCCTGCCCCACCTCCGCACCACCCTGCCGGGCCATGGAAAAATCATCTTGCTTGAGGCCGGTCCCTGGAGGGAAAAAGGTTGGGGACCACTGGTATAGACCAGTAATACTATTTTGAAGGGTGTAATTGCCAGCACCACCACTAATCAGTGGAATGAAGTGCCTTCACTGTTTAGAATGCACCACACCGTACTTTTAGTAGTGGCTGTTTCTGGTATTACAACTCAGTCCTATTCATTTGAATGGGATGGAGTTGCAAGTAAGTAAAAAATATCAGGTGTGTGGTAAACAATAAAGGGGACGTGATGCCCACTGGAGGGGGTGCCTGCAGCCAGATTCCAAATCGATCCCTATCCTGAGGGGAGGTCATGAGTATTTTAGCTCTAGAAAACCTTTAAAGTTGAATAGGTACTGCATAAAACTATATACAATGAGTTCCCTCTAGCATACCAAAGGAAATGGCAATCGTGAGTTGACTGGACCCCAAAAAGAAGTGCTGGGAAAAAATAAAATAAGTATTTCAACACTGTATGACACTACTTCGCCCACTACGAAACAGCCATTTTTCATAATATTTTTTAGAGAGACTCTTGGTTAATTTATTAAAGTGACCCTCCAGTCTTGGCTAAACAAAGATGGCGGCATGGCTTCTCTGACTACCTGATGCACACTGTTCACTAGTATGCATCATCTAAGACATTACATGATGCTCTGACTGACCAGCACTGCTCATGTGAACAACACTGGCCAAACAAAGTAGTGTGTCGTGTCTTAGCCTAATGATGCATACTACTATACAGTGTACATCAGGTAGTAAGAGAAGTAGTGCTGCCATCTTTGTTTGGCCAGGGTTGCTTTAAGTGAGACAGGCTTTGGAGTACAATAGAAGAAGTGTCTCTCTGACATTCAACTGTTGGTAGAGCTCTGTAAAATCTATGTCTATGTCAACATGTCTACAGTTATTTTTAAAGGATAAATCCTAGCAAAACGGTGTGTTACACCTAGTGCAAGATCTGCAGGGGCGGAGCCAGACAGTAATTCAAAGAACACCAAATAGTCCTGCTCCACCACTGCGGATCCTGCACCAGTTATACAAATGGTTATAGAATACAAACTGTTAGATGTTACCCCTTTCCATCTGCCTCTTCTTCTGTAGGCTATCCAGGGTTAGGGTGCAGAAGGAATAACACTTGGCTGCAGGAGCACTGTAGTCTATACTCCAAAAATTGTCCAAATTCATTTTATTTTGCCCAAATGACATCATAGATATTTCTGACTCAGACTTACCGTTATACTGTTGGCCAGCTGCAGGCGGAGGGCTTGGTCTTTTCCGTAACATAGAAAGCTATGTGTATAGACATTGTAGGTTTTTCCGTACAATCGAAAGTGCAAGGAATTATCTTCTGATTCAATATTTTCATCAGATTCGAACGTTATCTGTGTTGAGGCCCCTCCCAGATCCAGGGCACCCGATGTTCTCACCGACTTAAAATAGGACCATTCCTGGTAGAATAAAAAGTAGGGGTTTTGGTTTTTTTTTTTTTGTGCTTTTCCATCAGTGTATTGTCTCCGAAAATAAACCAAGTTGCCGACACCCATAGCTTCAAAGTCTATACTATGATTCTGAGGCGAAATTGCCTCTTGCCTCATGGGAGGGGGGGGGGCTTCCTCTGGATCAACAGTGCAGGATAATAGGCTGAACTTATGGGATCTAGGTCTTATTTCAGCCTTACAAACAATTTGACTCTTTTTGACTAAACCAAATCTTTATTAGATTAGAAATGTCTGACTACGATCCCTGACTTTAAAGGCGATTTTCTTTCCATTTCATTGGGGGTCTGACTACGGAGATTCCCAGCTGAGACCGAGACTGGCACACCCAAATGCCCCATGTGAGTGTAGTGCTGGTGCGCATGCTCGACTGCTGCTACATTCACTCGGGTGGCAGTGATTGGTGCACTTGGCAATCTCTTTTCATCCCAAAGCAGCAAATAGGGCAGAAGTTGAGCATCTGCACCACCGCTCCATTCACTTGGAGCATTCGGGTGTGCCGGTCTCGGAATGTCTGGGGGTCCCAGCACTGGAATGTGGATAGGGGATAAATGTCTGTAATGGGAATAACCATTTAAAGGTGTTTTTTTTTTAAGTAAAAAAATTATATGTCCAGGGAATGGACTCAAATTAAAAACAAAATAAGCCATTCTAACCAGGCCGAAGTCCTAAAAGCTTATTCTGGGAGCGGAGCAGCCAGGCCAGTGCAGGAGCCCCTGTCCCTTCTGCTCTGGTCCCAGTAGAGGCTATAGCTGCACAAGCTATTCATTGTACATATGAGGGCTTTAAAAGTAGGAACTTTCTGATACTCAATATAAAAGCACATTTACCACCATGTCCTACGGATAGTATAGTATCATGACACATTCTGTAGACTCAGGGCACTGTAAAAAACATGATTTTACCGAATAACTGCATCCCCAACCAAAAATTTCCAGCAATGAAGGAGACAAAACCATCCAAAGGGTTTAACTGAGATTATAAGAAGGTAAAAAAAAAAAAAAAAAAAAGGGTCAGGTTTAGAGATGAACGAACGTACTCGGTTCAGGTGTTCTTGCACTCGGGCACCACTTTTTCCGAGTAACTGACTACTTGGACTAAAAGATTCGGGGGGCGCCGGGGGGGGGTGGCGTGGTGGAGCAGTAGTCAGTTACTCGGAAAAAGCAGTGCTCGAGTGCAAAAACAACCGAACCGAGTACGTTCGCTCATCTCTAGTCAGGTTTGATTTTTCCAGAAAAAGTACCACTCTTGTCCACAGGACATTTATTTTATTACAGTTCATCCCCATTTAAAAAAAAAAAAAAAAAAAAAAAAAAAAATCAACTGCAATAACAGCTTTAACCTATAGACAAGAGTGGCGCTGTTTCTGGAGCAAAAGCCGACCCTTTCTCCTAATTACATACAATCACTTTGTCATCTACCCCTATATCTCTAATACATACTACGGGGTAATCAATGGGATATTTTTGCCACGAGTACATTGACTTCCATCAGTCAAATAGTGATCACCAATATCATCAATATCACATGAGGACTAACAGTGGAACAGTGGGGAAGATTTTCTATTGAAAATGTGCCAGTTTTCTGGCACACATAGTGCCAGAAAACTATCTTACATGCTCTGCACCACATTTCTATGTGTTTTAAACACTTTTACACATTTTATTACCCAGTCTGAAAAAAGTGTGTAGTTTCACAGGAAGGGTCAAGGCTTTACAAAAAAAGACATGGCCTATATGTGACAAGGAGCCACAATGTATCCATGAAGACTACCTTAAACTAAGCCAACTAATGCATGGTATTAAGTTAGACTGAAGTGTCTAATAAAGCGCTCGATTCCTCCTCTAGCGTGAGCTACTCTGATAAATGTTGTGCATTTTAAGACTGTCTAGTCCAAGTTTGCACTGCCTACCTATTAAACCTCCTTCGTTAATCTGCCTTAAGGTGTCCCTTTAATTAAAACATTAAAATTGCTTAGAAGAAAAAAAAAGGTTGCACTGACTTGAATAAAGTTTCCTAGAAGATAGTTAATTGTGATCCATCCGTAGGCTCCTTCTTCTTGTCCTGTAATTATTCTGGCACCTTGAAAATCAAAGTGAGAAGATCGCAAAGTATCCTCCACTGAAGTCAGAACCTTATCGGCCACCTCCGGGTTAGTACGCCTACGGTAGAACAAGATCGTTAGTAAATAAACAGTCAACGTAATAATAGAATGTAGTTTGCAAAAATAAACTGTTGACACATCTCGACTTGCTTGAGCATGAATTAAGCTCTGGTTACTGTCACATGCATTGTAGTATTGCAGTGTGTACAACGGCCATATTAAAGGAGTTATCCCATGAATCATCTTCATACCAAAAATCCTGGAAGGCTGTTAACATCTGTTTTAAACTAACTCATTAGATTTCTAGTATAAAACTATACTTTTTTTCATCATCAACTAGAGGCTGCTGGGGGATGGGGGCTATACCCGGGTGTGCTGACAGCGCCATGTATTTCAAGGTGAAGGGGAGCAATGTACAGTAGCTACTAAAATCCGCTTCAGATAGGCAGCTAGTCAAAATCCCCACCTGTCGTGCGGATTTTGATGCGGGTTTTTAAGCGCAAATACTGTGGAATTTGCCATGGAAATTTCTGCAGTATTTCCACCCCATGTGAGTGTACCCTTAGAAAACTTCTGATGGGTCATAGTGGCATGTCAAAAGTTTTGGTCGGTGAAGGTCCAGGTGCTGAAATCCCCATCAAGTGCTAAAACAAAAGGGCAGCAGTGCTCATTTTTAAATCTCTGCTCAGAGGAGTACATGGGCTCAATAGAAAGTCTATGAATCCACGCATCACTGGCAGCCCAGAGGCATGGCACTTGGCTGAGCACTTCTGCCCCTTTGTTTTAGTGATCAGTAGGATCTCAGCACCTGAACTTCCACTGATCAAAATTTCTGACATGTCAGAAGTTTTTTAAAAGTTTTGAAAGTTTGTGACAGATTTCCCTGTCCTACTAGAATGTCTTCTTTGTTGTTGCTCATCACTAGGGTTGAGCAAACCGAACCAGTTTGGATCAAACTTTGCTAAAAGTTTGATTCAGTAGGAACCGAAACTGAACTTTTATCAAAGTTCTACCCAAAACAGAATTCTACTAGTTCAGTTCATTCCTTAGTAGTCCTGAACACTGGTGTACAACAAGTGTTATACAGTGCTTAGATTGGATGCAGGATGTGATATGGGCAGGCATGGAAGCATACAGGTTCCCAAAGGTATCCTGTGGCATATTGGTCCACATTTGCTATAACTGAGCCTTTAGATCATGCAAGCTCAAATGGTCCCATACAAGCTGGTTACACTGTAGCAGTCCAGCTTCATTGTTCAATACACCAGTGCAAATGGAAGCGATGGTGGGTGGGTGTCAAAGGCAGTACATGTAATGGGCGCTGTGATATTAAATGTCCTTCAGCCAGGTGCCTGGAAATGGTTCCAACAGACACAGGGCCCTTTAACCCCTTCCCGCTGCAGGGCGTAAGTTTACGTCCTGGCAGCCTGGTACTTCCCGCAACAGGGCATAAACTTACGTCCTGGAGATAGCGCGGGATCACATATGATCCTGTGCTATCCCGCAGCGGGAGCCGGCTGTCAGTCACAGCCGGCGTCCCGCTGCAACAGCGGGGGGGGGAAGGGGGGGGTCATCGGAGATGCGCCCCCCGCTGTTAACTCCTTCCCTGCCGCGATCTAAGTAGATCGCGGCAGGGAAAGAATTGACAGAGGGAGCGCGGCTCCCTCTGTGTCTCCGGCCGGAACTCGCGATGTCATCGCGAGAGCCCGGCCTGTCACCATGGCAACAGGACGCCAGACACTGGCGTCCTGTATTGCCTATGCCTATAATCGCTGTACAAGCGATAAGGCATGGCAGAGCAGTAGCTCTGCCATGCCTTATACCAGCGATCATCAGGGCAGTGGTTAAAGTCCCTCAGAGGGACTCAAACAGTGTAAGAAAAACAAAGATTAAAAAAAGAATTTAAAAAAAATGTAAAAAAAAGTGTAAAAAAAACATTTTTTAATGCTTTTTCTCAGATTAGCATAAAAAAAAAGGTAAAAAAAAATAAAATCCCACATATTTGGTATTGTCGCGTCCGTAACGATGCGTACAATAAGTTGCACATGCTTTTGACTGTGCACGGAAAAAACGCTAAAAAAAAAAATGCTAAAAAACTGAGGCAAAATGCTAATTTTTAGCATTTTGCCTCACTAAAAACGCAATAAAAGTGATCAAAAAAGCCGTATGTACCCCAAAATGGTACCAATAAAATCTACAGCTTGTCTCGCAAAAAATAAGCCCTCATAGAGTGCTGTACATCAAAAAATAAAAAAAAGTTACAGGACTTTGAATGCAGCAATTTAGAAAAAAAAAAAAAAAAAAAAAAAAGATTACCCAGAAAAAGGGTTTTTATTGCAGAAAAGTGGGAAAACTTAAAAAAAATGTAAGAATTTTGGTATCGTTGTAACCGTACCGGTCCGCAGAAAAAATGGAATGTCTCATTTATGCTGCATGAGTACCGCTGTAAAAAAAATTAAAAAAAATCTATGGCAGTATTGATGCGTTTTCTCTCCCTGCTATCATTAAAAAAAAAAAAAAGTTTTACAATATAGTCTATGTACCCAAAAGTGGCACCGATAAAAACTACAGTTCGCCACGCAAAAAACAAGCCCTCATACGGCCGCGTCGACGGAAAAATAAAAAAGTTATGACTTTTGATAAACGGAGAAGAAAATCCGCCAAAAATTGTTGCGTCCTTAAGCCCAAAATAGGCCATGTCATGAAGGGGTTAATAATGGCGCCATCTGCCTCTTGATCACGGACAACAAAACAGTTGGAGCTTCTGCTTATCAGACGATCAGACCGAGAAGCACGATCAGTTCCAACTGTTTTGTCTGTCGAGGTAGCCCTGGAGCCTGATCACTTTTCGTGCGTGCCCTCACGCATCCACTGGTCCCAACACCACCTAACCACCTCTATATTCCAATAATGCGCCCCTCTCAAACGCTTAACTGAGTGAAATCTCTTCTCTGCCTCGTAGAGGTATCTAATAGTCAACAAGCTCTACACAAGCGGAAAAAGAAGTCAATTACACACAAGTAGCCTATGAGAGCCTGTTTATAGGCCAAGGGGGGAACCACTTTTAGGGCTCAGGTGGCAAAACCGTTCAATCACACCAGAACTCTAATCATTTGCATATCTGCCGGAGTTTTGCAGCAAAACAACAACTTCTTGTAGTTGCTTGATTTTATTTTTACAAAGAATGTAATTCAGACCAAACCAAACTTTTTGCAAAAGTTAAGCAAACTGGCCGAACCAAACTTTTTCAAAATTTGCTCATCACTATAGATTCACTAAAATGCACAGGAGAGGCAACAGACAGCAGGGTAATATACCTGAGAAGTCTCATTCCAGCAGTGGCCCCTAAATACACAGGTGTTTCCTTCTGCTGAGTTGCTGGAATCACTTCTTGGGCTTTGTTCATGCAATGCAGAAGAGAGCGACCGGCATCTGTAGGCTTCAGGTAGTAGCTAGATATACCATTGCCTTTTTGGAAGAGAAGAAAAGTGATATTGAAATGATCAAATACATATGAGATGCTGGATGAAGGAATTGCGTTGTAAAGGGGTCTGAGCTACTATTTATATACAGGTACACTATATACTACCGGACACGGACAGGGCATCCAATACAGTATTTACTCTTGACTATGTTGAAGAATGAGCTTTGTCCATGAGCAATCAACAATCCGTCGGCACTCTGATGTAATCATTTATCATGTATCCTCCTGTTTTTTTCTGACTGTTTGCCAGTTCTGCTGTTGGCAGACATACAGTTCTGACATTGTGAGACAGAAATAAAATAAACATTTCATGAATCTGCCGTACTTTCCTTTACGTCCAAAATTAAAACTAATGGACGAGGGCCAGGACTTATGTTTTATCCAACTGGTGTTCACAGCTTTGGACTAAATTAGAAGAAAAAACGGCTGCGCACAGGAATTTCAGTCTCATTAATCACTCACGGATGTCTATTTTTGGAAAGCCACAACAGAATATCCTATTTCTTTAGTTTAGGTTAGTCAGAAGGATGGATGAGTGGGGATAAAGAGAGCAATGGAGAAACAAACAGAGGTAACCACAGATAGGCAACGCTCGTTCTTCCATGAGAGAGGTTAGAAGGAATCGGCTCAGAACGAGGCTGTGTTCACACGGGAAATATTCCTGTGCGAGTCGTGTCCGAGTCCGAGATGGAGAAAACTCGCATAGAAAGAGAACCCATTCATTTGAATGGGTTCATTCGCACTCGTGATTCTTCACTCGGACCAATGGGATGAATTTGAAAAATCGTTGCATGTGCTGACTCTCGGTTGAGAATAACACCCTGTTTTCCCCCAAATAAGACCTACCCTGAAAATAAGCCCTACCCTGATTTTTGGGGAGGCTTGACATAAAAGCGATGGCTGTGAATGGCTCTTCAACCGCTGCTCAGCCAATCAATCTAGAGCTGAATGAACTAATCACAGCCATCTGCAGCATTTACATTACATGCCATGTTGTGGAGGTTTCAGAAATCTCCTTCACATGGTGTGGAAACGTTCATATGTCACTACTGAGCATACGGAAAAAGGTTTTCTTCCTGAAACCCCTTTAAGATGTCTAAAAGTACAATGCGAGTATAGTGACCAGATAGAGAATAAATGGAGCTAGTGAGACCGCGGTCCATTGACGTGTCTATCAGAATTACAGACCCAGCCAAACAAAAGAGGAGTTTCCCCAAACACGTATCGGATCTGTATGTTGTGTATACAGCATTAATATATTTGGTCAGGATACTCCTTTGAGTTTTAAAGTCATTCTTCAATCAGAAATGAAAAATTCTGTAATGTAGGAAGATTTGTCCCACCGTACCCCTTATATCCCAGGTTTTTCTATCCTTTGGCCCCCAATTTAAAAGACTGGATGTGGATTTTGGTCTGGTTACTCCAAATAAGCCAGTGCTGCTGGTGAAGTTAAATACCATATAATAAGAGATGGAGAGAGTTAGATATGAGAGAGTTAGATATGAGAGAGTTAGATATGAGAGAGTTAGATATGAGAGAGTTAGATATGAGAGAGTTAGATATGAGAGAGTTAGATATGAGAGAGTTAGATATGGCCCATAAGGCAAACTATGCCCGACACTTGGCCCTGTGTGTCCTCACTGTCGCACGGGAGCTAGTAGCACTGGCTCACAGAACGGTCAGCAGGGGGGCGGAGCGGCTGCAGGAGATTTCTCTCCTCGCTCTCCCCCGCCCCTCTCCATTGACATAACATAGCGGCCGTTCAGTACTGAACGGCTGCTATTTACACTGAGCGATCAGCTCATCATCCAGTGTAAATAGCAGTCATTCAATACTGAATAGCCGCTATGTTATGTCAATGGAGAGGGGCGGGGAGGAGCGAGGAGAGAAAGAGCGAGCGAGAGCGAGGAGAGAAAGCGCGAGCGAGAGCGAGGAGAGAAAGCGAGAGTGAGGAGAGAAAGCGCGAGCGAGAGATATAAGGAAACTACTAACCTTCCACTTTACATTCTGCTACCTGCTCGACGACTCCAGTGTCATTTTCCTTCTCTGCTGGCCACTGATAAATATACAGGTTGGTGTGCGAGGAGCCTGCGTCCAGCACAATGCCATACTAAAAAATAATCAACAGATTGATTATTAACTGCTTGCAACCAACATATCGCTTCAGTGCTGCTTGTTATATTACAGACTATCAGATGTGGCCAGAAAACCACCCAGTGAAGCCACTAAGATAATTCTTCAGCATGTGTATAAATACTTGAGATGCCCACAGGTGGTTCCTACTGGCGAGTCAATGTGTCAGCCATAAAACCTACTAATAAGTAAGGGGATGAAGTAAGTGATTTCAGCCACAGCGACAACCCTTTGTGACCGATGTTGCCCAATGATGTGGACTCAGCAGCATAATCAGCCCTTTCAATGCTAAACTGCTAACCTCTAGAACATATTTTACATCTCAGGCCTGACCACAATGGGAGTGACATGGTACAGAGAGTGAATGGTGGTCTGCAGAACATCCCACTAGTCTACCATCTCACAGCATTGTCTATATATATAGAATGAGCCTTCATATTTGAACATGGAATATTTGGGGTATACATCAGTTACGGTACAGTGGGGAACATGCACAGAAGTTATAGGAGATACATATGTAATCTTTCAGACTCTAGTCACTGTATAGCTAGAATCATCAGCCTTCATATAAAAACGGATAATGTTGACCTCCATTCGAGAAGAGCGCGGCGGCGCTGTGCGTCTCTCCTTGTACGATATGTTCCCAGTTGTTCACATGTGGATATATCAGTGTTTGCATTAGTTGCTACGGGGGAGAAAGGCTCCTCGCAGGCCATTGTCCTGCCTGACATCGCAAATATGCAATGTTTGTCCTTTAGTTCTCTAGCTTCCATGCATGTGGGATTACTGATAACAAAGTAAATGGAAGCCACCTGCTTGAAAATAGCTGCATCTCTTTATAGACTGTTGGGAGCCTAAGATAGGGATACAGCAAAGACTAAGCAGTAAACATCTATTACGGGTTTACTATCCTTTGTGGATGGCGCAGTAGAGCCCCATTTACACACAAAGATGATTGCCCAAAATTTGCTCAAATATCCATTTGAGTGACCGTTTTGAGCGATTAGTTTGCAAAGCTACTAATGGGCACTAATGCCCATTAGTTGCTTATTAGCTTTATTTGCATGTAAATGAGGCTCCCTTTGCTGTATGCAGATAACAGCGGGTGGTCTGTTATCTGCATACAGATCAATTAATCTCCCACGGGACAGCAGCTGAAAACAATGTTATCAGCGCTCCCGTGGAGAATCACAGTGTGCGATCCCTGATATCAGCTGGCTAGCCTAATGATGGTTTTTATGCTGAACTAAAAATCATCGTTCATCGGAAAAGCGAGCGATGGTAGCATTTACATGCAACGATTATCACTCAAAAGACATCGTTTGAATGAATTTTGAGCGATAATCATTGTGTGTAAATGGGCCTTAACTCCCTTGTTTATAGACTTGCCTCTAAAACGTGTCAAACTCAACCAAATATCGTTTATTTTCTTCCAACTTTGCATGACTGCTACTGATAATATATCTCTAGTGCTGTGGATGAGCTTTAATGCGTGACTACGTCACGGGGCGCACTCTGTGCACTATTGACCTGGGCAATGTAAGGCATCTTGCATCCTTCTGGTTAATATGTGAAATATTACTTTGGGCCTTGTATGACGGTACTATTTTGTTCTGTGTGCCATTATATTGCCTCTCAATGGAGGTATTATTTGAGCATTGCATGGTTGTGCTGCTTCAGACAGCATTATTTGGGCACCAGGTGCCACAGATGCCACATCTATGTGCTGCGGCCAGTACTATTATAGTACACTAGATAACAAAATTATAATTTTTTTGTTCCCAGGAACTTAGCGCAATTTTTTGGGTTTCTCAGGTGACATGTAATTGATAATACGCTTTTATTGAGTCATAACTTTGGTTTTGAAACAATTAAGCTAATGTTTTAGGTGGACCTATATCCTATGCAGCATATCACTAACAGATTGTAAAGAAAAGTTTCATTATGCAGGCGCATGCATTTGTTTTTTTTGCAAGTCTAGAGCTGCCTGGAAATCTGAGGTATACTTTCTGTTATTTGCAGGAGACAATCAGACAAAGCATCTGCATCAGTTTTTCCATGGCCTCGAGAGGTTGCAGGTATAATTGCAACCTCTCAAGGCTATAAGAAAACCAAGTATACTTGCAAATCTCTGAAGGCCATGGGAAAAGCAATTGCGATACTTTGATTTTTTCCTACAAATAAAAGAATGTAAACTTCAGACTTCAAGGCAGCTTCAGACTTGAAAAAACAAACAGATGCATGCGCCGTGCGTAAGGACATATGTGCTTGCAATCTTCCATGACTGAGTGCGATATGTGCAGTGATATGATGTATAGCGCCAGGTAAAGTAACAGCTCAGCTGGTACAAAACCATTGACTATTTGACTCATTGTGAGCCTGGCTACCCTTAGTTATATTCAACCCATGCAGTTGCACAGGGCAGCAGCCACTAGTTTGCGGGAGAGGGACAGCCGAAGGATGTGGACTAGGGGCATTTGCCTCCCTTAAATCCACCCAGCCATAAGATCTCCTTCTTCAGTGCAGCAGCATCCTGTGAAGCTACATTAATCATCTTCCCCTTGGCTCTGTCTCCTCTTTGATATTCTGAAGTGCCTCTGTCAGCCCACTGGAGCCCCTGCAACACAACTGCTTAGTGCTGCTACTGTATTTATGTTATGAGCTTGGTTCTGGGCTGTATTTATGTTATGAGCTTTGTTATGGTATTGAATCAGTATATCAATATTGATTCATGCTGAATTTATGTCCTCAACTTAGCTCTGGTGCTTTATGTATGTACTGCGCTGTATTATGGTGCTGTATTTATGTTATGTGCCTGGTTCTGGGGCTGTATTTACGTCCTGAAGCTAGTTCTGGTACTGTATTCATGTTAAGAGTTTGATGTTGCATTTATGTTATGAGCTTGGTTCTGGAGCTGGATGTATGTACTAAGCTTGACATTGCTGCTGGATTTATGTACTAAGCTTGGTTCTGGTGCTGTACTTATGTATTGAGCTTAGTTTTGGTACTGTATTTATTCCCTGAGCTGTTCTAGTGTGGGTATGCCACTATCTTGCTGGCAGACTACCAATCAGTGCAGTATATATGATTATTTGGTTATGATGGGAAGTACCCTACAAACTCTGTATAGGATGCCATCTAAGGATGAAAGCTCAGGTGACTGCTACATAGTGCTAAGCTATTGTAAGATCAACCAGCCTTGACATACGTAGAGCTAACATACCCATTGTAATGCAAAATCAGAGCAAAGTAAGTAAACCTCCATATTTTCAAAGTTACTCTACATTTTTATACTGCAGAACTACATTTTCCCAGCAGCATTTGCAGAGCCGGTACCTCTATCATATTACTCGAAGTTCAAAACCCGGAGCGCAAGTCGCTCTGTGCATTACTGTAGGCTAGAGGGAAAGCGAGATCAAAAGAATCTAAGCAGCACCGTATGCCCGTACCTATCTTCGCAGTTTGCACTGGCATCCACACGCCTATATAGGATAAATATAGGATGGCACATTGTAACATGTAAGAGCTGCCTAATTGTGTAATGCTGTATATAATCTTGCACATTTGTCAGCAGTTTTAGTCCTGGAATCTCTCCCAGACTTCAGTAAATGGTACGTTACAGTCTGAAGCTGACACTAATGAGGTTCTCTCTTGGATAAAAGCTGCACAATGAAAATAAACCTGACAAGGGGAGATAAGGGATATTATTGAGTAGGCACTGCCATCTTAATTATGTGGTGCAAAGATTCTGCAGGAAGCTTTCTTTAAGAAAACTTCCCTGACCCCACAATTCCCATATGCAATATTTACATAGGAAATACCATAAGCTCTGTCTGCCATAGTAGATTGCACGATATAAGAAAGCAGACCGCCACCCAAGAAAAATAATCGCTAGTAGATAGAAATCTATAAAATCCTTCAGTCATTCCCATCTGAAGACATTTTTGGCACAGAATGAGGAGCTTCTTGTTCCCTTTTTGTCCCTGATTAGGGTCTCCTATAGGGAAGCCACTTAAAGGGAACCCATTACATTCAAGATGCGGCTCAATTTGTGTAAAGAGCAGGAGGAGCTGAGCAGATTGATATATAGTTCTGTCGGAAAAAGTTCAGTATAACTTGTGTTCTATTCATTTAAACCTCTGCTCAATCTTAGGAGTCCAGTGGGCGGAGCTATCAGTGATTGACAGTTATCTCTGTATGCACACACATATAATCACTGATTAGGACAGCCCCTTGCACTGCTATGTATGAGCAGAGGGTAAAGGGGCTGTGCCATTACTGGACAACATGCCTCCTGTAGTGCTCCCTGTGCTAAAATAAGAAAAGCAGTACTTACTTGTTCCCTGCCACCGTGATCAAGTGTAGCAGCCCCGCTGTGGTAATGGCATTTCTTGGGACAGATGTCATCACTGGAAGTCAGGCCAATTAGAGGCTGCAGCGTCACGTTCCCAGACTCCTGGCATCATGGCTCTCAGGATGTCAACGCTGATGCCAGGAGAAAGAGTGGTAATGCTGCAGCCTCTGGTTCGCTGTAGTGGTCACCTGACTTCAGGTGATATTATCGGTCACCACAAACTCCAGGACCACAATGGGGCTGTAGCGCTGGATCACAGTGGCAGGGAACTGGTAAAGTGCTGCTCCTTTTCTTATGTTAGCATAGGGGCACTTAAGGGGGAATGTTGCTCAATAACCAGACAGCCCCTTTAAATTAATAGTTTACAAGTTATACTGAATACTTTCCTACAATTCTATACGTGGATCTACTCCGCTCCTCTTGCTCTATACCGTGAGGTCGGTAGATTCGATGTGACAAGTTCCCTTTAACTTTCCAAGAATACAAAACAGAATGGGAGGGATATAATACTGCAGTAGATAACTTTCCCAGAAACAGATATAACCAATAGTCTTCTTCGCAGGTGATTTTTTTTATTTTATAGGGAAAAATATTCTCTTTACCCCCCTCCCCAAAGCAACTGATAGTTATATGCTACAGATCAGTGGAGTGTGACGATTACCATTCAATGATCACTATAGCATAGACTTCAGAGGTTCTAAAGCATAACTACTCTTTCAGGTTGCCTTCATGATAAAATTCTGCTTACTTGCAGTCACCACTAGGTGGTGCTCACTGCATTCACTGAATACAATAGAAGCTGTATAAATATACATACACAGTGAGCTCCCCCTAGTGGAGGCTACAGGCAATTAATGTTAATCAGTAAACTGTACTGCTATGTGAAAGAAAGCAGGGAATTTGGAGCTCTGTGTCTCAAACCTACACATATTTTTTACTTACTAGTCTCTTTCTTGCCTTTTTGAGGGAAATGGGTTAATTAGATTTTTGCTACTGGGCACTATTTTTTATGCCCCTTTGTTAAATTCTTTGCACAGTGCCTTGTTGGAATGGCACCATGAAGAAACCAGACCCCCTCTAGTGATGCCAGTGGTCAGACCTCCATGACCAACAGGTTAGGGGATATCCTATGCCACAACTAATCTGAAAATCCCATTAAATACAACCGGAAACAGTTATGAAATTAATTGCATTACCTTAAGATTCTTTGGAAGAGGTCTGTTCTGAACGACTGCTACTACAATTAAAGCAATTATCCCCAAGACAAAAAGAACTCCTAGGATGAAGAGGACCTTTCTGTTCCATGTTTTCTTCTGTTTTGCAACTGCAACAAAGCAAAATCAATGTAAATGTTAGATGAGCAGAGATCATTACCACCAAACATTCAGTAACCATTTATATACTTCATATCTATAGCACCAACATATTCCGCAGCGCTGTACTGAGATTCATCACCACCAAGAATGTCCAATCTGCTCCGAATGCCTAAAAAACAAGCTGTAATATAGTCGGCTTACTGTGGTAATGATCTTAAAGGGAACCTGTCACCAGGTTGTGGCTGCCCGGTTAATGGGCAGCATGAACCAGGGACAGATATGCCCATTTGGCCCCAGTTTGTTTCATCCTACAACATTGCTGGGTTTAAGAAAAAGAAAAAAGTGAATACCAAGCGTTCCTTCACACGAGCGTGTGGTGACAGCGTATAAGTCTTCCGCAGGCTCCCATGTTGCCGCTCACACATATTGCATGTAAGATGCAGGCAAGGAATACACAGCAAAGTCTATCTTGGCGCGTATTACGCGCACCTACATGCCAAGATAGTGGATGGTGATTGGCGGCATGCAGCAATTATGTAATCTCATTGCATACTTTCTGTGTGCCGCCTCGGGTTTAACTCACAGCTCCGGTCCAGCGGCCGCTGCTAGTGTAATCAGACTGACCTCTCCCCTGGCATCTGCGTTCCTGCACACAGACTACGGGAGTAGAGGGCAGGGGTCACACTATGATTATAGCAATAGTGGCTGCTGGACTGGAGCTACAGATGGAGGGAGTTAAATGTTTGATGGTGTCAAGTTGCTGTCCAGCCCGAGGTCCACTAAAGGGGGCACTTACTACTGGGGTCACTATTATTACTGAAGCCACTATGGGGGACACTTACTTCTTGGGTCACTATTATTATTGAAGTCACTATGGTGGACACTTACTACTGGGGTCACTATTATTACTGGAGCCACTATGGGGGACACTATTACTACTGGGGTCACTATTATTACTGGAGCTACTATGGGCGACACTATTACTACTGGGGTCACTTCTTACTGGAGCCTCTATGGGGGACACTATTACTACTGGGGTCACTATTATTACTGGAGCCACTATGGGGGACACTTACTACTGGGGTCACTATTATTACTGGAGCTACTATGGGCGACACTATTACTACTGGGGTCACTTCTTACTGGAACTACTATGAGGGACACTTTTGCGTGTCACTATTAATACTGGAGCTACTATAGGGGACACTATTAATACTGGAGCTTCTATGGCGGACACTATTACTACTGGGGTCACTAATAATACTGGAGCCTCTTTGGGGGACACTATTAATACTGGAGCTTCTATGGTGGACACTATTACTACTGGGGTCACTATTAATACTGGAGCCACTATCACGGTCACTATTACTACTGGGACCACTAAATGGAACACTATCACCAAGGGAGTCACTATTACTAATGGGACCACTATGGCAATCACTATTCCTTTTTTTTAGAGGGGGGGGGAGGGGCACCATTTCACACTTCTTCTCAGGCATCAAAAAGGCACCCCTGATCATGGATTATCTTATGTGGCCTCCTCAGGTTCCAGGGCGCCCCTTTATTTATGTCCCTGCCATACAGAACTCTTTCAAACACACTACAACAGGCCTCCAAGTTCTTCGAAGCTCATGCCCTGAATATAAACTATGGAGAACCTTCCAAGAAAGGAAACTGATCGACTTTTTTCCCATCCTTATTAGAGAAGAGGAAGCAATACGTTGCTTTCCGGTGGAATTATGTCATAGAAGTGTAAGAAGGGATTCCCTGCAGCACGGTCTTGTACAAATTAACAATCTGTACCATTCACTGCCTCTTACAAAGCACATTCTTTCCATCTGGATATATTCCCGCTCAGCCAAACACTGCAATAAAAGAAAAAAGTAGTGCCCAAGATAGAATTGCTTTCCTTAGCTGAACTGCTTTTGTGACTCCATTTACATAATAAGTAAGAGAACAGGCCACTGTCTTGTTGGCATCGTTTAACATTATAAGTGACCACAATAAACTAGTCATTTGTGTGCTGCAAACTGTGCAAGACCTGTTCTGTAGGAAGTAGGGAATAAGGCCGTCTTCTAGTAATAAGCAAAAGGCCATTGACTGAGGTTAAGGAACATGTCTCGGAGACCTAAGCTTACAAAAAGCAGCTTGTCTCAAGGCTATTTGTATCTGGATATTTTTACCATGGCTCCCATAAAGATATTATCTCACTAGGATCTGACCGATCGGGAAAAATATCCCTTTTACAGCACTTAACACTTAATGTGGTTGAAAAGTTTGAGGTGGTCGACGTGTGACTTGGAAGAAAACAATGAGGTTGTCGAGAAGTCGGACACCTTATATGGGTCTGTTAGAAGAAATTACAAGTCTTGGCTACTAAATGTCTAATGATGGAAAAGCTGTGACAATGTTCCCTTTAATATGTAGAATTCTTCAGGGAGACTTATCTCAGCAGAGAAGGTCACAAAGCCCTGGGAATGCTAAAGATAAATGTATGAACCCGTTATACTGCCTTCCCAACCCACATATGTCATACATTACTAGATTTAAAACTCAGGGTTTCTTAAAGAGGGTTCTGCTTTGGACAACAATTCCTACTTGTTAGAAGGGTCTCTTGACAATAAGCTGTTCACAAAGTGCTGTTGAGAAGTCCAGCAATCAACTGTAATCTCTGGGGAAACCTGGCAGTAAGTGTTCAACTTCCCTGCAGTGCGCCCACAGGGAAAAGGAAGCATTACACAGTATCCATTCACATCAATGGGTTTTCTGTATAATGCAGGATCGGACAGGACCTCCAGAGGTACTCTTTGGAACCTTCCACTTCTATGGTAAGGAGATGAGGATCCTAAACTGAGGACCCCAACCTTCTATTAGAATTCCAAATAGGGTGCTTGGGTTTAGTAAATCACACAGCCCCTTTTAGAAAAGATATCCACCAATATCTGATAAATAGGGCAGAAATGGACAAAGAAAAAAGTGTGTAAAGGCCCATTTACACGCAAATAATCATTCAAACAATTGAAAGTTTTAGCGATTTTGCATAAAGTGTTAATAGACACTAATGTCCATTAACACTTTATAATCTTCATTTGCATGTAAAAGGGCCTCCCTACACAACTCCAACATGTTACAATGTAAGCTCTGACTCCCGCGGAGAACACAGTGTGCGATTTGTGTTATCTTTCTCTGGCTGAACGATGGATTTAAATCATCCTCCAGCCGAAAAGTAAACGATGGCAGCGTTTACACGCAACGACGATCGCTCATTTGCGGTTGTTTGACCCCATTTTGAGCGATGATCGTTGCGTGTAAATTGGCCTTTAATCATCTTCTAGCCTTCAAGCCCTCAGCTCAATGCCAGCTGGCCTCCAACTAAGGATTCGAGTAATCTGAGTCAGGCTAGAAGATACTAAATGACCACTACGTTGGAAAGCCTGCAGTGGTGGTTTGGTAGCAATCAAGCCATAGTATTGATCATAAATCAGATTAATCAGATTTTATAATCTCACAAGGATTTACAGTATTGGTTTTAAGAATTCTCAGGATTTTGTAAAATGTTTTTGCCTCCTTGCATTCTATTATACCAGTTTTATTTGTGCATCAACACAGTGGTATGGAGTGGAGTATGTCGGACATGTGGTAGCACTTTAACCCTTTGCAATCCAATTTTGGATTCAGGGTTTCCTAGGGGGCTTTGTCTTTCTGACATTATACATTGGCGCCGTCTGCTGGCTAGAGCCAGTACTGCGGTATGGGACATGCTGGAGAGGCCCCCGACAACAGGGTGTCCAGTAATACAGATTAAGAATACCCTGCCGGACGTCCTCCGACATTGGAGCTGTACAGCCTTCAATCAGAATGTCTTCAGACGTCAGACAGTGGATTGGAAAGGGTTATAGTGCCTTTTTGGGGTACATGGAAGGTAGCATTTAATTAGGGGTGAAATCCTGTGTTGTTTCTGTTACATCATAGCAGGATGCAATATAATGTCCATGAAGGACGGTGTTACATCCAAGCCGGATAGAATGTTATGTTTGTAAAGGACGGATATAGACACACAAAGTTGTAATGCACAAAATAGTATATAAGGAAACCAAAAAGGGTGAACTGACCCTAACCTTCCGATATGAAAAAAACCCTACCTAAAAAGTGGAGCGCTCACCTGATGAGAGCAACCCCACATTAGCAACCAGGGGTGACCTTGACTATCCTTAGATGGCAACAGGGATGTGACAACAGTTAGATGTTATGCAAGAATAAGAACCAGAGACTTATTTGAACTGAGACATTGAACTGGTCTGAAAGCCTCCTACTGGAACAAATACACCTTCAGACTGAGAGTATGACCAGCGTCCTCTGTAAGGAGGAGCTGGAGTAAATGTATACATGGAAACACTGATTGGCTGGCTGGGAAACACACTTCCCAGCCAACCAATCTATCCACACACCAGCAGAGAAGTGTTCCCCTTGGCATCCAGCGCTTTAATGACAAGGAGCATGTGCGGGTGTGAGGATGATCTGGGCTGAGGTGTGACATCACTTGGGTCCTGATCCTCCGATACATCGAGCCGTGACCGTTTCATTTGTTTTGTTTCTACCATGAAAATAGAGTCAACGTTTCTATACAGGTTGCTACAGTTATGGTGAAACCAAACGTGTTTATGTGATTTTGTGATGTTTATTCAATTCAAGTTTATTTTTTTGTTCCTGTTTTTTTATGCATTTATTGCATATTTGTGCAGTTTTATTTTAGAAACGCACTAACCCATAAGGTTTGGTTTTTTTAAGCTAAAACAAGGAAAGGATAAATAAAAACCGTAGAAGTCCTTCCTTTTATATTTTTTTTCCCCTTTAGCATCCATTTGTGGCTGAACAGTGAAAAAAAAAAGCTTAAAACAAGGGGGAGGGGACACATGACACCACAAGATCTGCACCAAACTGCTGCGCTATTTATTTAATTCGGGAAAATGCCGGAGGGCAGGATGTTGGCCCGGATGGAGCCTATTCTAGCCAGTTCAACACAGCTAGCATTGGTCTTCAGATACATCCTGTTCCATCATGATGGCATAACGGTGATGCGAACTTAGCCTTAAATGGCAAACTAAAGCAATAAAGAATCCAACATCATAGGATACTAAAATTGGAATTGCGCTTTTACTGTTTCCGTAGGTATTGGTGAAGGTGCCAGCACACGTTCATGCAATATCTCACTGATTTAGCATACATGTGTATTAGTATAAAAGCCCAGTTAAAGAGGCTGTTCAAGTTGCTTTTTTTCTCTCCAAAAATATTCCCCATGCAACAATATAACAAACTCTTATATAAAATCACCTCTCCTGGCTCTCTGCATCTCCAGCACTGCTGCTTGGTCCTCCGTGCCTGTAGAACTGCTTACAGGCTGCAGCAGCCTTTGTATGGAACATCACAGGCTGCTGCAGCCAATGACAGAGCTCAGCGATCAAGCTCAAGAGATTTGTCATTGGCTACAGAGCCTGTGATATCCCAGAAGCAGGCTGCTGTAGCCTGTGAACATAAAATCACGGGGGACACCCAAAGTGGTGGCACAGGAAACAATGCAAAGCCTTGTCATGTTGTTGCACGGGGACCATTTAAAAAAAAAAAAATATATATATATATATATATCAGACAACCCCTCTAAATTTGACATGGTCCACAATATGTTTCCTCATGAATATACGAGAGTAAAAACGTTCCATATTCCACCCGATGCTGTATTACAGAGGTTATCTCTTCTAGATATATTGCTTTTAGCGGAGACTACAATGCCATATTGCAGTAGATGGAGTGCCTATGGCTCCAATAATACATAGCAGTAAGGACTCTGTACCGGTCATACCACGAGCATAAGACCTCCCGTTCAGCAAAGGGGTATAACTTTTATTTAATGTGCAATACCAGAAAGGACTCTTTATAAATGAACAAGCCCTGTAACATGCATAAAATAGTCTATAATTAGCATCAAACGAGAAAGCGGTAACGAGCACCTCTTCTCCGTCCTCAGTTTATAAGCATTAAACAAATATTTAAAAGGTTTTTACAAGCAAATAATGTCAGAGTAGAACTGAGTCACGGGCCAATTGTAGACATGTTATAACTAGCGCACTGGGGCAGCTGCAGGGGGCTCGGAAGGAAGTCACTTCAGCAAATTTTTGTCATCTGAATCAAGTGTTGTAGACTTGTGCAAATCAATTTCTTATGTTTGAGTGTTACTTTTGGCAAACTTCTATCAGTTGTCTCACCAAGACAACCCCTTTGAAAAATAAGCCTGTGCTGCAATCAGCTCATTGCAAGAGGTATGGCTTAATTTAACCCCTTCCACGCTGTGATCATTGGAACGAGCTGCATCTCGGAGGCGGCTGGCCCATCCATGCATTACAAAGATCATTTAAATGATTGCCTTTCTGGAGAGCAGTAAGAACTTAGTCAAAAGTAACCTGAAACAACATGTACACTTTGAAGATGAGCTATGGAGAAAAAGTTGTGCAACCATAATGTAAGTTTTGCGATCACCCACAACATTGTTCCCTATGAGGAAATATTGAGATTACATAAGGTTACTGTGACCTAAAGACCTTAAAGGGGTTGTCCAGGACTTTTACTATTGATGACCAATTTTTAAGCTATTGATACACTGAAACACAAAACTAAAAACAGTAAAAAAAAAAACAATTTTTTTCGGCAGAGGTATCAACTTGTAATTTATGGATGACATTCCTCTATATCAGAGTTCTCTAGGACTTCTGATAAATCATCCTTCATCTTCAGAATAACGTTTCTCGAACTGACAGACGTCCGAGCTGGGAGAACTTTTAGCATGTCCTTCACCTGCTATCACAGGCCGATAGCAAAAAAACCCTTCGATCTCTCACACTCCACGTTGTAAAGAAGTCAGTGAGCCTGCAGTCTATGTGTCATTTTCATGAGATCCGCGTCAATCCTGTTGGCTTATGGGTTCGGGGATGAAGGATTCATGACAGCGGCTGTCAAGTTGGATTTCATTTCACATTCAAGATGTATGTTTTAGCTCAACTTTTAATGTGTGCGTTCAGTTTGGGGACTATTCCTCTTCTAATAGTCCTCAACCTGATAACCGCAGCCGGACATGAAGCGTCCAGCCTCCAAACTGTATAAATATCATCCTATCTGAGAAACCTCCTACGGACGTTAGTAGGATATAAATGTCCTTTATCTCAAAGGACAGGTATGACTGGCTCAGTGAATGTGGGTTGGGGGGGGGTGATAGCGGACCGGGGATCGTTCGGCCCGCTCGCCTCCATTCACAGTAAACAGGCAGTCGTTCATAATTGAATGACTGCCTGTTTACACGGGCTGATCCACATTTTCGTTCTATACATGCAGAAACTGAATGACGTACAAAAAGCGAATATATTCTCGCTTGTCATCCAGTTGGAGCATGCATTTACACTAAATGATATGGCCGTATATCCCTTAGGCTGACTCTCCGACAAAAAGATGTAACTAAGTATGGTGGTACCGATCATAGAGGCATGCTACGTTCCTACTATGGGAAGTGGCACTGAATGCTTTATGGCACTGTTGTAATGAACCAGCCATGATCCAGAGGTGAGTCCAGAGTGATGTCAGCCTCGGCCCATGTGATAATATAGTTAGTGCATGTGCACGGCCATTCACTGCTTGGTGCCAATTTGTGTGCATCTATATGCTGGTGTGAAGCATGATTGGTCAGCTGGAGGAACCTTTATTGTAGTACACTTATTCCGTACCCTCCTCTCAGAGGGCACTGGTTATGCATGGTGGAGTTCTGTTCATGTCCACCTGGTGTACTCACTGTCAGGTAAGTTCCCGGTCTTTACCTTTGTCACCTCATTTAACTACTCTACCTTTGCTTCCAAGTGCTGTTGTGACTATCGTTATCATCAATTACATGTCGGCCCCTTTTCACCTCCAGGTTCTGGACGTGGGGCCGCCCTCATCAGTGCGATCGCCCCACTTTTAGGCAGGATTTTCCTGTATTGGTATGATAGTGCACGTCTTCCCTTTCCCCATTGTTTAGTTTTGTTATTAATAAAGGTGTTTTCCGAGTTTTCAACTGGTGAGTTTACCGGTCCTTTTGGACAACTATTACGTCCGACCTTGTCAAGGTTAGCATTCCAGCTCAGACATAACAGGTATATTCACACCTGTGCTGGCAGTTCCAGTTTATTTCCATTGTTTGGCACTGTTCTGCCCGATCCAGAACAGGTCAGACCTGAATGGCGCTGAACAGACCCCATTAGCTGTAAATGGGGTCTGTCCAGCTTCTGGCATTTCGACTGGAATTTTCTCAGATAAAATAGCACAGCATGCTGTGCTGTTTCGACCAGGATCTTACGTTGGATGTGTGCCAGAGGCTCAGAACGAAACATCTTCTGCAGATGGGAAACTGGCCTTACCCTGCTTGTGATGACATTGCCATAGTGAGTTCCTCTAGCTGTCACTGGGAGTAGCTCACTGCATACACATATATAAAGCTCCCATAGAGTTCACAATTAGTTGTATAATTCCATACAATTAGCTCCTCCTAGTGGTAGCTGCATACAGTGAAGAGTTATAAGGTTCATCAAGTAAGAAAAATGGAGCATGTCCATACAGATCAGGGCTATAGAGAGGGCACATGCCCCAAGACCTTCACCATCCAAACTCCTTGCACAAGCTGGGTCATCAAATCCATTTGCTAAAATTACTACCCGACTGGGAGAAGAAGTAGGTTTCTGGCGGGTTGAAGGGAGTGGTTTATAAAGGCATAATTGTGACTCTCACTATGGTAGTCTAGGGGACTTGCCTGTCTCTGTAACTCCCATAGGCTGCATTAAATTTGTCATGAGTGGCCACCTTCCCTTTATTTCATTGCTGGGTACCAAAAACAGGATGTTGGGGTCCCACTAAAAATATTTTTGCCTGGGATCCTCAATCAACCTTAGTCTAGCTCTGGCATAAATGTTTTATGAAATTGATCAGTAAAGAATTTGGAATCCAAAATAACAATATTTGATATTTTAATAAAAGCATAGACAGTGGCATAACTATAGAGGTCGTAATGGTTGCAGTTGCAACCAGGCCCCATAGTCCAGGGCCTTATATGCAAATAAGTTTAACCCTGCACTTCCAGTTAGTGGTCATCACCAGAAGGCATGCCATGTTCTCTTCACAGACTTGCTACCCAACCATTTCCGCTGTGCTGGCACAAACTCCCTTATCCCAGCGAGGCCGCCTAGCAGCAACGCAGAAGAAACTTGACACCAGCAATTTGGGAGACGCGGCAAGATGTTTCAAGACAAGATCAAGACCACACATGGTCCTCACTACTGAGCAAGGGGCTGGCAGATGTGCAATCGCTGTAGACAGAGTGACACCAAACCAGCTAGGGAACAGAGGAGACCCCACACCACAGCCGACAAGAAACCATGATGAGATCAAGAAATCTCCCCCCATCATGCAGCGCTTGTCACTGGGAAAGTGGTGGATCTGAGGACCCACGCCAATGTGAATTAGAGCCATAGAGATATAATGGGAGACATGTACCAAAAAACGTAGCATGTGGCAAACTTTTTGTCCAAATTTGCCGCAATAAAACGGAGCATGCTCATTGGACCCTGACGGATAAGTTGATGCTCCGATATAAAAGGGACAATTTGTGTTGCGTAGTAGGCTAAGCAGACACAGGACAAAGGACTCGGGAAGTTGCGCGAAACCAGAGACGAGCGGCTGCGACAAGTTCCAGAGGGAGAGGGAGCTGAGCTAGGCACTCCAGAAGTTAAAAAAAGTAACATACAGACAGATTGGTATAAGCCGAGCTACAAGCCCAATGCGACAAATCATAAGTGAGGCCGGCCTCTGACCAGGACTACAAAAGTGTGCACACAACAAGGTTCAGAGAGTTAGCAAATAGTCACCAGGCCTGCTGCAGCATCCAGCAATGGTGATGGTGTTAGGGAGATTGAACTAAGACACTGGGGAGAATAGAAAGCAACTTTAGATGTTGATGAGTGTCCATTCCACACTGAAACTATGTATTATGTTCTAAAAATCTGTACTGTTACGTTGTATTGATCGCAGATACGTACCATCGCTATTGCTCCATGAAAGCCTCACGGTCTTGTAGTTAACCGTACTTAGTGTCTAGAAAGTCAGCAAAAGAAAAATCTCATTGTTTGCTCATTATTATCCATTTGTTTAATTTAATGTGTTCTTAAATAAATATTTTGCACTGTCTGCTGCATCGTATTCTGACTCCTGCGCCACCATACCCTGACCCGTGACAGTGGGCAGCAAGCTTCACTAGCCTGGTGAGAGAGGGGCACGGGGGTGAGTTCAAGGGTCTGAAGGTGGTGAAGCATTTGCGGTGGTTGCTATACAGTAGGGTGAGGGGCATTCAAAAGTTTAGTATTGGGGCCCTAAGTTTTCTAGTTATACCCCTGCTCATAGGACATTTAGCGGCATTCTCATTGGATAGTGGACCCGTTGAAATTTGCTATATATAACATTTTTGATACACGTTAAAATGATGACAATGTAGGGAGTTCTGTGAGTTCAAGCAGTATTTATAGCTCTGCAATATATAGTGATGTCATTACCAGACCCCCAACCATATACGGTATATAGATACACGGAGGAAGGCATCATTGACTTGGCGCCGTGTCACCGCCTGAGCACCATGCGTCACGAAACGTTCATCATTTCCATATTAAAACCTGAACCAACGATCGCTCTTATTCAAGGCCATAATTAGGCCTGTGTAATACGTAGGCTGAGCACTGATAGCACCTGTTGACAATTTACAGCAACGATGACGCCTTTTTACCAAATCCTAGAGCCCACGTAAGATGACAAATACTCCGCTCCAAGTGCTTAGAAGTAAACTGCATGTGTTCATTGCTACATAGAACACAATGCCCAATCAAGTCCTTGGAGTTGTGCTAATTGCTTCTATTCAGCCTCATACGTAATCAGCTTACATACTTCTTATGTTCTCTGTCGCATGTAATCAGATGCTCGCACGTTTTTCAGTTTTGCACAACCTGTGACGCCAGATCTGTTCTTGACGTCCAACGGGGCTTTTTGGCAGATGCGACATCCATTCTCAATGCTGTGTCATACTGCTAAATAAAGATGCAGCTTTTACGTACAGAAGTTACCCCACGATGGCTCGATTTAACCATTTTTGGGCTGACACATTCTTCTTGATCCATCGCACAATATTCGACGCTGCAATAATGCCATGCCATATGTTGTTATCTCATATTTTAAGAAAGGGACTAAGGATGCACATGCAGGTCATGTGACTGCTATAAGGTCCTTGAAGAAAGAGGCCCCAGACCAGATTTGATCCCTTTGTTACTAGGTGAGAGTACTGCCCTCTCCAGATGAACTACGTTGTTAGCAGACGAGGTGGTTGTGACTTGCCCAAAGGGTGCGGAAGGGAAACAAACACCAAGCCCTTCTATCCTTAGTGGCAAAAACTTGCACCATATTGGGAGTCCCTGACGCATCTTTGCTAAGAGGCACCTTCTCCTTTATTTAAGCCATTGGATGGGGCAATTAAAATGGATCGAGTCAATGTTAAAGGGCCTTTAGAAGGGTGGCAATGGGCTAAAGTTAAAAAAATAGGAGATATCAGACGGATGTGTTCCCCCCCCCAGGTCCAGAGCTACTGTGAAAGAAGCTACAGTGGTCCCGTGTCATTCATTGTACATGTGGCCATTCAGTCAATGACTGACATCAGCGATGAAAATGCCATCAACCACTGAAGCCTGTGATGGGCAATGGCTAATTTTATTTCCCCACCAGCTATAGAGAAACTGTTTATTGACTGACTGTATTAAGTAAAGGTTTTAGTCTTCTTAGGTCTAATGGCCAACTTTCACAGGTCACTAGGAAGTGAATACACATACAGGTGGTCCCATTCCCACCCTTGGTAGGCACAGGTGGCCGACATGCCAATACTGACCCTCCAGTCATAGGACAAAATTTGTCCAGGGTCTGAAGGGGAGGGAGTAATATTATTTGGTTCCGTCCTATTCCCATCTAGCCTTTTGATCCTGGTGCCCCTCTTCATACGTTCAAGATGGCTGTGGCGAATCTTATACTACCCAATGCACACTGAGCTCTGGTGGTGTATTGGTAGTCTAAGATATTACACGCTGTTCCAATTTACCAGTGTTGTTCATGTAACCAGTGCTGGGCGATTAAGAAACGGCATGTACTGTCCGACTACAGATATGCACAGTGTACATCGACTAGTGACTGAAGCCCTGTGGCCATGTTGGTAAAATGATGAGGAACCAGGAATAAGTGGATTGGCAGCAGAACCCGGAAAAGTACAACTCTCTCCTTCTGGTCCGATGGGTCACCTTTAAAGCGAACCTCCAGTTTTGGACAAACAAAGATGGCCGCACCAACTCTCTGACTCCCTGATGCATCCGGTACGTTAGTATGCATTGGTAGTCTAAGACACTCAACGCTGCTTTGATTGGCCAGTGCGGACCACTATTGATGCAGTGCCAACTCGGCTGTTTCGATACATGTCAACCACCCCAACAGCTGCATGCCGATAGGTTGGGGTTGATGGGTGCCTGAACTTGATATAGAAGTGGATCTCAAAAGGTGGAACCCACATCTATTGTACTTGATCCTATCCGGTGGCTATGCCATAAAAGTCTCACATGGAAATACTCCCTTCAGGAATATTCATATCCAAACCACTGCTTTTACTGCTCTTTAAAGTCAGAACTTCACTATCTTAGGCCGTGTTCGAATCTGCGCTGGAATCTCTGTTCGGTGGTTCTGTCGCAGATTCGGTAAAAAATGCCGGAAGAAATAGAACTGCATGCAACGCTTATTCTTACAGTAAAATGTCGAGCAGCTGAGCAAAAACCGGAAGGACCCCATTATAGTCAATAGGGTCCATTTGGTGCTCTTCCGTTCCATCATTAGACGAACACATTTGGCCATGGGATTCCCCTATCCTACTTCCGTAACGGAGCAGGAAAACGGAATCCTTGAGCGCAGATGTGAAAGTAGCCTTAGGCTGCCTTCACACTGGCGAGAAAATCTCACACAAGCATCAACCCCATTCTTTTGAATGGAGTCATTCACATTAGCAATGTTTTCCTGCATGTCACCACGATACGATGCTATGCAGGAAACAAATTGCAGCATGTCCTATGTTTCTGCGATATCGCCCAATGTTTTCAATGGGGCCGGTGGCCGCAGCGCCTCGAGCCTTAGTGGGCCCATAATGTCTCCCTTCCCCTATGTGTGGAAACCAGTACCATTAATGGTGCTACTATGAAGTTCGGAATCCTGCTAATGATTTTGCATTGGGGCACAGCAACTTCAAGTTACACCTCTGGTCAACAGTTTGTACAGCACTGTGCCTAGGTAAACTGGGGTGCCGAAGACCCTTCCGTGAGCTGATCAGCAGGGGTGGAGGCGTCCGCTTCCCACTGATCAAACATTGATGGTCTATCCGAAGCACAGAAGTCCCAGACAACCCCTGGAAAGAAAATGAACTTGGATCTGCGTCTAATAATGCAATAAAGAATCTACATATATTATCAAGAGGCCCAAGTCTACTAAGTACAGTCATGTCGGAAAGCCTCCTGCTTTTGAGAGCTGGACTGTAGTCTTGCAGTGGACATTGGGTCTACGTCTCTATTCAATACACATGCATGTAATGTAGCGTCATACCGGAACCAATTACCAAGGAACATATTGTGCTGGTCGGCACTTAAATTCGTTCTGGAAGTTAGCTTATTCTACATGATTCATCTAGTGCAACTGCAAGTATTAGTTCCACCTTTGCTATGTTGCTGGGTGGTCTGTGGACCCTCCATGACTTGAGCTACCATTGAAGCCCCTCTAGAGATTTTCCTTAAGGATCATTATGAATCATGAAAGGAGAAGAATGTACGGTTGCAGGCACATATTACAAAGGAATGAGCTACAGACAGAAGGGAACGGAGGAGGATGAGCGCTGACACTGTAATGAAATGAGACTTGCTGACAAAGCTCGCAGCAGTGACGGAGCATGGGACACCTGCACGACCCAGCAGAGGCTGCTTCGCATTAGTCACAGGTCATTGTTGTATATGGGATGAGATCATTTTATCGTAATTAAGGGTTGTAGGAAAAAAGAAAAAAAAAAAAGGATAAAACGACGCTGACATAAATTACAACCCTTTTTCTGCCAAATTCTACCCCGTAATACAGATGGACTTAAAATGCAATCTTCTCATAACTGCAATGGAGAGAGCAGCACCATACATAGCCATGTAGGAAGATGGAAGTACTACCAATGGCGCATCGGCGGGGGCAAATTTTGCATTGGGGCTCAAGAGCTTCCTGTGAAGCCTCTGACCGGTGCACATACTCCCCGCAGACCCTCCTACCTCTCCACCACTTCTTGGGGGCTGCCAGACACTTTAGGTTGGTCAGCAAGGGTCAGGGGACCTCAGTTCTCCTGGTCTGTCCCTATGGCACATATGTCTGAGTACTAAGTGAAGGATTTTTTATGTCCAACTGAATAGAAGACACTCCTTGCAAGACACTTCAGATGCGCCTCTTTTTTTTTTCCTTCTTTCCCTTCACCTCTTCGAGAGGTTTGGTCTCCTTAGACTTAGTTGATTGCATAATGAAAACCTATGAGACCATAATACTGCCGCACTTTTAAATAAAAGAGAGAGGAAAGCAGAGATAAAAGAGAAGTGCATCCCGTTAGAAAGAGGAAGTGGTTCATTGTGCAAAATCCCGTTGATCAGCCATACAGAAGTGTTGGCAACACAAGGGGGCCAGGTAATTTTGCAAGAAAAAGCCCAAATTTTTAACTTACTAAAGGGGCCTGCTGCTGAGAGGCCAGAAAAAAATGGATCTCCAGGATCTTGTGTTCATATACAGCAGCAAATCTGAACAAGCAGAGCTGCAGTATAAAGCATAGAGGAAGAGAAGCAGTGACAGCCAGAACTTTTGATAAGAACGAGGCAGAATTTGCCTTGCCCATGTGAGGTGGAGGAGGCGTGGCTTGAGCCACTCCAATGGGAGCTCAGAGTCCCAGACTCAAGTTCCGCCCCCTACCAGTAATGCGCCAGCTTCAGCAGAAAAACTCTGCTCACTCCATGATGTGGGCATGATGCAATTAGTGGGTCACTGGCCCAGAAAAATAAGGGGATCACTAAGGAAAGTCCTGCCTTCCCTGGTGAAGTGACTAGCATGTCACAAGTGAGTTTGCATAGTATGCATTATAAATCGTAAAAGTCGGGTGCAATTAGAGTTGTTTTGGCGCAGTTCCGAATGGACTGCATACATGGCACAAGTCGAATAAAGAAGAGAGCAGGTAGCCTCAAGTGCACTACCCCGTCCCCTCCCCTGACCATCTAGCATTGCAGCCCCACGATCTCCCCAGACTTTCTTTTCGAATGGCTACTAAGTGTCTGCTGCAGCCAATCAGAGGCCGGAGGTGCTGTTCTCCTAGCATCATAGCTCCCAGCATCTAAGCGGTGATGCCAAGAGATCGGCATGTGACCACTACCACCTCCGAAAGACTGTAGGGGTCAGATGGTAGCCATTCCAAAATAAAGACGGAGACTGCAGAATTGGATTGCTGGGGAAGAAGACGAGTAAGTAGCTGCTTTCATTATTTTGACAGATTTAATAAAACCCCTTAAAAAGTACTGCCCCCCCCCCCCTTCCTCCTATGAAGAGGAAGCCTGTATGATATACAGTAAAGTTTTAAGTTTACTGCACGAACTGTGTCTCGCCTCCGTCTGTCCGCGTCATCATCCACCACCTCCATCTTACACCCATACAAAGTGATATAAATATGTACGATATATAAAATTTAGTTCACAATTGCACTTTTTTAATTTTAGCTTAACCCCTTCACGAGCGCATAGCGCAAATGTACATCATGCAATTGTGGAGGTGTTTGGAGCAGGTTTATGAGCTAAGCCCACTCCCTATCATGTGGGTGCTGGCTATTTTTAATAGTCAAGAGCCGCAGGCAACAGCCACAACCGTCTCTAGCTCTAATCGCAGCTGTTTAACTACTTAGAGGCCAATGCTGACCGCTGCATCTAAGCAGTTAGCATGAGGGGGCACCACTCTGTCGCCTCACTGACCCCCCATTCTCTGCAAAGGCTTGAGTTGACTGCAAGGAGCCTGGTGAAGGGGATGCCATGTATAGTAAGGCTTTATAGTTAAAAGTAGTATATACTGCAATACAGAAGTATTGGCACAAGCGATCAAGTGCCTGCAAGCGTCAGTCCCCTAGTGGGACTAAATAAAAACTAATAAAATCTATAAAATAAAAAAAACTAGCTAACGGTCCAGAGGAAGGATCAAAGATGCAATTATAGTTTAGTAATGGAGAGCATAGTGGAACAGGCAGTCCCAAAACTCTATTTTTTACTATAAACAGCACCATGGGTTGTGTCTCGTTTTGCAGCATTGAAGTGAATAAGGCTGAGCTGCAATACCAGACACAGACAGCGAATGAGCGGCGCTGTTTCTGAAAGAAAAATAAAACAGACTTTCTTATTAGCTACAATTCCTTTGCACAAAGTAGAACAAAGTGCATCAGCAGGAGAGTGCATTCCTCACTTGATGAACTTGCAGCATGCAAGACCGGTCAGAAGCCAAAACAAATAGGAATCAAGTTTGCTTCTCCTTGAGAGTCACTTACAATCTTTTATGCCTATTTCAACAAACCAATGATCATATGGTCACAGGCACAGTGCCAGGTTTATATGGTCAAGGCTCTCTTTTAGGAAGTGTGAACTGAGCCTGTCTAGGTGCATCAGGTTGTGGATTATCTCCTTTTTCACACTTGTGGATTAGTCATCAGCACTTTATAATTGCTCTGCCATTGTTGTAATAGTAATCATCTCTCCATGCACTAACTTCCTGCTGAACCAGTGGTGGGCTTGTGTTATACACAGCAGCTAATCAGAAGAGACAGAGCTGCAGGCTGAACCAATGATGAGAAAGTAGGTGTGTCTCAGACTACCACACGCTCTCTGTAGGCACTGTAGCCAAACTGTAGCCATAAATCCTAGCTCTGATTTATTTGAGCAGAGCTAAAACAAAACGAAAACAGCAAGAATGAAGGAAAATATAGAGAGGGTAAGTATCCCCTGTAGGTACTGACAGTTACACTAAAATAAAGCACACAAATGGGTTTGATATACAGGACATTTCAATATATAATTGATATAGTCTCGGATTACAGGGCAATACTTTAGGTTGGCATGGGTGGTAGGTTGCTTTATTATTATTATTATTTAGATATTTTTATGCTGTCATTTTTTGTAACATCTATGTCCCCCTTGATGTCATACAAGACCTCTGGGGGACATTCCCTATTTTTTCTTCACAGTATTCCATGGATTCTCTTGCAAATCTGTATTGGATTCTTCCATATAAAAAGATCCATCATATGAACAGAGCCCTATGGCCCCTCAATACTACACCATATTGCAGAGAGATTCTCCCCTAGAAGCAATGCCTCTTAGGAAATCATGGGCTTATCGAAGGTCCAGTATAGTCCCATAGGATGCTATGGGTGCCGTTGAACTTGACAAGCAAAAAATTGCCAAAAATGTTAAAAAAAATCCTCAAACTATATGGAATAGGAAAAAATAGTCTAAAATATATTTCCACGTTTCCATTCATTACTCCTTGGCATACCTGTCTTTATTTGTGAGTATGCTTTTCCTCCTTGGAAACCCAACCTTTCCTAACTAGAACGACCCTATTTTTCACTCCCTGGAAATGTTTTTTGGACAAAATGCATCTGAAGGTGGAAACGGACAGGGGAAATCAAGAACATTTCCATTCTTAGATCACTACATAAGAAGAAGAATACACCAACTCCCAGGAGCGGCATCAGTATCCTGTGTATAAAGCAGAGCCTTGACGGAGCAGAAATATCACTAAGGTCACGGTTTTTATGTCGCCGCCGTACACTGCGGTCTCCAGTTTCATACTGCTTCTCGATACAATATCAGTACACGATGGATCTTCTCTGGGAAGTTTATTCAAGTGGATAGACACATCCTCAAGAGGATCTGAAGGCTGAAAACTACAAATTACACTGACATCAAAGAAATGAAGCTCTTGTAAAATAAGCAAGAAACAGACAGACGGCCCAAGATTCCCATGTAAGGAGATGATTGAGGAGCTATATCCATTAAAGGAATATTCAGAGCATTTAGTCCCTTGTAGTATTGATAACCTATCCTCAAGATAGGTCATTAGTAGGTGATCAGCAGGGGTCCAACTTTTGGGACCTGTGTTGATCAGCTGATCTCACTGCAGCAGGACAGAGGTTTACAGCTCCGTCCACATTGGGATTAGAGCCAGAAGTGTAACAGAAAGCTAGATCATCAATACTACAAGGGGTTAAATGCCCAGAGTGAGTAATGAAACTCATAGTGGTATGTACTAAAGCAACACCTCTCCTGACATGTATGCTTTAGTAAGTACACTCATCGTCAAAAACAATCCCTCCCCTAAAAGGAGTTTTTGGAATCGAATGAAACTTTCTGTGATTGTAGCACTGATATAAGCAAGTCATTAAAATATCAGAGCAAAAGGATAATTTATGGAGCAAAACTAAACCCTCAAAAGGGAGGCTCTAGTACCCTGTTGTACCACCTCTAGCTTGGATAAAATGTAATACGCAAAAGATATGGGGGCATACAGATTCCTTATGGTATCCTGCGGCATATCATCTGTAACTGGTAGTGCACACTCATAGGCCGCCTGCAGGCGGGCGGGTCGGATCCGGCGGCGAGGATTCTTGCCGCGGGACCAGACCTGAGCGCCTGCAGGGACCAGCGCGTACTCAACCGCGCCCGCCGGCTCCGGCTGTTTGATGTGCCGGCACATGCGGCGGGTGAGTGACATTTCTGTGCAGGGCTCGCAGAGCCCCGCACAGAAATAGAGCATGCCGCGATTTGTTTGCCACGCGATATTTTGCGCGGTCAAATCGCGGCCGTCTGCATGGGATTGCGTTTGTTAAGGCAATCCTATGCAGGTTTCCAGCAGCGGAAATTCCGTGAGAAATCCCGCCGCAGAATTTCCGCTCGTGTGCAGGCGGCCATAGGCTGTCGATGTTGGTGTCGTAGGTTGTTCCAACCATGCTCTATTGGTGATGTCAGACTGTAGTGTAACAATGTTGTGGGGGCTCCTGTGACCCCCTTGGGTGTGCAGCCGAGCATTATCCTGCTGGAAGCCGCCATGAGAGGAACACATGTGGCTGCAGGATGTCCTGAACATATCGCTGAGCTGTCATTGTCCCTCGTACCACTACTAGGGGGGACCAACTGTTGTATGTGATGGACCCCCAGACCGCTCTACAGCAAAGGCAGGATTGAGACGCTCACCCTGAGGTCTCCAGACACGAACACGGTCGTCGTCAGCGCCTGAACTAAACCTGGATTTGTCACTGAAGACAACCAGTTCCACTCCGTAGCAGTCCAGTTTAGTCGTTCATGGCACCACTGCAAACAGAGGCGACCATGTGTGGGTGTCAAAGGCAGTACATGTCATTGGCACTTACATGCCCCAAGCAGTGTCTGCCATCCGGCACTTACAAGCCCCAAGCAGTGTCTGCCATCCGGCACTTACAAGCCCCAAGCAGTGTCTGCCATCCGGCACTTACAAGCCCCAAGCAGTGTCTGCCATCCGGCACTTACAAGCCCCAAGCAGTGTCTGCCATCCGGCACTTACAAGCCCCAAGCAGTGTCTGCCATCCGGCACTTACAAGCCCCAAGCAGTGTCTGCCATCCGGCACTTACATGCCCCAAGTAGTGTCTGCCATCCGGCACTTAGCATACATACTATACCAGGGTTTCACATCATTCGACATACAGTGCTCACGTTTGTATGTCAATCAACATGACTAAACCGAAACATGGGTAAAGAGGTAACGAGAACTATGGCAAGTCGTAAAGTATGCACCAAGTATAGTACCATACTGCAGAAATCAGTACACTTGGAGGTATGCATTATGTACATCAGTGAAGCACAACCTCCAATATATTCCCCGCTCAATCTGTTGGCGAGTTCCTACAAAACCATCTAGAAATGCTTGGATAGAAGAGCCACCGAGGTTAAGGGACGTTGGTATGCAGCACCTGATGCAAGGCATTATGGTACCAACTTTTGGAACTCTCCAAAAGGGCATTTAGGGGCAATACATTCCTTTTCTTCTTAATGCTACAATTACACATAAATATAATCCTGTATGTATATAATTAGCCATAACCTAATGTGTTTATATGTAATTATACAAATTATATAGAAATACTCATTGCAACTATGCGTAAATACATAAAGAGTGAAGATGTTAATATAGGTTATGTAAGTGCGACCAGACACATGTGGTGAGAGGGTGACATATGCAAACAGTAAAATGTATTCGCACTTTGACAAGTCTTATCTCAAGTAAACAATAAAATGTAAATAACACCAGAGCCAAAGGGCCAAGACAGAAGATGTGTCTGGGATGCAGAGACTCCGTGTTTATGGAGGTTATAAGAGGTCAATGGAAAAGACATGTATATATGTGGTTGTGACATTGAGTGAAGATCATAGAACACAATGCGGCAGATACTGGTCTACTCCAATCATTTATGGATGATCTATCTTCAGGATCAATAGTTGGTCTGTATGGGACAATCTCTTGGGATCCCCACCGATCAGCCAATCCTTTAGCCAGCTGTCAGGGTAGCGGGGCCAGAAGTCCACATGGGTGATCAGCGCCAGAAGAGTAGTAGACGGCTTCACTCCCATTGAAATCAATGGGAGCACTGCTTCCCTTTTACACTCCTCATTATGGTCAGAGCCAGAAGTGTAATAAGAGGTAGCGCTCGCACTAATTTCACTGGTAGTGAAGATGTATATTACACTTCTCGCCCTGATCACCGATGCAGATGTCTGGTACTGCTGCACTTACAGCGGGCTGGAAGATCAGACGGACCCCGAACGACATATCCCTGTCAATCAACTATGCTGATGTATACTGAGGATAGCTAATCAATAGTAAGTGCCCAGAATACTCCTTTAAACATAATTTAAGAATTTTTGGTTTCGTCAATTTTTTTCAATTTCCGGCATCATGATCTATATTAAAAGAAAATCCTGAAATCTTACAGTTCTCACACCGACCACCATGTCTAACAATAGTCTGACACTTCCTGTTCTGTAAAGAAAACTTCTCAGCCATCATCACAGGATGGATTAGGCCCCTTTTACACGGAGCGATTATTGTTCAGAGTGTTGCTAATCATTCGTCATTTAATCTGTGAAGGCATAAAAAAAATCATATGAAGATCTGCCTGTTTACTGTGAACGGCTGGAAGGGATCTTCGGCCAACTCTACCTCCATTCAGTGAATGATTATCACTCCTGTGTGAAAGTGATAATCGCTGGGACAGTAACACAGGATCAACTATTCACGTACAGACAATAGAATAAAAAAATAAAAAAAATGTACAAAAGAAAAATAAAAAGACTGAAACATTCTGGTCTTTTAGGGACTAAGAATTCATTTCAGGTGGTCTTGAGTTGTTGCAATGGTGCCAAAGGTGCCCAGGAGCCATTTATCTAACCCCCTAACTACTAATATAACATGTGTCAGTGTATTCATACAATGAGCTGATTTCTGCAGGAATCACAGCTCCGTACCAATACAGTGGCCAGGCTTGGTATTGCAGTCCAAGTTCTCATTCACTTTACTGCAAGCTGGACCTGCAATACCAAGCCTGCTTCTGCAGAAATCAGCTCAGTGCACAAGCACACAGGCTCAGTGAAGAGCTAATTGGTTTACATCCCTGTAAACAGACCCCTGTCAATCTCATAGGTCATCAACAGTATATAAGTAGACAACCCCTTTAAACTTTTATAAAACTCATCTCAAGTTGCAACCTGTGACACTAACTCTTAATATTTTCTTGGAGGTTGCTACTAATAAGACTATAATGGTCAGTAAGCCCGTCATATTCACATCCGCTGGAGTTGCAGACGTCTCAAGTAGCATGCTCAGTTTCTCATTAGTTCTCGTTTCTATTGAAGAGATTAGTAAGACATAATGTAATACATGAACTGTAAAGCTAAAAGTACACAGTGGTCATGTGCAGACATAGTTATCCACCACGTCACATGACTCATGAAATTGTTGATACATGAGACATTGAATTACCATCATCTAATGAGATCCAGGAACTGGATATGGTGACCAGATGATTCTCCCAAGAGAAAACGGCTCATTCCATATAACAAACATAAAAAGTACGGGAAACAAAAAATAATGAAAAGGTGAATTATTGAGGCGGCGGACAGAGTTTATATGGTGAGGTTATTGTAATAAATCATCAGAGTGATAAAAAGGGGACTAATTAGGGCTGAGGCACATGGAGACAGTTAGGTTGTTGTCACTGTATTGTAAAAGGGGTTATCCAGTTGTAAACTATTGATGGTTTATCCTTAGGAGAGCTCAATAATAGTTGATTGGCGGGGGAGGGGTTCATCACTAGGGACTGATCAGTTGTTCTATGCCAATGCACTGAGACGATATCTGCATGAAGCAAACCGCTACTACAGTGGAAACTTGGCATGCAACACCATGACTGGCCACTGCAGTGGAAACAGAGCTGTCTGCTTCCTGCACACATCAGCTCAGTGCACAGGCCTGGCCATCAGCAAGAGTCTGGGTGATGGACCCCCTCTGATCTACTGTTGATGACCTATGCTAAAGATTCATCAATAGTTTACAACTGGACAACCCCATTAAAATACAGCAGTACAAGCCTGTTAGGGGCCAGCCCAGCCTGGCAAGGAAATGTTATGTTTACATGTGTTTTATGAGCTTTGGGCTTATGTTACCGACCCTGTTGTAGCCCCGGGAACATGGTGTGTCTGATCTTATTGCCAGCTCAGTGGAGGTTTACCGGTCACCGTACTGGACGGAGCATGTGAATTTATTGTAGGATTGGTAGGGCATCTCATCTTGCAGGGAGGTGCCTGTAGGTGGTACAGGTGGTCATGGCATGTGAAAAATGTTGAGTGCAACTAATGAGTACGAGTTACGGAAAGTCCTGAAGCCTCCTGATCATGTGGAAGAGGTTGGGTGCAGCCGAAAGCACTGAGCTAGGAAAGAGCCCTGGAGCCTCCTGAGCACAGAAGCAGAGCCGGCTCCACTTGGTGTCCTGCTGTGTTGCCGAGTGGTTGGAAGCCTTGCCACTATAGAGACTGTGAATGCATACCCATGTGTGCTGACGACTGTAAACCCAGAGCCACGCCAAGCCTGCCGAGTGCCTAATGACTTAGGCCTCCTGCTCACGGGTGTATTTGCATTGCAGAGTCCGCAGCAAATACAGCCCATAGTATTTAATGGCAAAACCCCATTTCATCTCCATGAACAGAAATCGATTGCGATTTTCCGCTCATGGAGAATAGATCGCAGCATGCTGCGATTTTGTGCAGGTTACGCATGGCCAGCTTTCATTGAAGTTAATGTTAGTCGTCCGTCCCGCTGCACTTCTGCAGTGAGCACAACAGTACGCCAGCCCCCCAACATGCTCACAACAGTACGCCAGCCCCCCAACGTCCCCACAACAGCACGCCAGCCCCCCAACGTCCCCACAACAGTACACCAGCCCCCCAACGTGCCCACAACAGTACGCCAGCCCCCAACGTGCCCACAACAGCACGCCAGCCCCCCAACGTGCCCACAACAGCACGCCAGCCCCCCAACGTCCCCACAACAGCACGCCAGCCCCCCAACGTCCCCACAACAGCACGCCAGCCCCCCAACGTCCCCACAACAGCACGCCAGCCCCCAACGTCCCCACAACAGTACGCCAGCCCCCAACGTCCCCACAACAGTACGCCAGCCCCCAACGTCCCCATAACAGTGTGCCAGCCCCCAACGTCCCCATAACAGTGTGCCAGCCATAGATGCCCCATAACAGTGTGCCAGCCACAGATGTCCTCCATAGTAGTATATTAGAGAGATTAGAGCTTATCCTAGCCACAGATATCCCCTCCCAGTTATAACGGATAGTAGTGATTATATTGTGCCTGTGTTGCCATACCTTTTTAATCATTGCCACTTTAAGGGTATGTTCAGATGTAGGGGAAAATAGTGCAGATTTTCTGCTATGGAAAATCTGCACCCCTTCTGCTACGTGTGAACGTACCCCAAGAGCCCGATGTGACATCACACCCCACCGGAAGCTCACAGCCTCACTACTGATTTATAAAGCAACTTTGTAAGCAATTTAAATGGGGACTAGATAGTAAATCCCATTAAAGGGGTATTCCTATTTTGGCTTTTTATGACCACGATGGGTAAAACCCGTCCCGCTTTTCTGACCACTTCCCGGAAACAGACGAGCTTCAGCCCAGCGCTATTCGCGCAAGTCTTACTGAAGTGAATGAGAACTATGGAAACAGCGAAGCACAGCACGCTACACTACTTCTGTAGCTCCCCGAGTTATGGAAACAGCACAGCATTGTGCTACACTGTTTTCATAGCTTCCATAGGGAGCTACGGGCTACGGGGACAGGTGGCAAGCAAGTATAGCAGTGGCTATGAGAAGCCAAGATGAAAATACCCCTTTAAGTGAAGCAAGTGTGTCAGTGAAATCCTGGGCCTCCATAGACAGATCAGCACCAGAAAAGAAGTAGTGAGATCACTGGGGGGTATTCTACGGAAGTAATGAACTTTGAGAGAACTCTGACCTCTGCTAATGCGACTGGAAGTGAAAGTTACAAGAAGAAAAGTTGCAAAACTGAAATTGATGAATGAAAGTAAGCAGCCATGCGGGGGGGGGGGGGGGGGGAGCAAACAAGGGGAAACTTGTCTATTCACATAACACTACTGTGCAGAGAGACACCCTGATAACGAGATTTGTTCCGAAGACTCAAAAGTGAGCAGCCAGCTGCGGTTAGTGACTGATCCCATCCGATTTTCCAAATCCTGAATATCTAAATGACAGCTTCAACTTTACGTAAAAAAATACTCCAAACATTTAAAAACCTCAGAATCCAAAAATACTAATTATAGAAAAGGCTAAAAATTAAAAGCACAGAACATTTCATAATTTTCTGTGCCTCAACGTGATAAACTACACTGACAAAAAAATATAAATAATGCACCCAGATAGAAATGTCGGATTGTTGCAGAACTCGGCCAGCAGTTCTGTCTCAAGTAGATATGCAAATGATTACAGTTGTGGTCTGATTACACACCGGGTCCTGCCACCAGAGGGCGTAAAAGTGCTTCCTCCGTTGCCCTGTAAAAAGGCTCTCAGAAGCTACTTGTGTCTAGTGGACCTCTTATTGAGAGATCGTTGACCACTAGACGGTTGACCATTGGGCCTCTATGGCACTCTTGAAGACATCATTGGAAGGATAGAAGCAGAATGGTGATTTTTAACAAATTACCCACCATCTAGGCCATTCTGACCAAGCTGTTGGTAGGTGTTCAGAGCAGTAGTTACGCGAGGGCATACACACATTATCTCTACGCCCAACCATATCTCATAATGTATCTAAGCTAGAAGAGTCCCAACAGGGTACTAGAGCCTCCATGACTGTCCGTATCACATTATGTATCCAGGCTGGAGGCGGCCCAACAGGGTACTAGAGCCTCCATGACTGTCCGTATCACATTATGTATCCAGGCTAGAGGCGGCCCAACAGGGTACTAGAGCCTCTATGACGGTCCGTATCAAATTATATATCCAGGCTAGAGGAGGCCCAACAGGGTACTAGAACCTCCATCACTGTCTGTATCATATTATATATCTAGGCTAGAGGCGTCCCAACAGGGTACTAGAGCCTCCATGACTGTCCGTATCACATTATGTATCCAGGCTGGAGGCGGCCCAACAGGGTACTAGAGCCTCCATGACTGTCCGTATCACATTATGTATCCAGGCTAGAGGCGGCACAACAGGGTACTAGAGCCTCTATGACTGTCCGTATCACATTATGTATCCAGGTTAGAGGCGGCCCAACAGGGTACTAGAGCCTCCATGACTGTCCGTATCACATTATGTATCCAGGCTAGAGGCGGCCCAACAGGGTACTAGAGCCTCCATGACCGTTTGTATTACATTATGTATCCAGTCCAGAGGCGGCCCAACAGGGTACTAGAGGCTCCTCTGAACTGCACAGTTTTGCCCAATAAATTTATCCTTATGTTCTAATATTGTAATCTCTACCATATATAATCATCACACATATACAGTTTAGTTCAATTCCAACAACTCCTTTTTCGTGCATTATTTTTTTGGCCATGCATACAAGTCAGAAAAAGACAGGTTAACTTCTATAGAAGGGGGTGTTGTGAGCTTCGTGACATGCAGAGGCCGTTGTACAGGGAGAGGGAGGTGGAAGGAGTGGGGCTGCCCCATGCTGTTTGTCAGCGGTATGATTCTCGTTTTTTTGCCTCTAATAATAGAGATCCAGCTTTATAATAGAGGTAAGGAGGTAACTGCTTCAATTACTGATTTCCATCATAATTAAGAACCGTTTTGCCAAGGTTTGCTAGTACCGTATTATTTATGCTACAATACCTAGAAAACACAGAAGTGTAACAGCTGCTGACATTCACTTCCAGCAAATTATTATTTATCTACTTGTTATCTTATCAACGTGGCAAAAGCAAACAGCTGGAATCGAATTTCTATTAACATTAGCTGATAGAAGTCAAAGAAAATTGACATACACTAACACTATCACTGGTTTCTATATACAGTGTACAACACCCATTGTTTTGGAGGTAGGCACATTTTACTACCTGATGTGTAACTGAGACCCCCACACAGGATGGAAGGTAGCAGTGCTCAACCAAGTTTTAGACCCCTTTATCTAAACCTGAAATTTTCAGATTGCCAACAGTGTTCTAAATGAAATCCATTGGAATATAAATGACTTGACAGGCTGTTACAGATGCAGTAAGTTTTAACTTGACTGTGATAAGCAATTGCAAAACTGTTGTCCAGATCAGGACAAGGCAGAGACCAAAAGGACTAGAGGGGACAGATAGATGAGATATCCACAAAAGCAACACACAAGGAAGGGATGGGACCTATGCTTGGTGCAAAGGTGACCAACCTGCCCAACTAGTGGAGCACCCCCCCTAAAAAGGGCGACCCCACAACATGAACTTGAGGTTTCTCTGAAATGGCCCTAGGTGGAATAATGGGGTAGAGACTAATACCAAGTAAAGGCCAAAAGGGAAAAGTGTAGTAACACACAAGGAACCCCTGAGAGGGGATACAAGGAAGGTGCAGAACTGAACACAGGGATGAGGGATACAAACTGGCATAGCACTATAGTGCTCAAAATAACTCCACCACTCCGCATTACTATCTCCACCACTACTTAAGACTAGGATAGTGTTGAACAAACCAAACCAGCAAAACCCTGTTTTGGGTTGAACCTTGCTAGAAGGTCAGTTCGGCACAAATCCGAACCAAGCTTTTAGCAAAGTTCTACCAGAAACAGGGTTCTAATGGTTCAGTTTGCTCAACACTAGTCCTGAACACTGGTATAGAACACTATCGGAGAGTGATAAAAGCCCTATATAATACGTGAGTGTTACACAGGGCCTTTATGGTTCTCAGACACGGTTATACATCAGTTTTAAGGGTTTTGGTGAACTTCCTGTTCAGATCGAAATAATTCTGACTAAACCAAAAGGTTTGCAAAAAGTTAGTGAAATGGCCAATCTAAACTTTTCAAAACTTTCGTAATCACTTACAACCGGCATTCTTTGATCAGAGTAGCTGGTTTAAACCACCAAGCAACGTTACTGACTGGCTGGCCAGGCTGCCCATTACCCCAGCCAGCCAACCAACCAACTATCATCAAGGAGCTGTTAACTCTTTAATATTATAGTAAGAATACCCTGCCGGACGTCTTCAGACATCGGAGCTGTACAGCCTTCAATCAGAATGTCTTCAGATGTCAGACGGTGGATTGGAAAGGCTTAAAGGGGTGTTCCGGCAATGGGATGTTTTTTTCAGTTTTCACCCATCCAACTAGATGGGTGAAAACTGATTGCCGGGGCCCAACGGCTCGGACCCCACTGATTCTGAGCATGGGGGACTCGTGTCCCCCCTTTTTTCACAGTTCAAGATACAATGTTCTATTTCTGTTATGTGGCAGGGAATGGAGTTGCTGGTTGCACATGCGCAGCAACGGCTCCATTCCTCTCAACAAGACAGAAAAAAAATAGCCGAACGGTGTACTCTACTATCTCTGTGTGCTCCATTGATTTCAATGGGACAGACGGAGATAGCCGGGCACTATGCTATCAGCCTGTGCTATTGATAGGAATGTAGCCGCTGTTGCACATGTGTCACTCTATTCTCCGCTACATAACAGAAATAGGGCAGTGTATCTTGAACTGTGGAATAGGGTAGGGTGACGGACACAAGTCCCCTATTCTCAAGATCCAGTGGATGGGTGAAAATTGAAAAAGAACATCCAATTGCCGGAATACCTAATGCATGGAGTGTCAAGTTAAACTTTGCTACATCTGTATGTTATAACACTTGCGGCTGTGAAAAAAAATCTACTTGGTATTAAAAGGCAGATGTTCGGTTGAATATTCATAGTATGTTACGGTTGAGCAATAGCACAGCTCAAGTCAAGTTTGCTAGAGGCCACCTGGATGGTTCAAAGCACTACTTGGACAATGTTCTGGGAACAGATACACTAGAACTTTTGGTTCACATACAAATCTTCATGCTAGGAGAACAGACCCTACTTATCAACACCAAGAAGCCATCCCAGATGTGTATCATGGCAGCGAAGGGAGCACAACAGCGTGGGCTTCGCTATGATGCCCGAGGAACTGGACTTGCTTGCAATCACCGCCGAACAAATGAAATCCAAAACGTATTGGGAAGTTCTACAAGGGGCCGTCGCTGCATCTGAGTGATCTGAAGATCAAAGGGATCGGGTCACAAGGTCAAGCATACAAGCCACGTAAAGTAAACCAAGTAAATGAAAAGCAGAGAGGCGGCGACAGGAAAAATGCTGTAATCCAGAATAGCCAGGAGAGAAGGATGACCTCAGATCTGTAGAAACTCTGTACAGCAAGGCCAACTAAAACAGTTCTGTACGGACGAAGGGAAATCCTAGATCCGATCCTCAGCCTTAGAAAGCATCGACTGAGGCTGGACTAGCTCGTCTGTACAGCATGTAGTCAATAAGATTGTATCTCAGTACCGCTGTGCTATATTCTGTTTGGTGTGACAGAAAGTGGATTTCTGCGATTTCTGCTTCTCACATGCTGCTCTTCAACTCTGCAGTTGGGTTTTACTCTCTCTTACAGGGGCGCCAACACCAAATTGAAACCATGTTCCGGGACCCCAAGGCCCCTACACCATATATAGCGCATCTATGCCTTCCTATTCAAGTACACTATTATTTCAATATAGGACACCGGTATAAAGATATATAGCGCTGAATCAGGCTTTTTGACTACAGCCTGTATAAGGGTTCACAAACTTTTTCCATCAATAACCTTTTTGGTAGCGTGAATTGTTGCACTTGTTACTTACCTTAACAGTTAATTAGATATCTGCACCATGTATGGCCACATGTACTGATCAAAGATCTACTTAAAGGGGTTTCCCAGCTTTATAAATTGATGACCCATCTACAGGATAGGCCATCAATAGCCGATTGGTGAGAATTTGCCGCCCAGGTTCATGGCCGATCAGCTGTTCACTAGACCGCTGTCACCATGTACAGAGCAGAGGGCAGATAGATCCTTACAGGGGCGTAACCATAGGGGATGCAGGGGATGCGGTTTAACCCGGCCCACGAGCTTTAGGGGGCCCATAAGGCCTCTCTTCTCCATATAGGGAGCCCAGTACTATGACTAAACCATTATAGTTGGGGGCCCTGTTACAGATTTTGCATTGGGGCCCAAAAGCTTCAAGTTACGCCTCTGGATCCATACATTGTGCAGCAGCCCAGGTTGGTATAACAGGCACAAATCCCATTCACTTCAATGGGAACAAAGCATGCAATATCAACCCAGGCCACTGACAAATGTTCAGACCCTCACTGATCAGTTATTGAGGACCTATGGAAAGGTCATCAATTTTTAGGAGTTAATTAAAACCCCTTTAATTACAGAGGGCTAACAAAATGAGTCTCAGCTGTTGAATTCCATGTTGATGCCGAGTGACTGAGGTGACGGGTATTGCTTATTTTGTTATTTTAGAGCATTTGGTGTTTTTGATGGGTGGAGGGGAGTTTTATGGAGACGGACAATCCCTTTAAGAGATCTACAGTTCTTTCTATTCAGATGGTACAATGTGTGTACATCAGACAGGGTCGGCTCCAAATCAAGTGCCTGGGGTGTTGGTTGTGTCTGGGAAGGTCAGGTAGGGGAACCAGTTTGTTTAGTAAATTACTTTTACCCGCATGGATCAAGGTATGTCTACAAAAAACAAGTGACAAGATAATAGAGAATAAAGGTATGAAGTTATTACATTTAGGGCTTCTTCACACGACCATGTTTGCGCAGGTATTTGCATGTGCAGAATCGGCTTGCACAAAACACAGAGAATAGAACCCATCAATTTCAATGGGTTTGTTCTTTTGAGTGAGTTTCGTATGCGCAGAAAAAAGTACGAGCTGCTCTATCTTTCTTCATTTTGCACAGCAAAAGTTCCATAGAGGTCTATGGGAGGTTCGCAAACACTCAAGGGGAAGGGTGTGACCCTGCGCAAAACATGGGGAAAGAACTCACCTGGACCTCATTAGGCTTAAATAGCCATTAAAGGGGTTGTCCCGCGCCGAAACGTTTTTTGTTTTTTTCAATTGCCCCCCCCCCCCGTTCGGCGCGAGACAAACCCGATGCAGGGGTTAAACAAGAAAACCGCACAGTGCTTACCTGAATCCCCGCGCTCCGGTGACTTCTTACTTACCTGCTGAAGATGGCCGCCGGGATCTTCTCCCTCGGTGGACTGCAGGGCTTCTGTGCGGTCCATTGCCGATTCCAGCCTCCTGATTGGCTGGAATCGGCACGTGACGGGGCGGAGCTACAAGGAGCCGCTCTCCGGCACGAGCGGCCCCATTCACAAAAGGAGAAGACCGGACTGCGCAAGCGCGTCTAATCTGGCGATTAGACGCTGAAAATTAGACGGCACCATGGAGACGGGGACGCCAGCAACGGAACAGGTAAGTGAATAACTTCTGATAACTTCTGTATGGCTCATAATTAATGCACGATGTACATTACAAAGTGCATTAATATGGCCATACAGAAGTGTATAGACCCACTTGCTTTCGCGGGACAACCCCTTTAAATCCATGAAACGGGTGTGCAAACTGGTCCTGTACATGCAAAAAGTGCACTAATGTGCATAGACACCTGCTTTAATCTACCTCAACAGCTTTGTTCATGCGCAATTGTGCCCTGCTTCTGGCCTGCGTACCTTTTCAATGTCATCCACAAAACAGCTCCAGTGGTATTGCCTATTGAAATCAGGACAAAAAAAAACACAACTGTACGCAAACCTTAGAAGAAACAGATGTAGCAAAATGTAACCCGACGCTGATAATGTGCTGCAACAAGTTAGCTCAATACAGCAAACATCCTTGAAAAAGGTAAGAAAAAGTTCTGTACTACACTTTATTTGACATGTTAAGCATCAAGTTACACTTTGCTACACATGTACATTCATATCATATTTGGTAAATTTACTATCTTTTCTATCTAGGGTAGAACTGGATCTTGGAATAAGGCAGAAATTCTCAAATGTGATGTCCAATATGAAGAGACAAAACAGGATAGAGAGAGGCCATCGGCTCTTCCATGTGCGGTGCAGTATACAGAGGAGCCGTCGGCTCTCCCGCGTGCGGTGTAGTATATAGAGGAGCCGTCGGCTCTCCCGCGTGCGGTGCAGTATACAGAGGAGCCGTCGGCTCTCCCGCGTGCGGTGCAGTATACAGAGGAGCCGTCGGCTCTCCCGCGTGCGGTGCAGTATACAGAGGAGCCGTCGGCTCTCCCGCGTGCGGTGCAGTATACAGAGGAGCCGTCGGCTCTCCCGTGTGCGGTGTAGTATACAGAGGAGCCAGAAGTATAGCGTATTCCCGCGGCAAATAAAGCATGACACTTTTTATTCATGCTGCGGAATTCCGAAAGTAGAATTCCGCAGCGTGAACATAGGTTCAATAGAACCTAATAGCTCAAATAGCTGTGGCATAACGCCACGGATTTCCACTGCGTGAAATGCGGCAGAAATCCGGCCGTGGGTATTAGCCCTTATACAGATTTTTTTTTTAATTTAATATTAAACACTTAAAGAGGGCCCAAAACATTAGGCTTGTTATTATGGCTAGTACAGGTTCTGCGAAATGTGATCCAGGGATTAAAGAACACCTGCAGTAAATATAAAGCGGTGTGTTAGTTTGCTAAGAAAGTTCCTATAATCACTTTAAAACTGTAACAAAGCTTATAAAAAGTGCAGACCCTGCAGGTCGCCGACATCCTCACTCGGCACTTTATAGTATGAGCCTCAATTACTGCTTTTTGCGGTAATCCAGAAGGGTAAGAAATGTAGCAAGAATAGCTCAGATATTAGGAACATTTCCGCATGTACTTTATGATGCATTATTCATTTAAGGAACTTCACGGTTTCCTGTTTTTCTTTCATGTGTCGCACTCAGCAACAGCAATGAATGATTTTATTCCACCGCTGGGTGTTTTTACACAATATCCACTTGACCCAGAGGTCAGTTTTTATAAATGTGCTTTAAAATGGGTGTACCAGAATTTCAAGTTATCCTCAATCCATAGGATAGGGGATAATCTACTGATTGGTGGGGGTCTCACTGCTAAGAGCCCCGCCAATCTGGAGAATGGGACGCTCTACTCCGGCTCTTCTGTAACTGCATGGGTCACTTCTCTTCCAGCAGCGATGTCATTCCGAATGCAGCGCTGGCAGGGCATGCATGGTCAGCGCTCCAATCATTTCAATGGGAGTGATGGAAATACCTGAGCAGGTGTGCCCCAATCAAAAATGAACGGAGTGCTGGTGCGCTTGTATGACCAGCGCTCCATTCAGTCTCCTCCTCACTTCAGGGAAGGGGGGAATGGGGGTGCAGTTCTTGATATCGGCAGGCGTCTCACCAGGAGAGAGCCACCTACTGATCAGCAAGTTATCTCCTATCCCATGGAGGATATCCTAGCCTCCAATGCAGATGTAAAAGCCTTACTAGAAAGAGATTCCCCACTTAAGACTCTTATCTATTTCAGAGTGACTGTAAAAAGCATGCTTCTCTCTAGACGACCGCACATGTCAAAGCGATGATTTCAATGAGAACTGTGTAATATTTCATTTCCCTGTGATGATGCTGCAGAAAAATGAAACACCTGCTTCCGGATTTCCTCCATCACTAGGCGTCTCAGCAGCATGACACCCAGCTTATCGCTGGAGGACCTTAGTTGTTCAAGGCATCTGAAGATCTCCTGATTAACCAGTTGACGGCTGACAGTTTTGGTATATTATTTGCTACTAGCAATCAAAGTTGTGGGATCTTCCTCCTTCTGTAGGAGACTCTCTTGTGAGCTCTCTTGCAACATTTGCTGGCCCAAGATTGCTGGCTTATTAGCATTTAACAGGGTGGAGTGAATTCAGAGGTGACAAGTAGAACTTGATATGTCACCAGACTGTCACTTCCCTTCCTTTCTCCTTAGCCCATACAAGGTAGTGTAAGAAATAGTTGCAAAAGCAGCTACTTTATAATAGCATCTCTAAACAATGGATGTTAGCTCAGGCAGAAGATCGCACCTGGAGGTATAACCACCCAGCATGTGCTGGCTGACATGCCACATAACCCCCCTATTATGGGTATTATTGTATCTTGTCACCACCGGAAGTGTGGATATGCCATAACATTTTGTCATGGGAATACCCCTTTGAAAGGCTTATCCAGGCATGCAATTTTTTTCAAAGCCGCTTACAATGCTGCCGAAACGTAAAAAAGCCCTACGCATCTCACCAGTTCTGTCGTTGGCCAGTCCCCCACTGCTCTCCACTTCCTGCATCAGCAATGGCATTACCGACACCGTAGACATGTTACCACTTCAGCCAATCACCGAATTACTTTAAACAATGAGTAACAGCAGCAGTCACGTGACCCTGTGTTGGGATGCCTCCGCTGCTGCAGCAGAAAGCGGAGAGCAGTAGCGGACAGGGAACCAGCAGAACAAGGGAATATGTGAGGCGAGTATAGCTTTTTTTAAGGTTTGCAAATTTTATTTTAATCTCCAGATGACCCCTTTAAGGCCTCATGTCCACAGGCGGATTTGAGTTGCGGAATCCTGCTCCGGTGCGGAAGATCCGCAGTTCAAGCTGCCCATAGGGAACCATGGGCATCCGCACTTGAATTTACACATGCAGATTTGTTTTCCGGATTTCATATGCGGAAAACATATTGCAGCATGCTCTATTTTAGTGCGGATTCCGTGCAGATGGCTTCCACTGAAGTCAATGGAAGCAGTCTGTGGACAGGCCGCGGATTCCATAGCAAAGCAGAAGTTTGGGGGAAAAAAAAAAAGGTTCGGATTCCGCTGCGGGCTCTTGAAGGCAGAATCCGACGCGCCCGTGGACATGAACTTTTAGTATGGTAGGTAGATAATAATGACATTACTAAAGGGAAAGCAAAAAGAGGACATAGTAGTAGCTCTTGTGCCTTCCAGATTTTCTTAATTTTTAGCGTTCTGCATTTTAGTATAGCGAACAGTAAGTACCTGTGACACAACCGTCAGTAGGATCATACAGAAACCACAACTAGAAGTAGGTTCTTGTACATAAAATAAGTATTAATCAGCAGCCTGACAAGTAAATCTACGTCAACCAGTCCAACATTGCATCCTCCAAGCAGTACTTACCTACAACGCGGCTCAGTGCCATCTCCGGGATTCCAAGTGCTAATAGATAATCTATAAAACTCGCCTCGTTTATATCCCTCACAGCAACATTGTTTCAGCACAAACAGGCTGCTAACACGTGCGCATTCCTGCAAATACCATTCACATTAAGTAGTAATTCAAGTTACTAACAACATCCAATGACTGAAATGAAGACAGACAAGTCCCAGGCGTGGGCCGTGAGTAAGTGCTCTTCCATCCATTATCCCCATGGTCATCAGCAGCTTAACTCACATGGAAAATAAAGTGCAGCGTTGTAAATAGTAATCAGCATATAAGTGTCATAATTAATGATGTGCACAGAATGGCCACTTTACTATAGCTCCCGGCCACTTGGAGCGTCTGTTTATGGATATTGAACCGTGACCCCTGAGTGCAGCAGAAAAATCACGTTTTCCGTGGATCAGTTTCAATAAGAATCTACATTAGATCAAAAGATCTAAGCGACTTCCAATGCGGCCCAGTCATCAGTGCTAGACTAGCCAGGCCAGGAATTCACTGCCAACCGCGTGTTTTCTTGTAACGGTGTTCAGAGAATATCGAGAATGGCGTGATCAAGGAAAAAAAATATCATGCTGTGCAAGGGGATCGCATGGAAGGAAAAAAAACTCATTACCGAAAGGAGTCAGAGGAGGATGTCAAGAATCGTTTTGAGGAGCACAGTCAAGGAAACTGCAGCTGAATACAACGCTGGTGCTTCGACTAATACATCTGAACATACAACTTGTCGTTCCTTAGCACAGATGGCCTACAACACCAGACGACCAGTTCCAACACCATTGTTGTCTAAGATAAAAAAGAAAGTCGGCACTCCATTGCACAGAGATTGGATCCCTGAGCAGTGGAGAAACATCACTTGATCCGATGAATCCAGATTTCTGCTGCACCATACCGACGGGAGGTCATAATTTGGCACAAGCATCGTGAATCAATGACCCCTTCTTATCAGGATGGTGGAGGTGTAATGGTGTGAGGAATGTCTGCTCGATACACACTAGGCTCTCTGATACCTGTGGATGGACGCCATGGTGAATTGCTACAATTCTGAAGTCCAAAGGAGGTTCAAATTGTAATTAGATGGGGGTTTCTAATACAAATGACCTGAATGAGAGGGGGTTAATTTCGCAGTGGAGATGGTGACATAATTGACATGTCGCTGATTTGAATTCCGCGGAGGGTCTGCATGGAAATTCCGCCCTGTGGGAGCGCAGCCTGTAGGGGAGACTAAAAATAATATTTCAAAGTAAACCATAATAAGCCAGACACCCTCCAGTCATCCTCTTTTGTCATCCGTCCGCACAAAACCATGTATCTTTTAGAGCCATTGGTTCCCTATGGTGTGTTTACAAGTCCGTGTTTTACAGGCGTGCAAACACATGTACCTGCAAAACATAGGACATGCGTGCACCATAGGTCGGTGGTACGTGTCAATTTTTCCCACGGGGAGACCTCTTGTACTGAACACTGTAACCAATCAGAGGCAGCGCTCTTTTATTTTTAAATCTCCTCGCTATAGGGAGTCCCCTGCCACAGTTGTCACAGGATCCCAATGTTCTGCCATTGCTTTCAATGGGGCTGATGCTGTTGCCGGTGAACTAGTTGAAAGCAATAGAATGTCGGCAAGCCCTGCAGTGATTTTTGGAGAAGGGCTTTAAATATAAGCCCCTAAAATAAAATACTCACCTCTCCGCCGCTGCCTGGCACTGTAATGAAGTTCTTTCAGCAGGTGGGGATTTAAAATCCCCGCCTGCTGAAAGGGCCGTGTCTGATTGGTTAAGCGCTCAGCCAATCCCAGGCAACATTCAGCCGTTCATTGAATGACAGCTGAGCGCTGCCTGTGATTAATCACAGCGCTCAGCCAATCACAGACAGCGCTTGGTCATTCATTGAAAGCAATGCTGCATTGACCCGTGTTCACGCATGTTTGTACGCGTACGTGGGCATGCCAGTTTCGCGCACGCGTATGTACGTACCAGCACATGCTCGTGTGAATGAGGCCAGAAGAAGTGCTGTAGTGGGAAAAATTGGGCGTTCATGGATCTGAACTGTCACCAATATGTCTATGGTAGGACACATCTTGCCTCACAGGGTGGTGCCCAACTTGGTATAAGAGGTGGGGTGTGGCATGCAAATTGTGGCTGTGCTGGTGCGATGGCGCAATGCGCAGGCAAACACGAGTGGTCAGTTCAAGGTTGGGTGCGGGTCAGTCGTAAATTATGAAAGAAACCCTGGAAGCCTGCTTAAAGGTGGGTGCAGCCAGAACGTGTAAGCTGTGGCACAATCCTCCTGATCACAGCCCAAATACCCGGAGAGTGCAGACTGTCGAGCTGTGGTAGCTCCAGTCGTTGACCCGCTGAGTCATAAAGAAAGCCATCGTTTGCTTGACACTCGTCCCTTTTAAATGGGCCTTTACACTATTGTGACTGTGATATGTACCACTGAGAGCTGTGTCCACGGAGTTAAGCCAAGCCTGCTTGATACAGAAGCCATAAAGACTGAGTGGTAGAGATGAGCGAGTATACTCGGTAAAGGCAATTGCTCGAGCGAGCATTGCCTTTATCGAGTACCTGCCCGCTCGAGATGAAACGTTCGGGTGCCGGCAGCGGGCAGGGAGCTGCGGGGGAGAGCGGAGGGGAGATCTCGCTCTCCCTCTCTCCCCCCCGCTCCCACCTGCTGACAGCCGCTACTCACCGGTCCCCCGCGCCGGCACCCGAACGTTTCATCTCGAGCGGGCTGGTACTCGATAAAGGCAATGCTCGCTCGAGCAATTGCCTTTACCGAGTATACTCGCTCATCTCTACTGAGTAGCCAAAGAGCCTGTGACTATACAAAGAGACTGAGGGGCATATATATCCAAGAACGACGTTTTACACTCTGGTCTTTCATAAGCAATGATGGAGTAAGCCTCTGTTACATTTGTTGCATCATAGCGCCGGCCGCGTGCCATCTGCTCAACATTTTGCAATTGTTTAACATCAGAATTCTATTATAAATGTATTTATTAATGCCCCCTAGAGACTTGATTCCACAAAGAGCCAATACATTGTTACCAAGTAGTAAAGCCAGCATTGCCAGAGTATTTGAAACTGTGTTACAACATTCTGAAACTGTGCGCCAAGTTAAAGTGACTGCACCCCCGATTCAGCTGCCAAGTATAGACTGAGATTGTTAATTGCCACATGTGCTCAATCTTTTAACGCACTTGCACATTGGGATCCCCACAAACTATTCTTCACATATCACCCAAAGCCCCTTACATGTTTGTAAGGCCAAATGCACACAACTGGGTCAGATTCCAACTGCGAAATCAGACCCTGTGCCTCGGCATCGACCCACGCGTACCTGTTATCTTCTCTTCTTTCTGCTCTACGGATGTGCCGGTTAGCGCACCGGTGCACATGCGCAGCACAGAGAGTCGCACCAGCGATGACGCGGATCCGTTGCGACTCGTCGCAGGACTGACGGCTCCCACTAACTGCAATGGAAGCCGTCCATGCAAGGCTCACACTAGAATAGGACATGCTGCGATTTACCCCCGCGAGCGGAAAATCGCAGTTGATTTCAACACCTGGGCATGGAAAAACATTTTCCATAGCGTGTCTATGGGCAGTATTTGCTGCGGGATCCGAAGGCGAACTCTCTCTCTCCATATCCCGTAGTGCAAATACGCCCGTGGGCATTCGGCCTAAGACAATCATCTGGAAAAGGTTTTTAGAGAAACCAACAAATGGCCAAGTGGTAGTAAAGTTTACACAACTCTTCTGCCCAATGTAATTCCCCATAGACTATCGTTACATAGCTACCAAGTGTTTTTGAGCACTCTCTGGAGTAAACACTGTTTTGCCCATAGGCTCCTGAGACGGAGCTCACAGCAGGTAACCCAACATCTAGAATTACGGCTACAAACCCTATGACAGAGGCAGAGACCGCAGTCATCATACATCAAACAGAAGTATATTTGACTCACCAGTCATCATTCCTGTAGGCAGGAGGTACACCTGAAATCACAGTGCTTTCAAGTAATATGGAAGGTGTGCCACGAATTGTAGTGAATGGCGCAACATGATGCAAATATCTGCAATCGTTATTGATAAATGATGAGTTGTTTCAATCATTATGAGCAATTTAACATCTGCAACAGCTACACTGATGTAATATGGGATTGTGTCACACTGCACCTCTTATTAAATTCCAAAAATACCTGGAACGCTCATCATATGTTTATTGCTTCTACTGATGCCAGGTCACATGGCGCTCCAATTTGCTGCGGCTCTCACCCAGCCAGCCAGAAACCTACTGCACACTGATGAGGGGCAAAAACCTGAAACAGCTGTCTGCACATGGTTATCATTTCCTTCTGGAGAAGACTCTGGTTTTGGCTTATATTCCCAGTCATGTTACAGAGTCAGACATTGACTTATAGGGAAATCAGCTTCCAATACGTGGCACTGCAGGTCATTATTCCACCTCTGATTTGCATACTTAATTTCCCAGAGAAGCACTGCATGGCCTAGAAATCTTCCCATACATACTTGGCAGTCTCCACAAGTAGAAACAGTCCCCCTCCCCACCTTTGGGTTAGGAAAACATGGCTTATGTATTAAAAATAGATGCAAAAGTAGAATAAACTTAGTCAGGATTCTTCATTTCTTTGATCCCTCCATTCTCCCTTCATTCGCCAATTCTGACAGTAGGGATGTTAGAAGGTTTTTCTATTTTGTGCAGGTACCCTTGCTAACAACAGTCCAGATCCCAGACAACCCCTTTAAATAGGACCTGTCATGGAGTAAAGCCAGCAGGACTGAGGGCTCCTGCACACTGGCGAGAGCGATATCGGGATGTGATTGATGCCCCAATATCGCTCTCGCAGTCCTTCTGAAGCCCTGGATGCGAGGTGTTTCCACAGGGAAACAACCTCCCATCCTTGCAGGGCTGAAGGGATCTCCTGCTGAAGTTGTCACAGCCAAGGTAGAAGATAGTGATCTTCTTCCATTCATTTTAATGGGGCCAGCGGCAGCAGCGCCAGCCCTATTGAAATCAATGGGAGATGCTCATGGTCCTCTGCCTCTGCTGTGACAGCAGTGGCAGGGGACTCCCCGTAGCGAGGAGATTTAAAAATAAATGAGCGCTGCCTCTGATTGGTCACAGCGCTCAGCCAATCAGAAGCAGCGCTTTCAGGGAGCGGGGAATTTTAAATGCCCCGTCGAAAGAGAAGGAGAAGAAGAGTGCCGGGACCTGCAAGACGACGCCTCAGAGATGACAGTGCTTCCCAGGTAATGTATTAGTATTTTTTTTTTCCAACAGTCATGGATTATTTTTGGGGGGTGGGGGCTTATATTTCAAGCTCCCCCTGAAAATCCTCGCCACGGGGAGTCCCCTGCCATTGCTGTCACAGCAGTGGCAGAGGATCGCGAGAATGTCCCATGGATTTCAATGGGGCTGGTGCTGCTACGGCTGGCCCTATTGCAATGAATGGGAGAGATCGCAAAAAGAATGGACATGCCGCAATTTTGTTTTAACTCTGCATCGCAAGCATTAAAACATCACACATGTGCATGGAGCCATTTGAAGCCATTGGCTTCATAATTTTGTGATTTCTCGCAGCGCTGGGAAATCATGCAATTTCCTCGCCACTGTGAAGCCACCCTGACTTTATGGCTCCGTAGCTGCAGCTCTGCTGACCTAATTCCAATTTTTTTCCTACATATTCCACTTCCGTTTGCGCGGATGGGCTGTCTTAGGTCCGGATCCCAACACTGTCAATGTGTCAAGTGGGCAGTCTCTACCGCTCACTGTCAATAGTCGACATCAAACTGCATTGAACTTATTTAGAAACGATCCTTTTACTATGTTATTGGCTTGCATTACTTTGCATTGCACTATTAGGTTTTCATCATATGAAACTATAGGTCAATCTTATGCACTACAATGTGTCATATTTGGACTCTCATAAGCCACATGTAGCAGAGTTGTTTTTTTTTCTCTGCAAATTGTGCCATGCATCTGTAGTGGATTTGCCACGGGCCGCAGCCTTTAAAACCCACATTTTTTACGCGACGGAATTAAAATACAGCGGATCGAAAATCTGTGCTGAATTTTACCATGACATGTGGGTAGGGTTTTGTAAATTGTTACAGAGTCTGCACAAAAACATGGGACATGGATTTACTTAGCGGGTATCTTTGCAGCACTTAACATGCGATCGCCACCAATATTAGTAATACACAGGCAGGGGCGTAAGTAAAGGCTCAGGGGCCCTGATGCAAAAGGTGACCTGGGGCCCCCCTCTATTTGTATCTGTACCCGTACCCATACCTAAACCATGCTGCACAGAGACATAACTTGAAGCTTCTGGGCCCCAATGTAAAACCTGTAACAGGGCCCCCAACTATAATGCTTTATTCATAGTACTGGGCTCCCTATATGGAGAAGAGAGACCTTATAGGCTCCCTAAGGGTCCAGGGGCCCGGGTGCAACCGCATCCCCTGCACCCTCTATAGTTACGCCCCTGTACACAGGAGAGCGGATACGTTTAGAGAAGTCCTGCACAACATACAGTAGCTGTAACTGCTCCGGTGACTCCATGAATTGTTCTTTACAATCACTTTTGTGGTCTTAACCCTTTCCAATCCAATTTCTATCCTGGTTTTCCTAGGGGGCTTACTCTTTTTCTGCCGTTATACAACAGCGCTATATGCTGGCTAAAGCCAGTACTGCATGAGGTGACATGTTGGATAGGCTCCGACAGCAGAGAGGCTGGCAATATACAGTAAGAGAACCCCGACGGACGTCTTCCAACATCGGAGCTGTACAGCCTGAAATCATAATGTCTTCAGAGGTCAGACAGTGGATTGGAAAGGGTTAAGATAAGTTGATGCAGCAAGTTGGGTTGAACTTTTTACATCTGTACATCCAGTAATTAACACATTTCGCATCACTGCTTTCTGCCTTGGACATTTCATTTACAGTAATTTGCTTACAGGAACTAAAGCAGCACTCGTTATCTTTCATGTTGGTCAGTCATGTGGTTCACCTTGACATAAAAGCTCTTACAGTATACCAAGACCTACCAACCAAATTGCAAAAAAATTAGTCATTTAGTTCATTTGGTCAATTAGTCACTTTAAGAGCTCGATATATGATATCTCTGTGGGAGTTTGCAGGTTTGTTCTTTAATATCACCACAATGTTCAAGTGCTATTCGAATGGACCCAATAGCTCGCTGTTGGCTGATCACAATAGTGCATTGATGAGTTTTTACACGCAGTACATGTCGGCATGGAAAAACTCGCTGGTGTGTGTTGCAAGTAATACGGGTCTGTATATAGTCTGTTTTTTTAATGGACTACATACGTACTAATAAAATGCTAGCGTGTCAGAGGCCTAAGGGGTGATAATCTTCTTATCTTCTCTATTCCTGGATCATCAGCACTATTTATCAGCATACCCATATTTGGCTGAATCTATAGCACTGTTCATCCTGAGCCTCCTGGTTCAGGAATAGAATTGCAGAACTGCAAAAATGACTGAGGCCCTTTTGCAAGCAGGGCAATAGCCAAGAAGGTTTATGGTGACATAGGCTAAATTCAGTGACTTTTTTCGTGGTGGTGGGGTGTTCTTTAACGTTAATGTCAGCCACATCAATATTTACTGCATCATCGAACTTGGCGCTGGGCTGATATTTCTTACCCAGTGTTATCGTACTGTGCAGCAAGGTCATATCTTACTGAAAAAGATGATAAAATGTAACTTCCAGCAATACTCAAGGGCTGACGATCAGCTCTCCTCCCCCATTTGCTGTAAAGTTAACCAGGCTGGTACGCCGCACACTGCAGAGTTCTGTCTAATCTACGAGAACGAGTTATGTTTGTACATAATGGCTACACAAATACATAAAGAACAAACAGAGTCTGAGAGCAGAAACACCTGACACACAGAAGGAGACTTCCTGCCTGGGTCGACTAAAAACATATAGCAGCAACTGCTGGACACAAAGTTACAGGGTGCAGAAATTCCAGACTCAGCAGATTCCTAAGTTCTTGCATTCATACTTTACATATTAACTTGCTGTGATGGATCATGGGTTATTGTATGGGTCAGCATCTGGTAGGTGGGGGGGGGTCTTACTTTTTTCAGATCCATTGGCGATGACATATTTAGTCAGGAGCAAACTTTTGAAAAGTTTGGCTTGGTCGGTTTGACAAACTTTTGCAACAAGTTCAGCATGGTCCGAATTTGTTTGAACCGAACCAGAAGTTGACCAAAACCCTTAAAACTGGGGTGTAAGACTGTCTAAGAGCCATACAAGCCATCTATATTACTCTCAAGAGTGTTATACAGGGCTATTAGACTGTTCTATACACCAGTGTTCAGGACTAGTGCTGAACGAACAGAACCAGTAGAGCCGTTTCGGGTCCGTGCCGAACCAAACTGTTAGCAAGGTTTGACCCAAAACAGGATTATACAAGTTCGGTTTTCTCAGCACTGCTTAGATCCATTAACCCTTTTCAATCCAATTTGTATCCTAGTTTTCCTAGGGGGCTTACTCTTTTTCTGCCATTATACAATGGCGCTATATGCTGGCTAAAGCCAGTACTGCATGAGGTGACACATTGGATAGGCTCCGACAGCAGAGAGGCTGGCAATATACAGTAAGAGAACCCCGACGGACATCTGCCAACATTGGAGCTGTACAGCCTTAAATCATAATGTCTTAAGACATCAGACAGTGGATTGGAAAGGGTTAACTCTGCTTTGTACAGATCTGCAGGTTAAGCGTTATATCTGAATTAAGCCACAATATGGCTGCGTTTTAGCTTCGATATTACGTCTATTAGACCCAGACCCCTTCTCGATTTTACTGAAGTAAACTTAGATGACTACCGGGTGCCGGTCCAGCAGTGGTAGGTGTGCAGCCAGAAAATGTAGATCTAGTACAGCAGTGTGAAACTGGCCTTATGCTTACAGATGACTCTATTTTGCAGCCCTTTCTCTCAAGTTTGAATCTGACCAGGATAACATCTGCATGGAGTTTGCCTTCTTCTCACGTTACTGTTTTTCCATCTGATACTTCTAATGCTAAAAAATACTTTCAGCCTGTGTGTATGTATATGAGACTGACATTGGCAGAATGTTGCTAGTAAATGACACCAATGTCCAATTTACAGGGGTCTGACCATAGTGGCCCACCAGTACAGGGCTGCAGAATGTGTTGGTGCTATACGTTGAACCATGAGTCATAATGACAATCCCCTTACGTGTGTCCTATGAAAAAGGGCTTCAAAGATTATTGCTTTAGATTGTTATGCTACTGACCTCCTTTATTTAGGGCACCTAAATAAGACTAACCTAATGGGAGCAGCAGGATCCGCTGTACACCTACCAGCAGCGTACACTTCCATAGGGAAGCTTGAGGGGCAGCAGATACTATTATACCCACTAAGCTGGTGCTATTAGGGCATCTAATAGATGCCATCATTTAAAGAGGTCTGTGTGACATCCTCTAATGCGCTATGAGTACTGATATTAAAAGCTGGAAGGAATTGCAAGTAATAATGCTAGAAAAATATGAACCGCCAACATTAAACACAATAAAAGTAGTGCTGCTGGACAGGGCATGCTGGGGGTTGTAGTTGTTAAACAGCCAGAAACTCAGAGCTGCAGTATATAGAATACAGCACAAGAAGTACAAACTCCATGTCCTACTAGAAACATAATATCCCATAATGAATATATGTATTATACTAGCTCCAATAAGAAATATAGTGCAAGTCATATTATTATAGTAGGGTATCAGCTCCTATAATAAATATAGTGCAGGGCATAGTATTATATATAATATACATCACCACTCTATGTAAGGAGCAAGTGGATATAATTTATCATCGGAGCTGATGTAGTATATATAATAATATGAGCTTACAAACTCCCATAGTGCAGGTGAAGTAAGAAACAGGACTCCAAAGTTTCCAGACGAGTCAATATAGAATAAACTTCATAGCTTTAAGTTAGGACCAAGTGGATATATAACCCTCCAGGCTCGCCTCCTCTTCTCCACACATAGAAAATGCCTCAGGACGGAACCATGTTAATCATTGGAATCCCTCAATATGGGAAGATGCTGTCTGGCAAGGTCCAGGGTCGGACTGTTGTATGGCATGCGGATAGTTACAGTTGACAGGTTTTAATATCTATATTACTATACTTTCATAAGTACGATTATCACATATTCCTTCCTTGGTTTTAAAGTTACTGGACTATTGTGAATCTACTTCGGACACTGTTACGGTGCCATGGAGGACCACTAAATTCCATACAGAAGGGATTGCGATGATTAACATACTTCTGGCCTGAAGATGTACTTCTGAGGTATTCTCTATGTGAGGAGAAGAGGAGGTGGTCATGGAGGGTTATATAGCCACTTGGTCCTAACATAAAGTGGTAAAGTATATTATACAGCAGTGTTCCCGAACTCCAGTCCTCAGGGACCCCCAACAGGTCGTGTCTTCAGGATTTCCTCAGCGTTACACAGGTGATGTAATTATTGTCAGTGCCTCAGACATTGCCACAGGTGTTCTTACCATAGGATATCCTGAAAACATGACCCGTTGGTGGTCCCTGAGGACTGGAGTTGGGGACCCCTGTTATACAGGGTCCGGCAGAAGTAATACCCCTTTTTTATGAGCTGGTAATATAAACCTATTTATATTAGGGATATGACTCGTACAAAGTCGTAACATCACGAATCTGATCAGAAAGTTTGAGGCAACCGGCAGTGTGCATGATGCCAAAGGATCAGAAAGACAAGTTTCAATGACTACAGAAGAAAAGGCTAATGAATTACAGGCATCGTTGGTACGAAGCCTTCAAGAATCCAGTAGGCATCTGTCAGGAGAACCTGGTATTAGTGTCAGAAGGGTACGAAGGTTTCTGGGCAAAATGAAATTGAGGCCATACATACTATGTTTAGTACAGTCCCTACATGATGGAGATTCAGACAGAAGGGTGGAATTTTGTGAACTGGGCATTACTTTGCTGGACCCTGTATACTGACTTGTCTGGAAACTTTGGACTCCGATTTCTCACTTCACCTGCACCATGGGAGTTAGTGTATATATATATATATCAGCTCCAATAATAAAAAGGTGCAGGTCATATGCATATCAGCTATGATAATAAATAGTACAGATCGTATTATTATACATGTACTATATCAGCTGCAATAATAAACAGTATAGGGCATATTACTTACTATATGTATCATATGCGCTCCAATCATAAATAGTGCAGGTTGTATTATTATATATACTATATCAGCTCTCATAATAAATAGTGCAAGTCATAATATTATACGTATTAGATCAACTCCAATAATACACAGTTCAGTTCATATTATTATATATGTATTAGATCAGCCCCTATAATAAATAAACAGTGCAGATCATATTATATATGTACTATATCAACTCTGATAGTATTCAGTGCAGGTCATTATTTACAACAGTGTATATTCCACATACTACTTCACACATGAAATAAGTAACACAGGATACCATCAGGAATATTCTACAAATATCTAACCTATGAAATTGCTTGTGGTACATAATTCATTGAAAACTTTTCACAGTAACAGTAGCCAGCCAACCTTTATACCTCCTTGCAGACACTGGCTACAAGCTGAAAGGTTGTTAATCTTCAATGAAACAATGTATCAAACGTCGAGAAAAAGTTCAGATCTGGAGTGATCTTCCCAGTGCAGTGCATGAAGGGTTAAAACTTACTGTAGAAAGAGAGAGAGAGAGAAAACAGTGCTAGCACTCACCCTTTGGTTCTTCCATCAGCTCTGCTGCTCCTTGCTCAGCCAGTGCCTGCTGCAGTCTCACTGAGAGATGCACATGAGACTTGCCTATTTAACGGTGCATGCATGTGGGTGGACTCAGTTTTTTTTTCTACATGGAAGATCCCAGTTGACAGGAGGTCACTGTCTCTTGATAGTGGCTCTGGAGGATGGAGAAGACACAGGGGCCTGGCTGCTGCTGCTGGAGCTTGGGATTCCTGCAGGATGGATATGAGCAAGCTCTCATTCTATCTGTGTGTGTAAACAGCCCATGTCTTCAGCTTGCACAGCAGCAGCAGCAGCATAGCCGGGTCCCATGGAGGTTTTCCCTTGCAATAATAATAACCCTGGGTTGCAGACAGAGGAGGTCATTATTCATCCTTTGAAGCAGCTCCACACTGGAAAGAATACATATGAGAAAAGGAGAGAGAGCACAAAAAAAATATGTCCTGTTCTTAAAGAGCCAGTCCCTGCCCTACATGGCACACAATGCAGCCTCTCTATGTGTGCACAGACATTTCCATCGGATCACCTTTCATTTGCAGGACTGATTGTTCGCCTGGCTGACTGCAGAGCTGTCAAAACAAGAGCTAGGAGAGGAGAGCACAAGGGAATGAGGTGCTGGGATTAGCCAGGAGTAACACACTGGGCTGGGTAAAGCAGCAGCACTTGCTCATTAGCTCACTGGGGAAGTCACACTAGATAGGGATGGCTTGTGGGATCACTCCATTAGGTAACTTGGAGCCTTCTGCTCTCTCTACGCATTATGCATGGTGCGTTTTATCCTTAGCAGAAGTGATGTAGGATGAATGGGTTGGCACTAAATAAATGCATCTAATTACAAGGTGTGGTTAGAGCTGCTAAGGTTTAATTGGAATGAGACATCATATTGGAATATCAGATTTCATGTTTAGTAAGTAGATGTAGTACAGAAGTGATCGGACTGATATCTGGTGGAGATGGGTTACCTGTGAGGACCGGCTATTGGCACTTTTTTAATCTGCACCCCCATGTTAGCCTTTGCTAGAATATGGGCATTTAGAGAATGTAGGCTGCTGTATCAGGTAGGCAGTGATAGTGAAGCTGGACTTCCCCACGGTTCCAATATGGCTTGGCTTCGCATTAATAGATTAAGGGATCTTTTAACACAAAATGCATCCAAATCTGCCGCTGCGGAACTCCACACCAAAATCCACAGGTCTATCTGCGGAATTTTAGGCAGGTTTCAAGCCATTTTTAATTCCGCACCAAGATCCACAGGCTATATGTGGACTTTATAATGATTCTGCCCTTGCCGTACCAGAACCAGAAATCTGCTCTCCATGCACTGACCTACTGAACCTGTGTCAGACTTATAAATAGCAGAAAAGGCATAGTGACAAGGGAGAGGGACAGAGCTGCAGCCTGAACCAATGATGAGGCAGGGGGTGTGTCTCAGACTACAACAGACTCCTCTAGACACTGGAGCTAAGCTGTAGTCATGGATCACAGCTCTTTCCTAATGGACCCTAAAACGCAGCCAAGCAGTAAAATGTGAAGAAAATAAAACAGTAAATAATTATTTCCTGAGTAATGACTTACGTCTTGTTCACATCAGTATCAGAATCTCGGTTCGGAGTCTCCATAGTTGATTTCCATGAAAATCCTCTTTGGATCCGACATGCTGAATTCAGCATTCCCACTTTGCCGTTGTTTAGCTCCTTGGACTCTTAGGACAAAGCCAAAACAAAAGGAGAAAGATGGCGCAGGTCAGTGTTACTGTGAACGAGTCGTTACATATCATTTTTGAACTCATGGCTGGTCACTTTAATGCCATGGCTATCTGGCACCAGAGTTGGCCCTCTGAGCTCCTGGGTCTGTAGCTATGTAAATGGCACTGGGGCTGAAGACATTCCTTGAAGCCTGTTATATTGATTACAATGAGTGGTCTACTCTAGACTCTGATCACAGATCTCTGGGGCACATCATGTACCAAGATGCCTCTTCTTTTGAAAAGGTTTGCTGGCCTTGCAGTGCGTACTAATTCTAGCCCATGTGAAAGATCCCTTAAAGGGGTTGTCTATTTGTAAACTATGTGCAGGATAAGCCAAGAATAGTAGATCAGCAGAGCTCTGCCTCCAAGAATCCCTGGTGATCAGCTATTCACCAGGCCAATGTGCTCATGCACTGAGCTGATTTCTGCAGGAAGCAGACAGCTCCACTCTTATTGCAGTGGCCAGGCTTGGTATTGCAGGCACTGTATTCAATTGGAACTTTAAGTAGAGAGCTGCCCATGTCTACTCTAGGCGCGCTGGTGACTGACTAGCCCAATTTCAGGATAGGCAGACGTTATGCAGTCTGACATTTATTTTCCAGGATGAAATAGTGCTGCATGTAATGCTATTTTTGTCTAGAATTTTTGTGAAAATTAGTGACAGAAGCTCCGGACAGAGCCTCCAATGCTGATGTAATCAAAGCATTCTTTTTACATCTTGCTCCTTGGCCAATTTTTAGAGTCCATTAAGAAAGAGTTGTGATCCATGATTACAGCTTAGCTTAAAGGGGTATTCCAAGACCTTTAATTTTTTTCTATTGATGACTGACAGGTCATCAATAGATACAGCAAGGATTATCCTGCTGTCACTGTGGTCAGCGAAGCAAGCAGAAAGCCCAGGTTGGTATTGCAGGCACAGCTCCCAATCTGCTTTCTGCATTGATGGCCCAGGGAATCAGCTGATTATCAGCGATTCTGAGTGGCGGATCACTGTTGATGATCTATTGATAACCTGTAGAACATCAACAGAAAAAATTTTAAAAGTTACGGAATGCCCCTTTAAATTTCTACAGGAGTCTGGGGTAGTCTGAGACATGCACCTTGCCTCATCATTGGTTCAGACTGCTGCTCTACTCCTCTCCCCTGTAGTTCTGCCTCATCTGATTGGCTGCTGTGTATAAACACAAATCTATTACAGGCTTTCTAATAGGTCAGAACAAGGAGAGCAGATTTCTGCTAAGACAATGACGGAATGATTATAAAGTGCAGATTCTAAACCATCAGTGAGAAAAAGTTGTTTATTAGGAAATTGCTACTGAGAAAAATTAGCTTTATTAAGCGGAAGCCTGGAGGGTTACTTTAAATGGTAAAAATACTTTCGCCTGCAGCAGTCACTAGGAGGAGCTCTTGACACAGGATGTATACAGTTTTGAGTTCAATTGAAGCAGGATAAATCGATATGTAGTGAGCTCCCCCTAGTGGTAGCTATAGGAGGCTAAAATTTCATCTAAATCTACAGTCTGTATATTGGGGATATGATCCAGGCATTATACAGACTTTTGGACCTATGTAAACAAAATTGAATTAAATATACACACTTTGTGGGATTATCCACAATGGATATTTATCACCTCTCCAAAGGAGGGGGGATAAATGTTTGATTGCTGGAGCCCCACCACTGGAACTCCAAAGGATCACTAGAATGGGGCCCTCAGGGAAGATCAGCAATATTAAATGCCCAGAAAATCCTTTTAACATCTAAACAACCTTAAGGCTGGATTCAGACGAATGTATATCGGCTCGGTTTTCACGCCGAGCCGATATACGGTGTCCTCATCTGCAGGGGGGGGGGGGAGGATGGAAGAGCCAGGAGCTGTAACTGAGCTCCCGCCCCCTGTCTGCCTCCTCTCCACCCCCTCTCCGGCCCTCTGCACTATTTGCAATGAAAGGAGTCGGGACGGGGGCGGGGCTAAGTTCTGAGAATTAGCCCCACGCCCGTCCTGCCTCTCCCCATTGCAAATAGTGCAGAGGGGCGGAGAGGAGGCAGAGAGGGGGCGGGAGCTCAGAGCACTGCTCCTGGCTCTTCCAGGCTCCCCCCCCCCTGCAGAGAGAGATGATGTATATCGGCTGGGCGTGAAAACCGAGCCAATATGCGGTCATCTGAATCAGCCTTACAACGCACAAATCTCGCACGATTTTCTCACCAGTGTCAAGGAGCCTAAGGGGGGCTTCACACTGGCGTGAAAATCGCGTGATTTTTGTGCTGAGAGTGAGTGAAAACACAGAATTATGCAACCAATGAGTTTCAATGGTTTCCTTCATATTTGCGATGTTTTCACTCATGCAATGTTGTGAGGAAAAAAATCGCGGCACGTCCTATATTTCTGCGTTTTGCTTTTTTTAATCTCCCATGTACCCCTGTGGAGCCTCCTTTTTATTGCATCACAAAGCAAGAATTTGCGATTTTTGTGCGATGCCTTTTTACCATTAGAAAGTCCTATTGACTTTCACGCTTTAAAAAAATCACAGCGAAATCGCATGAGAAAAACGTGCAAAAAACCCCGCAAGCAGCAGTAATGTTCTTGCGTGAAAAAGCAGCGCTAACGCTCAAAAATTGCGGGAAACAAAGACTTCTTTTTTTTAACAACCCCCCCTCCATATGCCAGCAGCTCCCATTGCCTTCTATGCCAGCTTCTATTGCTGCGATCAGCCGGCAAAGGGAGGGGTAGGTACTTTCGCACCCGGCCATGTGAATGGGCGAGAAAATACAAGATTTAGCCACAACGCCCATGTGAATAAAGCCTGATACGGAATATTTTCCCCGCCAAGCTGTATAGAAATCTGCTGGGCTTCTCCGGCTGACGGCACACGGACCCATTATAGCCAATCAGGCTATTCACACAAGCAGTTTTTCACATGGACTTATGGTCCCTGTGGAAAATGTCGCAGTACGTCCTATTCTGGTACGTACCATGGAATAGGACATGTAATGTTCATTGCTATCTGCTGCGAGTCGCGCCAAAGAATCAGGCCCAACTCGCAGACACTGGTGTGAAAGGGCCCTTAGATGGGGATTTTGATGCAGATTTTACTCCTGCTACATTAAGTGGTGATATTAATGGTGAACGTCTGCAGCGCGCTTGTTCTTCGGTCTCTCCTGCACGTGGATAGGATTAGTAAAATCTCACCTGTTTGCCTTGTGCTGTAATCCCTTGCACAAACCTACAGGTGAAATCTGTAGCAAAGCAGCCACAGGTGAATTAACCCTTAATGCTACCAGGTAGAGAGGTACCTTCACACGGGGCAAGCAGCTGCCGACAGGGCATTAGTGACTGCTCACTCACTTGTCGGAGTCAATTGGATCATAGTAGAACTAATAACCAAGCGACTACCGGCCGCGAACACAGGAGCCGCTCAATCTCTGAAGCTCACTGTGATTGGAGGTGGGCTGCAGGAATGATCCCCGGCCATTCACTTGAACGACTATAACCCCTGTGTACAGGGGCGTAACTAAAGGCTCGGGTGCCCTGATGCAAAACGTAAGCTGGGCCCCCCTATCTGTACCTGTACCCATACCTAAACCATGCTGCACAGAGGCGTAACTTGAAGCTTCTGGGCCCCAATGCAGAACCTGTAACAGGGCCCCCAACTATAATGCTTTATTCATAGTACTGGGCTCCCTATATGGAGAAGAGAGGCCTTATGGCCCCCTAAGGTTCCTGGGCCCGGGTGCAACCGCATCCCCTGCACCCTCTATAGTTACTCCCCTGCCTGTGTAAGTACAGGAGCGATATTCGCTGCTACAGCTTTCGGATGCCAATGCGACCGACAGTCATACCGTGTAAAGAGGCCTTACCACTGCCCCCTAGGGACAAAAATATGTAGCTTTTTAAATTTTTCACATAGTCATAAAACTCCATAATATACATTATGCACAAAATTATGCACATATTTCCTTTTTTTATCAAGCAGATTGTGTCGCACGGTGCATATTATTTGCTTTACTTTGGCACCCATGTGCAGAGCTCTCCAAGACCTGACAGAACAAACATATAAAAAGTCCCCCACCAAATACGGTAATACAAAACACATACTGTAATCCTTCACATAATCTTCTATACCCAATTTATTCATACTGAGATGGAAAGTACATTGTTGGGGACATGAACGTATGTGAATGACGCCGCTCTGTACAGCGCTGTATAGTATGGTGGTGCTATATAAGCCATGGGAAATAAATAGTGAATAAATACAGTACTTGTTCCCTTGTCATGGCTACAGGCCTAAGTATGAAAAGATCACTGGACACAGGGGTGCACCTACCACAGAAGTGACTGCAATGCGGAAGGGAGGTGGGGAGAAGGGGCTTGGCACTAAACAGTTTCCCCAGCTGCTATTCAGTTCGGTAATTGTATACGTCTAGATGTTAGCTCCCCCTAGTGGTTGCTGCATGCAGCCAGAGTTATATAATTCATATAGGTAGAAAAACACATTGGGAGGCTCTATTCACACGGGCGTTTTATTGTGGCGATGTTGCTGCGATAAAATGCCAGCCAAAAATCGAAGCATTGGATTCCTATGCATTTGTTCAGATGGGCAATTTTCGGGGGCGTAAAATCGGCCAGCTGAAAAAATAGCGTACACGGTGCGCATTCCATCTAGCCGCTGTTACGCTGACAGGAAAAGATAGGTCTAGACCTATCTTTGGCTGGAGTACAGTGGCCGGTCCCATAGACTCCTAAGGGAGCCTATGGGAGCTGCCAGAAAATGCATGTGGGAGGAAGTTTAGCAGCGGCCCTTCTAAATTCCGTTCCCCTTCTCTGCCCGCCGGCAAAGGGAGGGGGTAAAATGGGGCGGGAGATTAGCACACTAGCTCCCGCCCCATCCCTCCCTTTCCTTTGCCGGCAAGAGGCGGAGAGGGAGATTAGCAGAGGTAAACTATTTCTCCCCGCCTGACGGTATTCCGGGCTGCGGCGTATATGCTCCACAGCCCTGGCCGTGTGAATGGGCGACAAAACGAGAGATGCAGCCATGACTTGGTCACGGCTGCCTCTCGTGCATGCAGTTTTCGGCCATGATCCGTGCGACCGAGAATTGCATCGCCCGGGTAACGGAGCCCTTAAAGAGGAAATTAAAACAAATGTACCTTCCACTATAAAACTGAAGGGCCATTTTATTAGATACTCCAATCTAGTAGCGTGTTGGACCTCCTTTGGTCTTCAGAACCCAAAGTGTGCTAATAAAACATTCCCTACACCATTACCCCACCAGCCTGGACTGTTGACACCTCACAGGAAGGGTTCATCGATTCATGCTGCTTGCACCAATTTTTGACCCTCGCATCGGCACGGTGCAGCAGAAATCTGGATTCATCTGACCAGGTGATGTTTTTCCACTGATCAGTGATACAATGTTTGCACGCTTTTGTCCACTGGAGTCTTGTTTTACTGTTTCTCTTACACAATAGCCCTGGAACTGTTATAGCCCATCCTTGCTAAGGAATAATGACGTGTGCATTTGGGAACATTAGTTGGTGCACCAGCCTTGTATTTGGCTGCAATTTGCTTGACCGTGCACTGCCTGTTCATCACAACTATTTCTGACATCCTCCTTTGACCCCTTTTATCAATGAGTTGTTCCCCACATCCTCCTTTGACCCCTTTTATCAATCAGTTGTTTCCATCCACAGAAAAACCCCCTTCGCTGGACGTTTTTCCTGGATCACGCCATTCTTGCTATACTCTGATGACCAGGTCTCATTGAAAATCGCTCAGATCGCTGGATTTTCCCATTTGATGTAGATTTACACGGATAGTGACCCACGAAAAACTTGTGATGGTATTTTATGCTGCACTCCAGGATTACGGCTCTAATTTCCATACAGGGAAGCGCCAATCGTAAAAGGGTCGGGGTCTCTAATAAAGAGGCCATTCAGTGTCGATAATTTAAGCTTTGTCTTAGGAATATATTATTATTAGATGAGAAGCTCTATTCACCTAGATGACGATGGACTAATTCTATAGCATCAGTAATGAGCATTCTCATCCCCTATCACAACATGAGTAACGCAGTCTGTTCCATTTCATTCACAAATACGTAAAAAAGCTTTGCTGCTCCGTGATGATATACGAGAGCCAGGGACAACTCCATTAAAGGAGTTCTGATTCCCAGAACTTTGGCGGGAAATAGAGGCAAAAAGCCAGAAAATAAATCCATCTGTGTGGCTACAATATCGTCACTGGGTCCCCTCCTTTGTGCAGGATGTGGGTGGAGAAGACGGGGCTCCCGGTGTTATGGAGATAAACTTAATCTGTTCCCTCACGTGGGTGTCTGTATGGTAGATACAAGCAGAAGGCGAGGAAACTTGCTGGCAACGTGACAGCCCCTAACACATGAATTTCAAGTGCTTAGTAGAAGCTAGAAGGAAAAAAAACTGTGGATTATAAGATGCTATGACGCTGCCGAGTCTTTACAGTCATTGATGGATGACAGTCTTAAAGGGGTCGTCCGAAACGTCATGCATTATTTATATTGATAACCTATCCTATTGATTCCTGGCATCACTGTCATTACGGATGGAGCTGGAAGCAGATTGCACTGTCCGAACTGCAGTGGCTCAGGTTGGTAGTGTAGGAGCAGCTCCCATTGAGTTCAATGAAATATCAATCTGGGCCAAGCTGATATCGAGTGGTGGGATCGGTCATCAATAGAAAAAATGCCCTAAATCCCACACAACCCCTTTAAGGCAGCTTGTCTGTCCACAAACACCCCTTGGTGAATAAGAATCAGGCAAAATTTAGCTTATCTCCCCCATTTGGACTCCTGATTGTTACGGATAATGAGTGTGGACCCACTGGATCAACCAACCGTTTTACCTTTGGGCTACTCCCAGTGTGGCTGGCAGCTGAACCCTCCTGGTCAGATGGGAAATCTAGGCCTTTGCTAGTAAGGGAGATGAGGGTTCCCCTGCCTATAAGCGGGGTAGGTGTCCTGATAAGAACGGCCCCACTGTCTTCCTCTTAGACCTGACTATCCCTAACAGGACACGGGAGAAGTACAGGACTGACAGCAGACACATGTATAAAGATATGATTATGGGCAGGAGATCTACACTGAGTGATTGAGATAGGATCCCACCAGGATAACATGCAAAGTCAGAGAGCAGCAAACATACAAGATACAGGTCAGACAGAAAGACAGAGATAGGAAGGCAATGCTGAAAGACAGAGCCAAACACCAAAACAGGGAAGAAGCCAGGGCAAGATATATAGAAGTACAGGTGACCTAGAAATGCTGAGTGTCAGGACCAAACACACAACAATACTCAGGCCAAGAGGAAGTGCATCAGTCCAGTTTAAATAGGAAAGAAATGCCTATTAACCCTGCAGCTGAGCTGAGAGCCAGAGAACTGGTTAACTCTTTCAGTGCTGGTAGAAAACAGACACATAGAGTCCATACACACAGGAGGAGCAGAGTGATGCTCACATTGCCCGGACCCGCTAGAGGGCATCAGACACGGGTAGCAGACCTAACACTAATGTGTCTGTTTAAGTAAATACTAGTATAACCCATGAAATAACAATTCGGAATCATCTTTTCTCATAACGCTGTGTTGTACTCTTCTTCTGTTATTCCTTCTAGTAATGTATAAAAATATAAACAACTGGGTGTTACCAGTTGGAGGTGCGTCCCTACACTGACACTATCCAATCCATGCAGAAATTGTCAGACTATGTAGGGAGAAGAAGAATGCTAACACCCAGTTGTCAATTTATTTATACCATTTTAGTAGAAATATCAGAGGAACGGCACAAACCATGGGGTTCTGAGAAAAGATTCATTGTTATTTAACTGAGAATGCAAATATTTATTGAGACGGACATCTGAAGTGGTTTCAGGTGCTCTTTAAAAGGAGTCGGGGAGCACAGCAATTGTGCAGTTGATAAATATAGTATGTGTATTCCCAGTATTTTTCAGCAACATTTAACTAAGGGTGGATTCAGACGACCATATATCGGCTCGGTTTTCACGCCGAGCCGATATACGTCGTCCTCATCTGCAGGGAGGGGGGGGGGGATGGAAGAGCCAGGAGCAGGAACTGAGCTCCCGCCCCCTCTCTGCCTCCTCTCCACCCCTCTGCACTATTTTCAATGAAAGGAGGCGGGACAGGGGTGGGGCTACGTTCTGAGAATTAGCCTCGCCCCCGTCCCGCCTCTACCCATTGCAAATAGTGCAGAGGGGCGGAGAGGAGGCAGAGAGGGGGCGGGAGCTCAGTTCCTGTTCCTGGCTCTTCCATCCTCCCCCCCCCCCCCTGCAGATGAGGACGACGTATATCGGCTCGGCGTGAAAACCCAGCCGATATACCTTTGTGTGAATTCAGCCTTACGGTGCATTCACAGGGCTGATTTTTCACACGTAATATCTGACCAATAGTAAAGGACAAATGGATTTAAATGGTTTTATCCACATGAGTGATTTTTTTTTTTACTTAGACCGATAGTGCCAGATGAAAAATATCCTATTTCTGGGCAATTTTCGTTTAAAAAAAAAAACCTCACTCATTATTTTCTATGGGAGTTGTAAAAACCAAAAAAAAACATGTTGATGTGATTTTTATGTGAGCGTGATTTTTTTTTTAAATTTTTACTATTGAAACAACATGCGTTTTCTTTACACGTGTGAAAAAACGCACATGAAAATCGCATGTCGCCGAGATGTGATGCGTTTTCTTGCAAAACGCATCGCATTTACAGCGACAATCGCAGGACCGCAAGTACCTTCGCTCATGTGAATGCGCCCTTATGAACTGAATAACTTTATTTGATCTGCGCCAACTACAAAACTACTGCCCAGACTAAGCTTTCCCCTCTTTAATCCATCCTGAACACATCAACCAGGTTCATTTTTCTGTCCAACCACTACACTAAAGTCTCCTCCCTGTGCCAATCACTACACTGATATCTCCACTTTGTGCCAGTCACTACACTGATGGCTCCACCCTGTGCCAATAACTGCAGCGGTGACTGTTCACTATAGAATACAACATAAACTCATCCATAAAGCTCTCCACAGTGCTGCACCATCCTACATCTCCTCCCTCTTCTCTGTCTACCACCCTACCCCTGCTCTTCGCTCTGCTAGTGATCTTGGATTGAAGGTCATTTTACACTGGTCGATCAGAACTATGTAAGATCATGTGACTGCAGCATGTAAAGGGCTGACAGAAGCAGGGTTCCCTCTGTCACCCATTAGACCCCCACGATGTGATCATGGGGTCCTGATGGGTCGCTATGTCACCTGGAGGCTTAAAGATGGCCTCTGGATCTGCCATCTTTGGTGAAATATTGCAGTCAATTATAAGAACGATCAAAAGTGATGACATTCGAGTCCCCCAGTGGGACCAAAATAAAATGTTTAAACAGTGTTTTATATATATATATTACAAAAAAAATAAAAATAAGACTCAAAACCCACCTTTAGCCCCTTAGTATGTAGAAAAAAAAATCACCACTAGTTTTGTATTGCAGCAGTCGTAATAACATAGAAAAGTTTTTTTTAAAAATCTAAAAAACATGCAAAATTAGTTATATTTGCAATATCTCGCCTAAGCAATTAAAAAGTCATACCGTCCCACAAAAAAAGCCCTGACACAGCACCATTGACGGCAAAAAAATGTTAGGAGTCTTTGAATGCGGCGAATAAGAAAAAGAAAAGATGTATTTTTGCTAAGTGTAAGGCCAGCTGCACACGGGCGGGTCCGATTCCGCATGCAGAAATCCCGCAGCAGAATCCGACCCTGTGCCCGGCTGGCATCCGAGCATACCTGCCTTTCTGAATCTGCGATCTTTCTGCAATATCATTGCGGAAGGGCAGCAGATCGGACGGCTTTTAGCCCTTCACGCAGAATCTGCGCAAAAACAGAACAATTGATTTCCGCTCGCGTAGAGGAAAAAGCTATTTTCACATGTTATGGGCAGTATTTGATGTGGTATCGCGAGGCGGATGCTCACTCCGGATTCCGCAATGCCAATCCGCCTGTGTGCAGGCGGCCTTAAACATATTACTTACACCGCACAGTGAACTCCTTTAAAAAAAAACATTCCAGAATTGCAGATTTTGTTATTCTTTCCCCTGTAAAAAAATGTAATAAAAAGTCATCAAAATGTTATATGTTCCCAAAAATGCAATAAATGAATACTAGAGTTCATCCTGCAAAAAAAAGGCCTCATAGAGCTCCGTTTTTTTAGATAAAGAGTTTTTAGGTTACAAAAATTATGATTATTATCCGTTCAGTCCCATCTGACCATCGGTCACTCTATGGATCGATGTTCTCCACGCGTTTCTGTCTTTCACGGCTTCTTTCAGTTCGGCGACTGACATGTTGGTGGTGGCCTTGATTGTATCTAGCCATCTTGTTCTTTGTCGTCCTGATCTTCTCTTTCCACTGACCTTGCCGAGCATCAGTACTGTTTCCAGTGAGTTAGCGGGCGTCATGTGGCCAAAAAAAGAGAGCCGCTGTTTGATGATTTTCCCCTGTAGTGATATTTTCGGTTTGACGCGATCTAACACTACCTTGTTCGTTGCCATGGCGGTCCAAGGTATCCGTAGCATTCTCCTCCAGCACCATAGTTCAAACACATCTATTCTCCTTCTGTCTGTTTTCCTGAGCGTCCAACGCTCGCAGCCATATGTCGTTATGGGAAAGACGATTGCATTGACCAGTCTGGTTTTTGTTGCAATGCTAATATCCTCGCTTTTTTAGATCTTTTCCATTCCTTGCATTGCATTCCTACCAAGTGTCATCCGTCTATTGATCTCGGGTCCAGATTGCCCGTTGCAATCCAGTTTAGGATCCAAGGAAGATGAAATCTACTTCTTCGTTGTTGATTTTTATGTTCACTGTACCATTTCCTACCGCGGTCATGACTTTCACTTTCTTCCTGTTGAGGTACAGTCCCATGCATTCGCTTTCCTTTTGCACTCGTTGGATAAGGTATTCCAGGTCCCTATCACTTTCCACAAGCAGGGTGCTGTCATCTCCATATCGGAGGTTGTTGACATTTCTGCCACCGATTTTGACTCTGACTTCTGATTGGTCCAGATTGCATCGCCTCCTGATCGTTTTTGTGTACAGATCGAACAGCACTGGTGATAGAATGCAGCCTTGCTGTTGCCTTTCTCGAACCAATCCGTGTTTCCATAAGCCGTCCTGACTGTTGCTTCTTGGTTGTTGTAAAGCGACTTCATAAGCTGTTCACTATGTTGTGGGATGCCCATTCGCTTCAGACACTTCCAAAGCTTGTCATGTTCGACACAATCAAAAGCCTCGCTGTAGCCGATGAAACACATCTACACGTCCTTCTGATACTCTCGGGTCTTCTACATGATCCAGCGCAGGTTCGCGATTTGGTCTCTGGTGCCGCATCCTTTGCCAAAGCCAGCTTGAACGTCTGGCTATTCCCGTTCACCAATTGTCGCAATGTATTTTTGTATGATCTTCAAAAGTATTTTGCCGGCGTGAGGTACGAGGGCGATGGTGGGGTAATTGGAACATTCTTCAGCATCACCTTTTTTTGGAAGTGTGACGAAGACAGATCTTGCCCAGTCTTTGGGCCATGATTTGGAATTCCAGGTCTTTTGACATAGGTCGGTTAGGATCTTGCCTGACACTGGTTTGAGCAGTTCAGCTGGTGTGTGATCAACGCCCGGAGCTTTCCTGTTTGGTACAAAAATAGCAAAACATAAAAGACTGTATAAACTTGGTATCGCCGGAATTGTGCTGCCTCAGAGAATAATGTCATCACATTATTTATTCTGCATGCTGAACACCGTAAAAATGAAATTACGGAAACAGTAGTGGAATTTCTTTTTTTTTTTTCCATTCCCTCCCACAAAAAAAACTAATAAACGTTATACAACTTTATACATGTGCCAAAAAAAGACAACAAATCCCGCAAAAAAGAAATCCCTCATGTGACCAAGCGCGTCATTTGAAAATTTTTGGTCTGGTGGGAAGGGAGAGAGGGGGAGAGAGAGAGAGAGAAACACGAACCAAGAAAAAAAAAATATTAAAAAATCGGGACCCTACGTTCCACATACAAAAATGCTCGAGTCTCCCATTGTAGTCAATGGGGTTCGTTACTCGAGTAGAGCTCTCGAATTTTACGAAAAGCTCGACTCGAATAACGCGGACCCGAGCATTTGGGTGCTTGCTCATCTCTACTGAAGAGCCATTTAAATTGGCTTGTTTTACTATACCGTGCACAAATGAACATGCCCTACGAGCGCAAAAGGTACCTTAAAATGCGCCAGTACGGGCACGAAAAAGACTCGCTCACTGAGCGAATACATTGCGCTGAGCCGTGTGCAATCGCGCATACTCCAGTGTGAATCCGCCCTAAGTCAACGGAGAAATGAAAAACCTTTGGCTCCAGAAATGCGATGATGAAAAAAGCTGCAAAAATGAGTTGGCGATTAGGGCGCAAACAGCCTTTGGTAGTAAGGGGTTAAACGCCATACGAGTGAATTCTTGTGTCGTGTGCGGTGCGGAGTATAGGGAGCCGTGTACAGTAGCTGCTATTTAAAGAGAGTGGGCTGATGAGCAAGAAAAAATCTCATTAGTCTGTAATTAGACCGCAGCATATTTTGTCAATTATCACTTGTAGCTTTAAAGTATTTATAAAGCCAATTCTCAAATACCCCATTCGGGAATTGTGAGTTAATTGAGGTTAGACCTTCATTTGGGGATCTCTAGCTAGACTGCAGAGCAGTCTATCTGTGCAGGATCTATAGCCTGTCCATGCGTTACAGACAGATCTCTGCATTGTGCATTAATACCAGTGCAAATGGAAATAAATACATTAGTGCAGATCCTGGCTTTGGATAGCCAAAAGTATATTAGTACAGTATCTAAACCAATGATTCCCAACTGGGGTGCAGTGGCACCATGGTGTGCTAAGAGAACCCGCAAGGTGTGCCGCGGCTCCCAGGCTGGGAATCACTCAGCTGACATTAAATAGGATACACCAAGGTCGAAGCGGAAGCGCTGCTCTGATCTTTGTGGCCGTCGCTCATTACTGCAGGCGCAGCTCTCATTGAAATCAATGGAGCTGTGCTTAAAATTGCAGGCTGGGGTCCCATTGATTTCAGTGATTATGAGCGCCAGCCACTACACAGGGGTCAGAGCAGCGCTTCCACTCCCACCCCGGTATATCCTGGCGGGCACTGCCTGGAAAACCCCTTTAGGCCGAATGCCCACGGACCGATTATCACTGCGGAATTCGCGTCCAGACGCCCACCGTGAATTCCGCAGCAATGTCCATCCATAGACATGCTATGATAAAATATTCTCCCCTGCCCACAAGTGGAAATCAGTCAATGGAAGCCATCCGTCCCGCGATACTTCCGCAGTAAGCACTGTGGTAGTATCACGGGAAATCGCTTCACCGCCCAGTGCCGGCGTGTCATGCGCTGTACTGTGCATACACGCTGGTTCACCTGCCGAGACACTGGGGGGCGCCGGGTCTGATTCCGCTGCGATATTTCACAGGAGGAATCCGACCTGGCCGGGGCCAGGAGGCCTTAGGCTGGGTCCACACCTGGCAGATTTGCTGTGGAATTTCAACGCCCGCACAACACTTAGTTTAGCTACTGTTATGAGCTTGGTTCTGGCATTGTATTTATTGTATCTGAGTTTTTTTCTGCTATTGTATCTATGTACTTAGATAAATTTGTGCTGTATTTATGTACTCATCTTGGTTCTTCTGATGCTACATTTACGTTATGAGGTTGTTTATGGTGCTTTATGTTATGATCTTGGCTCTGCTGCTGTATTTATGTACTGAGCTTAGTGCCGGTGCTGTATTTATGTACTGAGCTTAGTCCCGGTGCTGTATTTATGTACTGAGCTTAGTCCTGGTGCTGTATTTATGTTATGACCTTGGCTTTGCTGCTGTATTTATGTACTGAGCTTAGTCCTGGTGCTGTATTTATGTACTGAGCTTAGTCCTGGTGCTGTATTTATGTTATGACCTTGGTTTTTCTGATGTATTTATGTTAGGAGATTGGTTCTAGTATTTTATCCATGTGCTTAGTTTGGTTCTGGTGCTGAATTGATGTTAGGAGCTTGGCTGATGTGCTGTATTTATTCATTGAGCTATTCTGCACAGAGCAACATAGATAGCTGTTTTCTTAGTATGTGGGAACAACCAAAAACATTTAGCACAGGGTGCCATGTAAATTAAGGTTGGCAATGTTTAGATTTATCAAGAGGGCAGTATGAATAATGAATATAATATTGGTGGCCTCCTATAAGAATAGACCATGAATGTGTTATCGCTAGTGGTTCGATCCTCGCCAATGTCACCAGTTTCCTTCACCGTAGTAATGACACAGTGTTAGCCATGTACATGTGCCTGGTACTGCAGCTTTGCCTTATTCAAGTGGGTGCTGAAGGGACTGAGCCAAGAGCTGAACCCCTGCTGATCATAGATTGATGGCATATCATAGAGATACAGTAGGCATTAATGTTATATCCTGGAACATGCCTTTAAATCAACCTTCTAGTCCAGAGACAAAATTTTTGTGTGGGTTATATTACCTGCCATTGGTTTTCCATTACCGGGCCCAAGTTTTCAGTTGCCCAATTGGCCACCGCAATCTTTTAACACAGTAACATAGTATGTAAGGCTTCTTTTACATGAGCGCATATCGGCGTGGCTGCTAAACTCCCTCCCTATGTTCTCCTCTCCCCCGTGCAGGCTCGCCTCTCGTTCCTACCTGCTCGTTCTGTTCAATGGGTGGCTGAAAAAGACGTGTGTCCATTCAGTTCTGCCTATTACCCCTCAATTTTTTTACTATCTAATGCACATTGTATTCTCACACAATCAGCGCTGGTCAATCAGAGAGCAGGTGTAGTGCATCAGTAGCCTAAAACTACCATTTCACTATATGGATTTGCTAATCAGAAGACTGAGGCGGCCATTTTGAACAAAGAAAAATAGGGCCCAGAGCCAGCATGACGCAGAGACATAGGCACAGAATACCAACAGCAGGTAGTTTAATTACCCCTTCCTGATCTCTGGACACAATGTTGCCCCAGAAGTTGCTTTAACAGAATATACATATTCCATCCATAGAACACTTTTGGGTACTTTTTTTCCTTCCTCACTCCAATAAGTATCCTAATAATAAGTTAATTCTATGAAACTAACTTAAAGGGGTTGTCCCGCGAAAGAAAGTGGGGTTATACACTTCTGTATGGCCACATTAATGCACTTTGTAATGTACATTGTGCATTAATTATGAGCCATACAGAAGTTATTCACTTACCTGTTCCGTTGCTAGCGTCCTCGTCTCCATGGTGCCGTCTAATTTCAGCGTCTAATCGCCCGATTAGACGCGCTTGCGCAGTCCGGTCTTCTCCCTGGTGAATGGGGCCGCTCGTGCCGGAGAGCTGGTCCTCGTAGCTCCGCCCCGTCACGTGTGCCGATTCCAGCCAATCAGGAGGCTAGAATCTGCAATGGACCGCACAGAGCCCATGGTGCACCATGGGAGAAGACCCGCGGTGCATCGTGGGTGAAGATCCCGGCGGCCATCTTGCTAAGGTAAGGAAGAAGTCGCCGCAGCGCGGGGATTCGGGTAAGTACTAAACGGTTTTTTTTTTTAACACATGCATTGGGTTTGTCTCACGCCGAACGGGGGGGGCTATTGAAAAAAAAAAAAAAACGTTTCGGCGCGGGACAACCCCTTTAATATGTTATTACTACATACACAGTGGAAAAATATGTAAAAAAAGTTTTTTTTTAAATAGATACGATGTGCCCAATATATAGAGGTTAAATAGTTTAACTATTACCACATTAAGCCAATCACAAATATGTATTTATTTACCCTTTCCAATCCACTGTCTGACGTCTAAAGACATTCTGATTGAAGGCTGTACAGCTCCGATGTCAGAAGACGACCGGCAGGGTATTCTTACTGTAGATTACTGGCCGCTCTCTTGTCGGGGCCTCTCCAGCATGTCCCATACCGCAGTACTGGCTCTAGCCAGCAGATGGCACCATTGTATAATGGCAGAAAGAGAAAGCCCCCTACTGCACAAAAATGTATAGACTGTATTATTAAGGGGAGGTGCTTAACACAGTGAGGTAATCCTATGTTCTGCTCCACCCCCTCAGAACTAGCATTAGGCATGGCGCTGTGTTTTGCCCGGAGTGTTCCTTTAAAGTTGGCAAGCATCGATAAATTATGGTTCACCTTACTTGTAACTTTACCTCATCTAAACTTGCGGGTGCCAGAACATGAACATTACCTGACTTGAAAACAAGGTGTGCCTATTATTTTTGTCAGCTCGGACAAACTGAAGTACAAGTATGGCATTGTTCCTACTATGACAGCACGCTGCTTAACTCATGGTACTTCCTGGTCTAATTCCTCATCGCAGTAAGATATAATTAATGATAATTAATACCGTGTATAACTTTTGTTATGGCAGGATGATTAAAGGAACTATTTGACGCTGAGCTATTAAGGAATTGATCATGATTATTCAAAGGAACTGGTCTGAAAATAACCTATTGTTCATCAAGTTTAGCAAGTTTTTGTGATTTCCATTTTTTTTTTCATTAGTTGGCATTGTTTATTTTGTTAATGTTGTTGTATTAAAAAAGTTCTAAATGTTTCCCTTTTCGCACAGCCCATTGAGTCTTCGTAAGGAGCACTTTGGGCACTTTTGCTTTTTTAGCTTATGAAATGTTCAAAAATGAGATAACTGCTGACACCTGATGATGAGCCTCAGGCTGGGTGGAAACAGACCCCATTGCAGTACTTCCATGATAGAGCCCACATACGTGAGCTCCAGGCCTCTCGCATTACATTTAATATTTATTCGGAATGGAATGACAGAACTGATTTTTATCAGAACATTAATTAGTGACTAAAACCATTAATGACTCATAGACAGTAATTCTATGACAGCTTTGCATAAACTACTTGTTGACATGTGATGTCCTTACTAGACCTGTTTAGAAGCAAAGTGCTTGTATATATATGAGTATATAATGTGTCGGGGAGCTGGGGTCCGGGTAACTGGAAGTCCCTGAAACTATTCACAACCCCTGTCCCTACCTACTTGCCCCCCTAGGCTAGGCCCTAGGGCGACAGCTAGGCGACAGTCCCTAGGCTAGCTAGGGATGCAGGACAGGGAGTCAGACTCACAGACAAACACAGGTAAACACAAAGGCAGGTCAGGCAACAGGAGGGAACGAGATACAAGGGGTCAAAGCCGAGACTATGGGAAGATATAGGGGTAGGAGATGAACATGTGGAATCTCTGTAGGTAGAAATACAGGGAGAAAAAAATAACAAAATCCTGATAGGGGTTTTCTGTAGACCACCAAAAGCAACAGAAGAAACTGAAACCTTACTACTAGGGCAGACAGAAGAGGTGTCAAACCGCAATGAAGTAATTATCATGGGGGACTTTAATTATCCAGATATAACATGGGAGAACAAAACCTACAAATCTCACAGGGGTGATAGGTTCTTGAGAGTAATTAAAGACAATTACCTGAACCAACTTGTGCAGGAACCAACAAGAGGGAGAGCCATTCTGGACCTAGTACTAACTAACAAACCGGAACGTATAAAGGGGGTGCAGGTTGAGGGACACTTGGGGAACAGTGACCACAATATAATCAACTTCCAGCTGTCATTAAATAAGAAGCCTTATCAAGGAGCGACAAAGAAACTAAACTTTAGTAAAGCAAAATTGGATCAGCTTAGAACTACTATCGGTAACATTAATTGGGACAACATCCTCAAAAATATCAGTACAGAGGACAAATGGGAAAAGTTTAAAAGGATCCTAATCACCTCATGTGAGCAGTTCATACCCTTTAAAAATAAAAGAACTTCAAGTAAAAGGAAACCAATGTGACTCGACAAGACGGTAAGAGGGGCAATAAACGAAAAAAAGAAAGGGTTCAAACTACCAAAGCAAGAAGGCAGTGAAGAAGTGCTAAAATTGTACAGGGAAAAAAACAAAATATGCAAAGATAGGATCAAAATTGCTAAGGAGGAGGCAGAAAGACTGATCACCAAAGAGAGCAAAAACAACCCAAAACTATTCTTCAACTATATTAATAGCAAAAGGATTTGCACTGAGAGCACTGGCCCTTTAACAAATAATGCAGGAGAAATCATTGAAGATGATGGAGGGAAGGCAAATCTAATAAACAGTTTCTTTTCAAGCGTATTCACAAACGAAAAGGAAATGCCACATGAGATGCAGGGGAATAAAATGAACCCCTCACAAAATATCTCATACCAAACGCAGGAGGAAGTGTGGAACAGGTTAAAGAAGATTAAAATCGATATATCGCCAGGCCCAGATGGAATACACCCAAGGCTACTAAGGGAACTACGTGATGAGATAGCTAGGCCGCTATATCTAATATTTCTGGATACTATCAAGACTGGGGTTGTACCATTGGATTGGCGCATTGCCAACGTGGTTCCAATTTACAAAAAGGGGATCAAAAGCGAGCCTGGAAACTACAGACCGGTAAGTCTCACTTCAGTAACGGGAAAAATATTCGAGGGGTTTCTGAGAGACGCCATTGAACAGTACCTCAAGGAGAACAATGAAATAACTCCTCACCAGCATGGATTCAGGAAGGGTCGATCATGTCAGACAAATCTGATCAGCTTCTACGATGAAGTAAGTACTGGGCTGGACCTGGGAGAGTCTATTGATCTCGTATATCTGGACTTCTCTAAAGCATTTGACACTGTGCCACATAATAGGCTAATATACAAAATGAGACCGCTCGGATTGGGTGAAAACATGTGTAATTGGGTAAAGAATTGGCTCAATGATAGAAAGCAGAGGGTGGTAATAAATGGTTCATACTCTGATTGGGCCACTGTCGCTAGCGGGGTGCCACAGGGTTCAGTATTGGGCCCCCTTCTGTTCAACATATTTATCAACGACCTGATAGCGGGGCTGCACAGTAAAATATCAATATTTGCAGATGACACAAAATTATACAATATAATCAATGCAATGGAGGACAATGTCAGCTAGAAACGGACCTAGATAAGCTGAAAAATGGGCAGAAAAGTGGCAAATGAAGTTCAATGTTGATAAATGTAAGGTTATGCACATGGGCAGGAGAAACGGATGTCACCAATATACACTAAATGGGGTACTGCTAGGGGAAAGTGAGATGGAAAAAGACCTGGGGGTACTAGTGGATTGTAGACTAAACTGGAGTAACCAATGCCAGTCTGCTGCTGCAAAAGCTAATAAAGTCTTGGGATGCATTAAAGAGGTATAGGGGTGAGGGATGAGAACATTTTGCTCCCACTATATAAGGCACTTGTCAGGCCCCACATGGAATACTGTGTACAGTTCTGGACACCGGTGCTCAGGAAAGATGTTACAGTACTGGAGGGGGTTCAAAGAAGGGGAACTAAACTAATACATGGAATGACGGGACTGGAATACCCAGAGAGGCTATCAAAATTGGGATTATTTACTCTAGAAAAAAGAAGGTTAAGAGGCGATCAAATAACCATGTATAAATACATGAGGAGACAATACAAGGATCTCTCCCAGGATCTGTTTATACCCAGGACTACGACGGTAACAAGAGGGCATCCGCTACATTTAGAGGAAAGCAGGTTTCATCACCAACACAGAAAAGGGTTCTTTACTGTAAGAGCAGTTAGACTGTGGAACTCTCTGCCTGAGGATGTGGTAATGGTAAAATCCATAGAGGAGTTTAAAAGGGGACTTGATGTCTTTCTGGAGGGGAAGGATATTATAGGTTATAAATCTTAGGTTAATTGTTCATCTGGGTTTACAGGCAGGTAGGAACTATTAGGGGTTGACCCAGGGAACAGTCTGATTGCCATTAGGGAGTCGGGAAGGAATTTTTTCCCCAAAAGGGCTAATTGGCTTCTGCTCTTGGGGTTTTTTGCCTTCCTCTGGATCAACAACACAGGAGGATAAATAGGCTGGACTGGATGGACATTGTCTTCATTCAGCCTTACAAACTATGTTACTATGTTAGGTGAAGGCAAGGTCAGGTCCGAATCAAGTAAGTCAAAGCAGGGAATCAAATACAGGTAACGCGGGTGTAGCTGGAGACCAAACAAACACTGGCAAGGTCCAGAGGAAAGTGAGACATTTAAATGCTGGCAGAACTCCTGCCCCAGCAGCTGATTGGGGCGGGGAGCCTGACAGCAACAGGACCCAATCACAGGACGCCGGGAGTGAACAGCCCCCGACGCCTGCAAAAGACAGGAAGCAACAGATGGAACGCGCCCGGGTGTCTTGGCAATGGGACGTGGCACGGGACGGTAACCCACGTCCCCAGTATAAAGGCTAACTAGGCGCACGCTCCCTGTGCACAGGAGCATGCGCCCGGAGCCGGCGCATCCGATAACGGTGGCCAGGGGAGGTCACGAAGACCAGGGCTCCTCTGCGCTGCACCCCCGCAGCCCAGATAATATGACTGTTAGCACGGGCAAGGAGACCCTCAGAGCCGCTGGACCTGACATAATGTATATTTAAAGCAGTTGTTTCCAGTGGCGTAGCTAAAGGCTCATGAGCCCGGGGGCAAATGTTCATCTTGCCTCCCCCCTACAGCTGTTCTGCATGGCTACCGGTCATTATCCACCTCCAAAATGTACATACAAACATTAATTTTATATACAGCATAACTATAGAAAACATTTAGAAATAATGGCTTAGATACAGCCACTTCGTGCCCCTGAAAAGTAAATCTGCTCTCCCGTGGCTCCTAAATAGTATATGTTCCCCTTTGTGGACCCTAAATAGCATATGTACCCCCTGGTGACCCCCTAAATAGCATATGCGCTCCTTTGGGACTGATGAAGAGGGATGTGTGCCCCGCTGTGGCCCCTAAATATGGATTTGTGCACCTCCAGACTCCCACCATCGCTTATTAACCCCCTCACTACCTCAACCCCGTTACCGCCACTGTACCCCCATCGCTATCTGAAACTACAGCCACTTCATTCAATAGCACTCTGCCTTTTCCCATTTTCAAACAAAAGATCTAAACAAGTAGAAAAAAAAATTGCCTAAGTAGTATTTGCTGTCGCCTTCTTTAGACAACCAGAGCATCCATACTGCATGGATAGTGTTACGACTTCCAATGTACTGTAGCTGTTCTATGACTGACTAGTGCCGGGCAATCACAGAGCAGTTCACAGTGTTTATTAGATAATTAGGAAATGGTGGCAGTCACCCGAAAATGAAGCACCGAACCAGCCAAACGGAAGCATCGAACCAGCTCAAGTAGAGGTAAGATACTTCTTCGTCGTCCGTTCTGGGACGGAATTTGTGCAGAAACCAGAGTGTCGCTTTAATGTTTTATTTTAAGTTTTCACCCATCCACTGGATAGGTGAAATCTCATCTAGTGCTCAGGTTCTGAGCACCGTCACTGCCACCAATCCCGAGAACAGGGGTCCAGTCAAGAACAGAGAAGAGGTCACACACTGGAGATTGCTGAGTTCAAGTGCTTGATCAGAATTCCTTTCACCTGGTTCCCCAAAGTGCGAACAGGGGGTTCTAAAAGATAAAAATCCTACACGGCAGGTACTGCCATGGGAAAAATAAGGCAGTAACCGGCACAGAATTAGGTGTAGCAGCAAGATGGGGAATTTGTGTAAGTTGGTAAAAGGCTGCTGGGATGTTAAAAAATTGAAGAACAAAAGATGTCTTTATTGCAGTCTTTGCAGACACACATCGTGGCCGGGAGAAATCATCATGGCGGTCTGAGCCAGATGGATAAGGCAGGAAAAGCAGAGAGAAAGGATGTCATTTAGGAGTTACTAAATAAAACTGTACTGTAATCATCGTCTACTCAGAACTGGTATCTTGTATGGAAATATTCAGCCACTATGTAGTAGTAATATGTTATCATGGCATGACGGTATTATTTGGGCCTTGCACAACGTGTTTTGTCCAGTAACAATATGTAGATATTTGACCACCATATGTTCACTGTATGGAGGTCTGATTGGTTATATTGGCACAGTGGAAGGGTACGTTTATCCCTAAAAGTGAGCCGAATGTTCATGATATTCTTTAGGCATTTGAAAGGGTTGACAACTTTAATATTTTCACAAACATGCTAGTAATGTCCTAATATGTTGCTGTTTACAGCACATATGTGAAAATAAAGGGGGGAAAACCCCTTTAAGAGTGCTGTAAGGTGAAAGACCAAGTGACACAAAATGTAATGAAGCAAGCACAGTGGGGGCAACTTTGCATGTGGGCTGGTGGGGTTTGTGTGCCAGGCAGGGGCGTAACTATAGAGGATGCAGGGGATGCGGCTGCACCTGGGCCCAGGAGCCTTAGGGGGCCCATAAGGCCTCTCTTCTCCATATAGGGAACCCGGTACTATGAGTAAAGCATTATAGTTGGGGGCCCTGTTACAAGTTTTGCATCAGGGCCCGGGAGCTTCAAGTTACGCCTCTGGTGCCAGGGCTGCTTTTTAGTCCCAGTCCGGCTCTGGCAGCTGGGGTGGTCGGGAGTATGGAAACTGCCAATTGGGCTGCCTTACCCTGTTTCTGTAATGATCACAACAACATACATTAGTCATCTTTCTTATAAAGCAACTTTATCAAAGAGGAACTCTTCATATTAAGCAAGAATTATCCAAACTGTCAGATCTCACAGCGGCTTCAACTCTGACATTTCCTGTAATGGTATCTGAAGATCTGATAATAGATTGACCTTGATCATCTCGATTACTGAGCCCCCAGTGACACAGTTCCTGTAGCGCTGAGCAATAGTTTATGACGGCTGGGGTATTGCCGCATATCCATATACTGTATGTAGCATTTTACAGGATTGAGGGTCTTTTCTTCCAAGTTTTACCACTAGGCCAACATCTGACTCCTCCCATAATTATTTCAAAGGTTCATAGTCAGGTTGCTAGTATCATTAAATCCCTCAATTTCCTATTTCTGACCCCAACCATAAGGAGATATTTACACAGGATATACACTCATTGTAAAAACAATCCCTCCCCTCGGAGATGTTGGAATGAAACTTTCTCTGTGTGATTGTAACGTTGATATAATTAACAATAACAATATCAGAGCAAAAGGAGAATTTATTGTGGAAAACCGAACACTGGAACGGAGACTCTAGTACCCTGTTGTACTGCCTCTAGCTTGGATACAAGATGTGATACAGGCATGGAGGCTCTAGTACCCTGTTGTACTGCCTCTAGCTTGGATACAAGATGTGATACAGGCAGGCATGGAGGCTCTAGTACCCTGTTGTACTGCCTCTAGCTTGGATACAAGATGTGATACGAGTGGGCATGGAGGCTCTAGTACCCTGTTGTACTGCCTCTAGCTTGGATACAAGATGTGATACAGGCAGGCATGGAGGCTCTAGTACCCTGTTGTACTGCCTCTAGATTGGATACAAGATGTGATACAGGCAGGCATGGAGGCTCTAGTACCCTGTTGTACTGCCTCTAGCTTGGATACAAGATGTGATACGAGTGGGCATGGAGGCTCTAGTACCCTGTTGTACCGCCTCTAGCTTGGATACAAGATGTGATACGGGTTAGCATGGAGGCTTTAGTACCCTGTTGTACCGCCTCTAGCTTGGATACAAGATGTGATATGGGCAGGCATGGAGGCTCTAGTACCCTGTTGCACTGCCTCCTAGCTTGGATACAAGATGTGATACGGGCAGGCATGGAGGCTCTAGTACCCTGTTGTACTGCCTCTAGCTTGGATACAAGAGGGCACACGGGCAAACATGGAAGCTGTAGTACCCTGTTGTACCACCTCTAGCTTGGATACAAGATGTCATATGGTCAGGCATGGAGGCTCTAGTACCCTGTTGTACCACTTCTAGCTTGGATACAAGAGGGGATACGGGCAGACATGGAGGCTGTAGTACTCTGTTGTACCACCTGTAGATTGGATACAAGACGTGATACGGGCGGACATGGAGGCTCTGTTATACTGCCTCTAGCTTGGATACAAGATGCGATACAGGTGGGCATGGAGGCATACAGGTTCTGTATAGTATCCTGTGGCATATCCATCCATATTTGCTGCAACTGAGCCTCTAGATCTTTCAAACTCATAGACTGTCGAAATTGGCATCCCAGATGGTCCCATACATGTTCTATTGGAAAAAAAAATCTGGTAACCAGGCAGCCACGGAAGGTGTGGCAATGTTGTGAAAGCATTCCTGTGATACCCTTGTGTGTGCGGCCGATCATTGTCCTGCTGAGCTGTCATTCTCCCTCATAGCACTTCTAGGGTTGATTGACTGTTGTATGCGAAGCCCCCCCCCCCCCCAGACCATCACACCAGCAGTGAGCAAGTGTGCCGCTTCACAGTAAAGGTAGGATTGAGACGCTCATCCCAAGGTCTTCAGACATGAACTCAACCTTTGTCAGTGCCTAAAATAAACCTGGATTTGTCGCTGAATACAACCCGGTTCCATTATGTAACATTCCAGTTTTGTTGTTCACAACACCATTACTGATGAAGGTGACGGTGGGTGGGTATCAAACGCAGTACATGTAATCGCCATTGTTAGACCAAATGTCCTTCAGCCAAGTGCCAGGAAATGGCTCTGACAGACACCCTGGTCTCTAGCGATGGTGCCACCTGTTTTTGGGTGGCAGACATCGAAACAGTTGGAGCTGCTGGTGCTTGTCAGAAGATCAGACAATCTTCTCTACTGGTGGTCTGTTGATGGCATCCTGAGCTTGATCGCCTTCTATGCATGTCCTCATATATCCACTGGTCCCAACACCTCCTAACAGTCTGGTCAGAATGGCCTTAGTGGTATATAATTCGTTGATATGACCATCCAGCTTGTCACATGCCAATAATGCGCCCCTCTTAGACTCTAGTAACGGGGTGAAATCTCTTCTCTGTGTCCTAGAGGCGTCTAGTGGTCAACAAGCTCTACACAAGCGGAAGAAAAGGCCACTACACACAAGGTGCCTCCGAGAGCCTTTTATAGGCCAAGGGTGGAGACACTTTTTGGGCCTGAGGTGGCAAGACTGTTCATCTAATCACAACCCTGCCTGAGATGTAACTGCATGCCAAGCTTTGTAGTAAAACGACAGCATCTTCTATGGGCATGATTTTTTTTGACAGTGTGTATTTGGTGATAGAAATTCTGTCTGGATTTTCAGCAGGAGCAAATCTGCGCCATTTAGGTGTAGATTTGCTTGTGGATTTACTGTTACAGATCAGTAAAAAAAAAAAAAACATATATATATATATACTGATCTCCACCTGCTTTCTTAGGCCGGTCTCATACGGACGCTTCTGATTCCGCATGCTGGAGCTTGCAGAGGAATCCGGGCCTGTCCCCAGCTAGCGTCTGTGCATACCTTTCAATTCGTGTATTGCGGATGGTCGTGGTGAGCTGCCATCAGACATGCGCGGTTCAGAATTTTCTTTAGAATCTTTCTTTTTCCCGTGCGTTGCTAGGTGATGGCGTGGGTACCCACAACCTATCCGCAATGTCTTAAATGGACTTGAATGGAATCCATCCATGCGGAATCCGCACAAGAATATAACATGCTGCAATTTTATCTCCACAAGTGGAAATCGCAATCTCTGTCCGCTCATGTAAGTGGACATGAATACGTTCTATTCTTGTAATGGATGCGGAATACAACGGATTCCGCAATTCAAATCTGGTCATGTGAGACTGGCCTTACAGAGGTTTGCCTAGTGCCCTGCCATTGTCTATTGTCTTCCAATAATAATATCTCAACCCATGTGACAGTTGTAGCCTGTAATTGGTTGCAGTGGTCACATGTCTGTATGACATCTCATAAATGGAGGAAGCAGGGCTGCTGTAGGCTTTTCTGAAGAGGTAGGTTCTTTTTTTATGCTTTCCAAGGTGGTGGAGAGAATGAGGAGTTGGGATAGCGAGTCCCAGGGTATAGGGGAGACACGGGAGAAATCCTGGGGATAACTGTGCGAGGAAAGCACTAGTGGACAGCAGAGGGAGAGGTCTTGTAAGGACCAAAGATGAAATATTGGGAGCTATCTGGATATCAGGTAAAAGATAGGGAGTAGACAGGTTGTATATAGGAGATTATATGTGGGGAGGTATCAGTATATTAGGTCAGAGATGTATGAAGGAGACAGGTTGTATATAGGAGATTGCATATGGGGAGGTAGCGGGATATTTGGTCAGAGATGTATGGAGGGGACAAGTTGTATATAGGAGATTATATGTGGAGAGGTATCAGTATATTAGGTCAGAGATGTATGGAGTGGACAGGTTGTATATAGGAGATTGCATATGGGGAGGTGGCGGGATATTAGGTCAGAGATGTATGGAGGGGACAGGTTGTATATAGTAGATTACATGTGGAGGTATAAGTATATTAGGTCAGAGATGTATGGAGGGGGCAGGTTGTATATAGTAGATTACATATGGGGAGGTGGCGGGATATTAGGTCAGAGATGTATGGAGGGGACAGGTTGTATATAGTAGATTACATGTGGGAGGTATCAAGATATTAGGTCAGAGATGTATGGAGGGGACAGGTTGTATATAGGAGATTGCATATGGGGAGGTAGCGGGATATTTGGTCAGAGATGTATGGAGGGGACAGGTTGTATATAGGAGAATGCATATAGGGAGGTAGCGGGATATTAGGTCAGAGATGTCTGGAGGAGACAGGTTGTATATAGGAGATGATATGTGAAGAGGTATCAGTATATTAGGTCAGAGATGTATGGAATGGATAGGTTGTATATAGGAGATTACATGTGGTCAGGCATCAGGAAATTAGGTCAGAGATGTGTTGAGAGGACAGGTGTGTACAGGACATTACGTGTGGGAGGTATTGAGATATTTTGTCAGAGATGTATGAAGGGGACAGTCGTGGATGGCCTTATGTCATTGATAATATCTTGAACTGGTGTTAGGGTTTCTGCTGGGATCTGTGGTACTACATAGGTTTTTCAGCTGCTCAGCCCCACAGGTGGAGGTTGATTGAGCTGACTGGGGGTGGATTGCTCCAGCCAGCCAATCCACAAGATCTGTTGCACATATATAGCAGCTCCTCTGCTAGAGGCTGCTGGCCTTTTCTCTGTTTGTTCAGTGTGTTCAGTGTGAACAGTGTCATACTCCTGCGTGTGCATGTGGCTGGATATGAGGTGCCTGTGCAGCGTCAGGATGTTCAATGTGAGTAGTGTCATGCTCCTGCATGTCTGTGCAGTTCCCGGTACGTGTAGTGTGAACTGTGTCTTGCTATGGGTTCTTTATCATCTAGAACCAGGTAGGTTCCTAGGTTCCAGAGCGGGATCGTCCCTATCTGGACGATCGCCCCACATTGCAGTCAGGTTTCCTAGGGTTAGTTGTCTCGTTAGTGTAGAGACCCGCGAGACAACGAGGACCCGTGAATTGGGGTCACGGGCTTAAGTATCTGGGCCATAATACGAACTAATACCTGGTATTGTATCTATTCCATCTGTTTATGCATGTGGGTATTCTTGGTGCAAGTTTTGAGTGTTTATCAGCCGTTGGTTTGTGTCTGTCCGCGAGTGAAGTCTGTTTCACAACCTTGAACAGCTGGTCGAAGGTGCATACTGCTGTACGAGATGCAAGAATGTTGCACATTTAGAAGCCCAGGTCCTGCATCTAAATGAATGGCTTGTAACACTAAGTAAGATACATTGACAATATAGAAAGGAGTTTGCTGCTCACGGAGCAGGCACTCATTGGGGTAGAGATGGGGGGGGGGGGGGGCGATAGAGGTTTGGGAGAACAGGACAAACAGGCAGCTAGCTGGGTGACAGTTAGAAAGAGTAGAGGGTAGAGAACCAGGGAGGCTAGTTGTGAACTGGCACACCCCAACAAGTTTGCAAAGTTGGCAGATGAGAGGTATGCCATTACAGGGTCAGCACAACATGTCTCTGACTGCTAGGGAGATGACTGCTCCAGTAAGAAGGGGAAGGGGGGCGCAATTCAGGCTAGGGTTCTGGTGGTGGGGGACTCAATTATTTGGGGAACAGACAGAGCAATGTGCCACAAAGACTGGAATCATTGAATGGTGTGTTGTCTTCCTGGTGCTCGATTTTGACACATTGCGGATCAGGTTGACAGATTACTGGGAGGGGCTGGTGAGGATCCAGCAGTCATGGTACACATTGGCACCAATGACAAAGTTAGAGGTCAATGAAGGACCCTCAAAAATGATTTCATGGACCCAGGATCTAAGCTCAGGGTGAGAACCTCCAAGGTAGTTTTCTCAGAAATAATACCTGTACCACGAGCCACACCAGGAAGGCAGCGGGAGATTAGGGAGGCAAACAAGTGCCTCTGGAGTTAGTGTAAGAAGGAAGGGTTCGGGTTTCTGGAGAGCTGGACTGACTTTGCTATCCGCTACAAGCTCTACCATAGGGATGAGCTGCATCTCAATGGGGAGGGTGCTGCTGAGCTGGGGGAGAAAATGGCTAGAAGGTTGGAGGAGTGTTTAAACTAGTGACTTGAGGGAAGGGAACCAGAGCAATAGGAAAAAGACAGTGTAGACAGTAACTTGGGACCAAGTAATGGGAATGGGGGTTGAGCGGAGGGAGGGGTTAGTACAGTTAGAACTGACAGAACAGCCAATAGGACCATAACTAGCATAGTGAATATAAGTAATAACAACTGTATAAATTATATGGCAATGAATGCAAGATGTCTGATCAGTAAAGTGGGTGAGCTTGAAGCAAGAATGTCTGAAGAAAATTACTATATAGTAGGAATAACATGTAAAAGGACCCCTAGATAGAGCTTTAAGGGTACATTCACGTGGGTGGAATTATTCCGCCAGGGCACAGCAGAATTTGTGATTTTGCAGAAAATTTGGCGCAAAATTCACACGGCTAACATACAGATTTTGATGTGGAATTGAAAATGGTTTAAATCTGCCTTCAATTCTGCATCAGAATCTGCATTCAGCCATGTGGACTTTGCAGGGGCAAATTCCTCTGTATCCTGGTGAAATAATTCTGCCAGTGCGAAAGAGCCCTAAGAGGCCTTCTGGATATATTCTCTTCTGACATTACATCTGTATGTGACGAATATGTTTATACTATATGTGATGACAGAAAACCATTAACATTTCCTCATTCCCCTAAGGACATAGAGAGAGAAAATCATGTAATCTCTTCACGTTGTATTGTATTAACCCATTGTGTTCAATGGGTTAATCTACATAAGCGATTTTCTTCTTACACCAATAGTGGAAGACAGAAAAACTAAAGCAGGCCCTATTTTTTGTGCAATTCACGCATAAGAATAGAGCTTGAAACGTGCAACGTCTTCGTACAGCACATGGACTCTATCTCTATATGATGTCCAATGCAAGTTGCGTCTGAGAATCTCAGGTACAACTGTCTATCGGCCTAAGGGCTCAGTCACACGGGCATTTTTCCGATTTGCAGATGCGCTTGCGATCTGCGTCTATATATACCCAATGCTTAGCAACGGGATCAGTCACATGGCCGTTTTTTATGCGAATGTGCCAAAAATTAAATGACACAACGATACGCAGAACGCATGTAACAGAGGTCCCTGAGAACTGCCTCTGATAGGTCACAGTGCTCAGCCATTCAGAGGCAGCACTCACTCACCCATTCATGAATTCATGAATGGGTGAGTGAGAGCTGCCTCTGATTGGCTGAGGGCTGTGACCAATCAGAGGCAGCCCATTCAGCAGGCGGGGATTTTAAATCCCTGCCTGCTGAATACTACAGAAAGCAGTTCAGGAGAAGAGCCGACTGGACGCGGCTGAACTCCGGCACCTGCAAAAAGGTGAGTAAATTTTTATTTTTTTTTCACACTTTTTTGGGATGGTTTTCAGGGAAGGGCTTATATTTGAAGCCCTTCCCCGAAAATGAATACAGTGCTTGCCGGCAGCCCATTGCTTTCAATGGAGCCGGCTGTATTGCCGGCTTCATTGAATTTAATGGGTGAACATCGTTCTCCTCTGCCACAGCTGTGGCAGAGGATAGCGGGCAGCGCCTGTGTGATTGAGCCTTTTCGGCTGATAAACGCTGCTAGCATCAGTTTTGCACACAAAAAAAAAAAATCGCACGGAAAAACGCACTTGTGACTAAGCCCTCAGGGTGCATTTATAGAGGCGATTTTATCATGCGAGTTTTGTGCATTGCAATTTTTCTCTTGCAACGACACAGCGAGAAAAAATGCACCATTTCCTATTTTTGGGCGATATTGCCCATTATATTCTATTTGACTTGAAAAAAGGGGAAAAAAGGCATTACGCTTGCATCGCACTCTTATATCTTTTTAACAATTGAAACAACATATGATTTTCATGTGCATGAAAATTGTAGGTTGCAGCAATGTGATACAATATGTTTTTCTTGCAAAACACATCACAGGGAAATTTAACAGCACAATATCAGGCTGAGTTTCTTGGACCAGTATTGCGCTCGCTTCTGTAAATGCAGTCTAAAGAGTTTATTACAATAATGCACTGTTTAGAATATATATATATATATCTTACTCAGTTTAGATCATCCGCTTGTCATTGTTGTTGTGCACTTAAGAAAAAGTCACATATTGAATGTTTGCAACGTATTAAAATATATTCATGTATCTTTATAATCCATTATGTGTATTTTCTGTTTCAGCGGTCACTGACTTTGGCCCCTGGACGCTGTAAACTGGATTCAGGCAGCTGTAATGAGGCTACAAATTAGCGTGCATATTACCGCCACAGCGGTAGCCAGGGAATCAGCAGATAGTTGTAATAAGACCACCATTTATCATCTGTATAAGGGCTTCCACACACTGGCCAGAGCGACATCAGGATGTGATTGACGCCCCGATATCGCTCTAGCAGTCCTTCTGAAGCCCTGGATGCAAGGCGTTTCCGCAGGGAAACAGCCTCCCATCTCAGCAGGGCTAAAGGAATCTCCTGCTGAGGTTGTCACAGCCAAGGTAGGAGATAGTGATCTTCTCCCATTGATTTTGATGAGGCCAGCGGCAACGCCATTGAAATCAATGGAACATGATCACTGAGGGAATCCCCTGCTGCAGCTGTCACAGCTGCAGCAGTGGATCCTGATGTGCTCCCATTGTTCTCAATGGGGCCGGCAGACGCAGCACCAGCCCCATTGAAATCAATGGTAGATTATCAGGATCCTCTACTGCTGCTGTGACAGCAGTGGCAGGGGACTCCCCACGATGAGGGTTTTCGGGGGGATGTGGGTGGAGCTTGAAATATAAGCCCTACCACGAAAATAATCCCTAACTGTAGGGAAAACAAGTAATAAGGATACATCACCTTAGAAGCGTTGTCATTTCCGGTGTGTCTTCTAGCAGGTCGCCAGCATCTTTTTCAGCTTCTCTTCTGGCTGGGGATTGAAATCCCCAGCCCCTGAAAGCACTGCCTCCAATTGGCTAAGTGCTGTGACCAATCAGAGACAGCGCTCAGCTGCCATTCATTGAAATGGCTGAGTGCTGTTTATGATAGGTCACAGCACTCAGCCAGTCAGAAATTAATCAGAATGCAGCGCCCCTAAAAAAAAGCAGCTCCTGCTAAAAAGGATTAAGTGCAATCAAGAATCACTAAAGACAGCTATAGCCTATCAACAAGGTAGGGCATAAACATCTGTCTTCTGGTCTTCCAATCACTTCGAAACCCAGTCATGCAAAGTGGCTGATGGAGCAAAAACTCTCTGAAGTTGAAAGTGCAGGTACTTTTTGAAAAGGGGTATTCTGAATTTAACCCTTTCCAATCCAATTTCTTTGCACCTCACACACTCCCCAGCTCTTATTTATTTTGGGTGGGAAAGTGCCTTGTAGATTCCTTGGAATTACTCAACAGAGAAATGACTAATCATGATGATTTTATTGGCATTCTTTTTTTTAATTACAGATGAGTTATGAGTGTTTCACATCAGGAAGATAATTTGTGATAATATTGTAAATATATGTATACTGATATAACATACAGTACATTTATATAATAAGACTTTATTAATTTCTAATTTCTCTAATGATATCTATCTGTCTCTGTAATTCAATGCCATACAGAGGCATCCTATAACTGCATACAATGTGTATAACATATGTTTCTAACATCATACAGAACAGAACTCCAATGTCAGAGCTCTCCTCTGCATAGTGTTAAAAACATGTGTCAGATCTCGCCCAACATGGGAGCTATGCAGGGAAATCTCAATGTCGGACAAGGGCCGACACAGGATTGGAAAGGGTTAAACATCTATGGCATATTCAGAGGACAGACGTGGGTCCCAAATAGATGCATGGCTGCTTCCCTAATTCCCATAGAAGTTACCATCTCTCCATTCTCCATCTGGATGCCGTAGCTGGTGACTGCCCCCCTTTGATACTGTTGTACCTAGACGCCACCGGAAGTGGTGGGTGTACACCACTGTTAGGCTGCTTGACAGCCAGGTGACGCTCCCGTGCTTGATTGGCTGTTAGCAGCGGTACTGGCCAGATTGAGAGCAGGGTATGGAGAGCGGGGGAACTGCATGGGTGAAGGCACAGCAGCTGCCAGATTGAAAGCGAGGACAGAGAGCGGCGAAGCAGCAGGGGAGAAGGCACAGCAGCAGCAGCGCCAGGAACCTTGACAGTGGGGTGACGCTCCCGTGCTTGATTGGCTGTTAGCAGCGGTACTGGCCAGATTGAGAGCAGGGGATGGACAGCGGGGGAACTGCAGGGGTGAAGGCACAGCAGCTGCCAGATTGAAAGCGAGGACCGAGAGCGGCGAAGCAGCAGGGGAGAAGGCACAGCAGCAGCAGCGCCAGGAACCTTGACAGTGGGGTGACGGAGAGCGGCGAAGCAGCAGGAGAGAAGGCAGAGCACTGGGCAAACAGCAAAGGCTTCTGCGGTGCCAGGGATCTTGAAAGCCATAGACACAGAGTGACGGCGGAGAGCGCAGGATCAGCTGGGGAGATACCAGAGCAGCGGCCTGGTGCTGGACAGCAACACAGCACCCAGGTCGGCATCGGGATCGCCAGGGTCGGCATAGGGGTGGGGTTAAGACACATTACGAGTTTAGTAATAAATGGAGGGTTAGGGGTAGTTTCACAGTTAGATATACATTATGAACTGTAAATGCTTCTATGTTCATGCTAATAATGTACGCCTAACTGTTACCCCTATCCCTAACCCTCCATCCATCACAAAAGTCCTTCCACGCTCCTAGGACCTTGCAGCAGGCAGGCAATCAGGAGCTTTTCAGCCAATCAGGCATGGGGGCATCACCTGGTTGTCAAGCAGCCTAACAGTGGTGTCTAGACACCCACCACTTCCGGTGGCGTCAAGGTACAACAGTACCCTCCCCGTTCATGACACAAATGTGGGTTCCAGAGGTGGTACCTGCATTTATCAAATATTTATGACATTTCCTGGATGTCATAAGCATCTATGGTGGGAATACGCCTTTAGTTTATATGTAGATTAAAATGTAAAAAGTTCAGGTTAGTGTAGCTACAGGCAGTCAAACCTGAGCCTGATGTCTGAAGGAGCCCAAAAGGCCCCTGTAAGAAGACCCCAGCGTTATAAATCACCCATGGAAAGTGGGGATCCTGTTACAGATTTTACGTTTGGACGTTCTAGTTATGTCATAGTGCCAAAATCTTGATTACCTGAAAAAAGTAATACAGCATTATACAGTAAACCACTTCAAAGTCTGACTGGACCTCGTGGGATAAGAAGCACAATGCCCGATTATATTGGAAAGTGAATAGCCAACAACTGTGGTTCTCATTGAACTTACTATCAATAGAGAGCGGGGAGACTTCTAACGTGCAGATACAGTTGACTCATATTTCTTACTCGATGATCCTAAGAGCCAGCAGTAGCTCCAGCGACGGGATAATACATTCCTTTTTACACAATGAACGCCGTCTCTAAAGTTACAGCATCCCACTAATTGCAAACCACTAAACAAAACCACAAGAATGCTTCATGTGGGATAAGGGCCCGTTGCTTTGAAGTGTCAGCATTGTCTTTCCTCGTACTGTTCCCCAGCAGCGTGCGATGGATATGATGCTTACTCTATGACTTAATGTTTAAAGACGACGCCAAGCGAAAGACAGATTCCAGGCGGAATGATGATTTTTCTCGAGTTGTTCTCGGTGCTAAAGACATTTTGGATGGAAGACAATGGAAAAATAGACGACTTGTATAATAAATAGCTGAAAGCCACAGCGACATGTAACCAAGGTCGTGAGGAAGGAACGTCTTTATTACGCTGCCAAAGTGAAAGGGCTGCTGTCATGCCAACATATTATAATATACACACAATTATAGCTATTGTCACTTCACAATTACACATAGTTTATAGGCCAGCTATGTAGGACGAGAAAAATGAAGACATGAGGTCAGGGATGTGCATAGAAGATAGCCAGCTCTACGGGATGCCTCGATGGTTTATACATCCTTGAAGGTTATATATGCCTAAGGAACGAAAGCTGCGCTGTGATTGGTTGCTGTGGGCAACAAAGACATATTTTGTTTTAGGTGACTTTCGTAATTCTGCCCCACGGTGTTCTACCTGCAACAGCGAATAGTTATTGTGGAAGACTAGGTGCCATGTTTAAGGAAACGTAAGAGGCTTTCACTGACAAGTACCTCGGTACAAAACCACCTGCTGGTTCAGAAATGGTGCCAAACCAGGTCTGTTCAGACATGAAGAACTCGAGGTCTCCATCAGTCTGGTTGCCCAAAGTTGTCCGTGGCATTCAACAGTAGATTGCAAATAGTCCTCAAAAATCAACTCGGAGTTTATTCCAACAAGTTGATGTATCACTGACGTGTCGGCGAGTGCCAAAATTTCGGAACCTGAAACCATACCGAATAACGTGTGTGCAGGAACTGAAAGAGTGCGACAGAGCTAAACACGTAAATGACTTTACACAGTTACGGACTATGATTGGTAGAGGACTTTCAGACCCTTTGTTGTACCTCATGACGGACGAAGCGTAGTTTCATTTATTAGGTCACGTGAATTCGCAGAATATGAGGTACTAATCTACTGAAAATCTCCACTCGATTCCCGAAGCACCACTGCACGACAGGAAAATTGGCGCTTGGTGCGCAGTGTCAGGAACAAGAATAATGGGCCCAATTTCCTTTGAATTAACTGTGAATACTGCGGTTTATCTGGAAATCTTTGAACAGTTTTTTACGACCAACTAACACCAGAGGAAAGAATGTATTGCTTGTTCTAACAAGATGGGGCAACATGCAACACTTCCCGCAACTCACTGGCATGGGTTCATGAACTGTTTACAGAGGAGCGAACTGTGAGCAAACGGTGATGGCCATGAGACTTGTCACATGCAATTTTTTTCTATGGGGAAAATTAAAGCAGAAGGTGTATGCCAATAATCCACATACCCTGGATGAACTCAAGGAAAAAAATCACAAACACTATCTGCACCATCACCGTTGAAGAGCTGCAAGCAGTATCAGCCAACATGTTGTGATGTAGCCAGAGGTGCACAGAAGTGATCGGGGACAACTTGTAGCACGGTTTTACCACGTAGGTAAATCAATAAAGCTTTGGAAAAAACAATCCAATTGCTCATTCTTCCTGTCCCAGTGTTGCCAGAGTCAGGCTACGTTTGTTTCCATGGCCCACCCTGTATTAGGTTCGGTAGTTTGAAAGCTCCTGATGTGAAGTGTCCTCAGGGTAATGACCTTTTGGACACCTGAAAATCACTTAGAGATGGTAAACTTTAGTAGGGTACATTTGCATACACCTTTTGTGCTTGACACTTTGAGCACTCACCTCTACATTAGGCAATAAAGGGGTTATAAAATTCAAATTAGCTCAGAGTGATGGCAAAATAAAACATCACTAACAAGCCATACTCAACTCTCCACCTCTGTAAGCCTAACAGGTAAACGAACCCTAACCCTCCAGCCCAGGCAAAAATCAATACAGACACTGCTGCTAGGAGCTTAGAGAATTCCAATTGGGAGCTAGGGGTGTGACAGGAGCATTCCTCTATGCAAGCCCTGTCAAACCCCTAGCTTCTGGTGGCATCAAGGTACAACAGTACCGTGTAACAATACATGTGTGATATCTCTGCAGCCATCCCTCAAGCTTACGTTGCTTATTAACAGCCAGAATATTGCATTTGTTTTTGAACTTGTGTATTGCCCCATTGGGGCGGGAGCAGTTTTATTATTATGGGCATAGGCATGATTCTTTTGTGTGCTCATTGGGCATCTTGAGTCTTAGTACTTGTATTAACATAGTATCATAGTATGCAAGGCCAATAAAAGACATATATCCATCCAGTTCAGCTTATTATCCTGTAATATTGACCCAGAAAAAGGCAAAAAAAAGCCCTTGGGGAGATAGAAAATAATTTTTCTCATTTTTGGGAAAAAAGATCCCTTTCCAACTCCAAATGTGGCAATCCGAATAATCCCCGGATCACCGACCCTTCTGAAGTAATCAGTTACTATAACATATAATATTGCTACACTCATGAAAGACGTCCAGGCCCCTCTTGTTCTCTATTAGTGAGTTCCCCATTACCACGTCCTCAGGCAGAATGTTCCATAGTCTCACTGCTGTTACAGTAAAGAACCCCCTTGGGTGGAAACCTTCATTCCTCAAGACGCAGAGGACGCCCGCTTGTTACAGTCACAGTTCTGGGTATATAAGGAGATGATGGGAGGAATCTATGTATTGTTATTAGGTCACCCCTCAGACGTCATTATTCTAAACTAAATAACCCCAATTTTGATAACGATTGTTAAACAGTTTGTTGTATGGGGACAGGGGACGGGGAGGGGCGTGGGATGGTTGGAGTGGTATTCTCAGCCATAGGCACAGAAGTCAGGGATCAAGATATACCTCCACGTGTGATGAATATTCGCACACAAAACTTTTATCCTGAAACAAAACCTCTAGAAACCAAGCAGACTTTCAGGCTACCGGAAAAGCAGAATAGAATTCTGGGTTTAGTGATTTTGCGGCTGATGCAGCTTAAATTAGTCCTCATGCCTAAGCAGCCCACCCTTTGCATAATCAGCAGTGACACTTCCACAAACCCATAGGACTTTCTCAATAGTTCTGTACTTGGCTTTTGAAGAGAACAGAGTTGTGCTACGAACTCTCTAGATCTTCCTTTACACCACCTACCTTCCCGTAGACACATGCCATGATCTGCCTTAGTTCTGCCATGATCACGCTGCACCAGTCACCTGATCCCTCCTCATCCAATGGCCGGCTAAATACTTAAAATCAACAGAAAATCAAAAATAAAATTTTTTAATCCAGCCACTGGGTGGCGTGTACTCCCCACTAATGCTTCTTAGTGGGGCCTACCCAACTCTCCACCTAGAGGGGCTACCCCTCTACACTATGCTTAGCATTTTCATGTTGCATGTTCTTTGTGTCTACACCATGCATGGTTATACTACATTGTCTGGAACATGTATTTTGTATTGAGTGCAACTTTCTTTGTGCAGCCTAAACTGTAACATCTACCGTGTTTCCCCGAAAATAAGACAGTGTCTTATATTAATTTTTGTTCAAAAAGGTTTAGCTTTTTTTACATGTATAGCTGCCTGGACACTATTTAAATTGACTTTTTAAATTAACTGTTAGCAGGGCTTAATTTTGGAGTAGGGCTTATATTTCAAGCATCCTCAAAAAGCCTGAAAAATCATTTTGCATTCTCAAAAATTCTGGAAAATCATGCTATGTCTTATTTTCAGGGAAACAGGGTATTACTCAGGAGTTGAATATATTGTTGGGAGGGTGACTTGCATGGACCGCCTATTATTATGTTGTTATCTCTCTAGTTTGTATCTATCCACTTTTCTTCTGTCTGCTTTTATGCATTGCTTAATAAAGAATATTTTATTACATTTTTGCATTATTCATCATCGGGGAGATAAAAAAAGGGCCCCTGTGTGAAAACAATAATAAAGAGTTTATGCTCCCCGCCGGGGGCTTCGGATGTCCTTGCTGACATAATGTTTACGTCCTGCAGTCTGTAAAGAACACGTCACTGCGAAGACCCAATGCCGCTGGATTTGCGGTGAGTATAAACTCTTTATTACTGTTTTCACACAGGGGCCCCTATTTTAGAATGACGCTTTATCTCCGACAACCCGTTTATATACACACTACTTTATCTGCGTCTATATATACCCAATGCTTAGCAACGGGATCAGTCACATGGCCGTTTTTTATGCGAATGTGCCAAAAATTAAATGACACAACAATACGCAGAACGCATGTAACAGAGGTCCCTGAGAACTGCCTCTGATAGGTCACAGTGCTCAGCCATTCAGAGGCAGCACTCACTCACCCATTCATGAATTCATGAATGGGTGAGTGAGAGCTGCCTCTGATTGGCTGAGGGCTGTGACCAATCAGAGGCAGCCCATTCAGCAGGCGGGGATTTTAAATCCCTGCCTGCTGAATACTACAGAAAGCAGTTCAGGAGAAGAGCCGACTGGACGCGGCTGAACTCCGGCACCTGCAAAAAGGTGAGTAAATTTTTATTTTTTTTTCACACTTTTTTGGGATGGTTTTCAGGGAAGGGCTTATATTTGAAGCCCTTCCCCGAAAATGAATACAGTGCTTGCCGGCAGCCCATTGCTTTCAATGGAGCCGGCTGTATTGCCGGCTTCATTGAATTTAATGGGTGAACATCGTTCTCCTCTGCCACAGCTGTGGCAGAGGATAGCGGGCAGCGCCTGTGTGATTGAGCCTTTTCGGCTGATAAACGCTGCTAGCATCAGTTTTGCACACAAAAAAAAAAAATCGCACGGAAAAACGCACTTGTGACTAAGCCCTCAGGGTGCATTTATAGAGGCGATTTTATCATGCGAGTTTTGTGCATTGCAATTTTTCTCTTGCAACGACACAGCGAGAAAAAATGCACCATTTCCTATTTTTGGGCGATATTGCCCATTATATTCTATTTGACTTGAAAAAAGGGGAAAAAAGGCATTACGCTTGCATCGCACTCTTATATCTTTTTAACAATTGAAACAACATATGATTTTCATGTGCATGAAAATTGTAGGTTGCAGCAATGTGATACAATATGTTTTTCTTGCAAAACACATCACAGGGAAATTTAACAGCACAATATCAGGCTGAGTTTCTTGGACCAGTATTGCGCTCGCTTCTGTAAATGCAGTCTAAAGAGTTTATTACAATAATGCACTGTTTAGAATATATATATATATATCTTACTCAGTTTAGATCATCCGCTTGTCATTGTTGTTGTGCACTTAAGAAAAAGTCACATATTGAATGTTTGCAACGTATTAAAATATATTCATGTATCTTTATAATCCATTATGTGTATTTTCTGTTTCAGCGGTCACTGACTTTGGCCCCTGGACGCTGTAAACTGGATTCAGGCAGCTGTAATGAGGCTACAAATTAGCGTGCATATTACCGCCACAGCGGTAGCCAGGGAATCAGCAGATAGTTGTAATAAGACCACCATTTATCATCTGTATAAGGGCTTCCACACACTGGCCAGAGCGACATCAGGATGTGATTGACGCCCCGATATCGCTCTAGCAGTCCTTCTGAAGCCCTGGATGCAAGGCGTTTCCGCAGGGAAACAGCCTCCCATCTCAGCAGGGCTAAAGGAATCTCCTGCTGAGGTTGTCACAGCCAAGGTAGGAGATAGTGATCTTCTCCCATTGATTTTGATGAGGCCAGCGGCAACGCCATTGAAATCAATGGAACATGATCACTGAGGGAATCCCCTGCTGCAGCTGTCACAGCTGCAGCAGTGGATCCTGATGTGCTCCCATTGTTCTCAATGGGGCCGGCAGACGCAGCACCAGCCCCATTGAAATCAATGGTAGATTATCAGGATCCTCTACTGCTGCTGTGACAGCAGTGGCAGGGGACTCCCCACGATGAGGGTTTTCGGGGGGATGTGGGTGGAGCTTGAAATATAAGCCCTACCACGAAAATAATCCCTAACTGTAGGGAAAACAAGTAATAAGGATACATCACCTTAGAAGCGTTGTCATTTCCGGTGTGTCTTCTAGCAGGTCGCCAGCATCTTTTTCAGCTTCTCTTCTGGCTGGGGATTGAAATCCCCAGCCCCTGAAAGCACTGCCTCCAATTGGCTAAGTGCTGTGACCAATCAGAGACAGCGCTCAGCTGCCATTCATTGAAATGGCTGAGTGCTGTTTATGATAGGTCACAGCACTCAGCCAGTCAGAAATTAATCAGAATGCAGCGCCCCTAAAAAAAAGCAGCTCCTGCTAAAAAGGATTAAGTGCAATCAAGAATCACTAAAGACAGCTATAGCCTATCAACAAGGTAGGGCATAAACATCTGTCTTCTGGTCTTCCAATCACTTCGAAACCCAGTCATGCAAAGTGGCTGATGGAGCAAAAACTCTCTGAAGTTGAAAGTGCAGGTACTTTTTGAAAAGGGGTATTCTGAATTTAACCCTTTCCAATCCAATTTCTTTGCACCTCACACACTCCCCAGCTCTTATTTATTTTGGGTGGGAAAGTGCCTTGTAGATTCCTTGGAATTACTCAACAGAGAAATGACTAATCATGATGATTTTATTGGCATTCTTTTTTTAAATTAAAGATGAGTTATGAGTGTTTCACATCAGGAAGATAATTTGTGATAATATTGTAAATATATGTATACTGATATAACATACAGTACATTTATATAATAAGACTTTATTAATTTCTAATTTCTCTAATGATATCTATCTGTCTCTGTAATTCAATGCCATACAGAGGCATCCTATAACTGCATACAATGTGTATAACATATGTTTCTAACATCATACAGAACAGAACTCCAATGTCAGAGCTCTCCTCTGCATAGTGTTAAAAACATGTGTCAGATCTCGCCCAACATGGGAGCTATGCAGGGAAATCTCAATGTCGGACAAGGGCCGACACAGGATTGGAAAGGGTTAAACATCTATGGCATATTCAGAGGACAGACGTGGGTCCCAAATAGATGCATGGCTGCTTCCCTAATTCCCATAGAAGTTACCATCTCTCCATTCTCCATCTGGATGCCGTAGCTGGTGACTGCCCCCCTTTGATACTGTTGTACCTAGACGCCACCGGAAGTGGTGGGTGTACACCACTGTTAGGCTGCTTGACAGCCAGGTGACGCTCCCGTGCTTGATTGGCTGTTAGCAGCGGTACTGGCCAGATTGAGAGCAGGGTATGGAGAGCGGGGGAACTGCATGGGTGAAGGCACAGCAGCTGCCAGATTGAAAGCGAGGACAGAGAGCGGCGAAGCAGCAGGGGAGAAGGCACAGCAGCAGCAGCGCCAGGAACCTTGACAGTGGGGTGACGCTCCCGTGCTTGATTGGCTGTTAGCAGCGGTACTGGCCAGATTGAGAGCAGGGGATGGACAGCGGGGGAACTGCAGGGGTGAAGGCACAGCAGCTGCCAGATTGAAAGCGAGGACCGAGAGCGGCGAAGCAGCAGGGGAGAAGGCACAGCAGCAGCAGCGCCAGGAACCTTGACAGTGGGGTGACGGAGAGCGGCGAAGCAGCAGGAGAGAAGGCAGAGCACTGGGCAAACAGCAAAGGCTTCTGCGGTGCCAGGGATCTTGAAAGCCATAGACACAGAGTGACGGCGGAGAGCGCAGGATCAGCTGGGGAGATACCAGAGCAGCGGCCTGGTGCTGGACAGCAACACAGCACCCAGGTCGGCATCGGGATCGCCAGGGTCGGCATAGGGGTGGGGTTAAGACACATTACGAGTTTAGTAATAAATGGAGGGTTAGGGGTAGTTTCACAGTTAGATATACATTATGAACTGTAAATGCTTCTATGTTCATGCTAATAATGTACGCCTAACTGTTACCCCTATCCCTAACCCTCCATCCATCACAAAAGTCCTTCCACGCTCCTAGGACCTTGCAGCAGGCAGGCAATCAGGAGCTTTTCAGCCAATCAGGCATGGGGGCATCACCTGGTTGTCAAGCAGCCTAACAGTGGTGTCTAGACACCCACCACTTCCGGTGGCGTCAAGGTACAACAGTACCCTCCCCGTTCATGACACAAATGTGGGTTCCAGAGGTGGTACCTGCATTTATCAAATATTTATGACATTTCCTGGATGTCATAAGCATCTATGGTGGGAATACGCCTTTAGTTTATATGTAGATTAAAATGTAAAAAGTTCAGGTTAGTGTAGCTACAGGCAGTCAAACCTGAGCCTGATGTCTGAAGGAGCCCAAAAGGCCCCTGTAAGAAGACCCCAGCGTTATAAATCACCCATGGAAAGTGGGGATCCTGTTACAGATTTTACGTTTGGACGTTCTAGTTATGTCATAGTGCCAAAATCTTGATTACCTGAAAAAAGTAATACAGCATTATACAGTAAACCACTTCAAAGTCTGACTGGACCTCGTGGGATAAGAAGCACAATGCCCGATTATATTGGAAAGTGAATAGCCAACAACTGTGGTTCTCATTGAACTTACTATCAATAGAGAGCGGGGAGACTTCTAACGTGCAGATACAGTTGACTCATATTTCTTACTCGATGATCCTAAGAGCCAGCAGTAGCTCCAGCGACGGGATAATACATTCCTTTTTACACAATGAACGCCGTCTCTAAAGTTACAGCATCCCACTAATTGCAAACCACTAAACAAAACCACAAGAATGCTTCATGTGGGATAAGGGCCCGTTGCTTTGAAGTGTCAGCATTGTCTTTCTTCGTACTGTTCCCCAGCAGCGTGCGATGGATATGATGCTTACTCTATGACTTAATGTTTAAAGACGACGCCAAGCGAAAGACAGATTCCAGGCGGAATGATGATTTTTCTCGAGTTGTTCTCGGTGCTAAAGACATTTTGGATGGAAGACAATGGAAAAATAGACGACTTGTATAATAAATAGCTGAAAGCCACAGCGACATGTAACCAAGGTCGTGAGGAAGGAACGTCTTTATTACGCTGCCAAAGTGAAAGGGCTGCTGTCATGCCAACATATTATAATATACACACAATTATAGCTATTGTCACTTCACAATTACACATAGTTTATAGGCCAGCTATGTAGGACGAGAAAAATGAAGACATGAGGTCAGGGATGTGCATAGAAGATAGCCAGCTCTACGGGATGCCTCGATGGTTTATACATCCTTGAAGGTTATATATGCCTAAGGAACGAAAGCTGCGCTGTGATTGGTTGCTGTGGGCAACAAAGACATATTTTGTTATAGGTGACTTTCGTAATTCTGCCCAACGGTGTTCTACCTGCAACAGCGAATAGTTATTGTGGAAGACTAGGTGCCATGTTTAAGGAAACGTAAGAGGCTTTCACTGACAAGTACCTCGGTACAAAACCACCTGCTGGTTCAGAAATGGTGCCAAACCAGGTCTGTTCAGACATGAAGAACTCGAGGTCTCCATCAGTCTGGTTGCCCAAAGTTGTCCGTGGCATTCAACAGTGGATTGCAAATAGTCCTCAAAAATCAACTCGGAGTTTATTCCAACAAGTTGATGTATCACTGACATGTTGGCGAGTGCCGAAATCTCTGAACCTGAGACCACACAGAATAACGTGTGTGCAGGAACTGAAAGAGTGCGACAAAGCTTAACACGTAAATGAATTTACACAGTTACGGACTATGATTGGTAGAGGACTTTCAGACCCTTTGTTGTACCTCATGACGGATGAAGCGTAGTTTCATTTATTAGGTCACGTGAATTCGCAGAATATGAGGTACCGATCTACTGAAAATCTCCACTCGATTCCCGAAGCGCCACTGCACGACAGGAAAATTGGCGCTTGGTGCGCAGTGTCAGGAACAAGAATAATGGGCCCAATTTCCTTTGAATTAACTGTGAATACTGCGGTTTATCTGGAAATCTTTGAACAGTTTTACGACCAACTAACACCAGAGGAAAGAATGTATTGCTTGTTCTAACAAGATGGGGCAACATGCAACACTTCCCACAACTCACTGGCATGGGTTCATGAACTGTTTACAGAGGAGCGAACTGTGAGCAAACGGTGATTGCCACCAGACTTGTCCAGATGCAATTTTTATCTATGGGGGAAATTAAAGCAGAAGGTGTACACCAATAATCCACAAACCCTGGATGAACTCAAGCAAAAATAAATCACAAACACTATCTGCACCATCACCGTTGAAGAGCTGCAAGCAGTATCAGCCAACATGTTGTGATGTAGCCAGAGGTGCACAAAAGTGATCGGGGACAACTTGTAGCACTGTTATACCACGTAGGTAAATGAATAAAGCTTTGGAAAAAACAATCCAATTGCTCATTCTTCCTGTCCCAGTGTTGCCAGAGTCAGGCTACGTTTGTTTCCATGGCCCACCCTGTATTAGGTTCGGTAGTTTGAAAGCTCCTGATGTGAAGTGTCCTCAGGGTAATGACCTTTTGGACACCTGAAAATCACTTAGAGATGGTAAACTTTAGTAGGGTGCATTTGCATACACCTTTTGTGCTTGACACTTTGAGCACTCACCTCTACATTAGGCAATAAAGGGGTTATAAAATTCAAATTAGCTCAGAGTGATGGCAAAATAAACCATTACTAACAAGCCATACTCAACTCTCCACCTCTGTAAGCCTAACAGGTAAACGAACCCTAACCCTTCAGCCCAGGCAATAATCAATACAGACACTGCTGCTAGGAGAATTCCAATCGGGAGCTAGGGGTGTGACAGGGGCGTTCCTCCATGCAAACCCTGTCAAAAACCTAGCTTCCGGTGGCATCAAGGTACAACAGTACCGTGTAACAATACATGTGTGATATCTCTGCAGCCATCCCTCAAGCTTACATTGCTTATTAACAGCCAGAATATTGCACTTGTTTTTGAACTTGTGTATTGCCCCATTGGGGCGGGAGCAGTTTTATTATTATGGGCATAGGCATGATTCTTTTGTGTGCTCATTGGGCATCTTGAATCTTAGTACTTGTATTAACATAGTATCATAGTATGTAAGGCCAATAAAAGACATATATCCATCCAGTTCAGCCTATTATCCTGTAATATTGATCCAGAACCAGGCAAAAAAAACCCTTGTGGAGATAGAAAATAATGTTTCTCATTTTAGGGAAAAGATCCCTTTCCAACTCCAAATGTGGCAATCCAAATATTCCCCGGATCACCGACCCTTCTGAAGTAATCAGTTACTATAACATATAATATTGCTACACTCATGAAAGACGTCCAGGCCCCTCTTGTTCTCTATTAGTGAGTTCCCCATTACCACGTCCTCAGGCAGAATGTTCCATAGTCTCACTGCTGTTACAGTAAAGAACCCTCTTGGGTGGAAACCTTCATTCCTCAAGACGCAGAGGATGCCCGCTTGTTACAGTCACAGTTCTGGGTATATAAGGAGATGATGAGAGGAATCTCTGTATTGTTATTAGGTCACCCCTCAGACGTCATTTTTCTAAACTAAATAACCCCAATTTTGATAACGATTGTTAAACAGTTTGTTGTATGGGGACAGGGGGCGGGGAGGGGGGTGGGATGGTTGGAGTGGTATTCTCAGCCATATGCACAGAAGTCAGGGATCAAGATATACCTCCACATGTGATGAGTATTCGCACACAAAACTTTTATCCTGAAACAAAACCTCTAGAAACCAAGAAGACTTTCAGGCTACCGGAAAAGCAGAATATAATTCTGGGTTTGGCGATTTTGTGGCTGATGCAGCTTAAATTAGTCCTCATGCCTAAGTAGCCCACCCTCTGCATAATCAGCGGTGACACTTCCACAAACCCGTAGGACTTTCTCAATAGTTCTGTACTTGGCTTTTGAAGAGAACAGAGTTGTGCTACGAACTCTCTAGATCTTCCTTTACACCACCTACCTTCCCGTAGTCACATGCCATGATCTGCCTTAGTTCTGCCATGATCACGCTGCACCAGTCACCTGATCCCTCCTCATCCAATGGCCGGCTAAATACTTAAAAACAACAGAAAAAAAATAAAATTTTTCAATCCAGCCACTGGGTGGCGTGTACTCCCCACTAATGCTTCTCAGTGGGGACTACCCAACTCTCCACCTAGAGGGGCTACCCCTCTACACGATGCTTAGCATTTTCATGTTGCATGTTCTTTGTGTCTATACCATACATGGTTATACTACATTGTCTGGAACATGTATTTTGTATTGAGTGCAACTTTTTTTGTGCAGCCTGAACTGTAACATCTACCGTGTTTCCCCGAAAATTAGACAGTCTCTTATATTAATTTTTGTTCAAAAAGGTTTAACTTTTTTACATGTATAGCTGCCTGGACACTATTTAAATTGCCTTTTTTTAATTAACTGTTAGCAGGGCTTAATTTTGGAGTAGGGCTTATAGTTCAAGCATCCTCAAAAAGCCTGAAAAATCATTTTGCATCCTCAAAAATTCTGGAAAATCATGCTATGTCTTATTTTCATGGTATGTCTTATTTTCAGGGAAACAGGGTATTACTCGGGAGTTGAATATATTGTTGGGAGGGTGACTTGCATGGATAAATGTTTTAAAGTAATTTTCTTCTGTCTGCTTTTACGCGTTGCTTAATAAAGAATATTTTATTACATTTTTGCATTATTCATCATCGGGGAGATAAAAACTTCCTTCTAAAAAAAAAGGGCCCCTGTGTGAAAACAATAATAAAGCGTTTATGCTCCCCGCCGGGGGCTTCGGATGTCCTTGCTGACATAATGTTTACGTCCTGCAGTCTGTAAAGAACACGTCACTGCGAAGACCCAATGCCGCTGGATTTGCGGGGAGTATAAACTCTTTATTACTGTTTTCACACAGGGGCCCCTATTTTAGAATGACGCTTTATCTCCGACAACCCGTTTATATACACACTACTTTATCTTGTTCTTTCTGTGTTTTATGTTTTGCCATCACTGTAATTATCATACTTGAGCTGCTTGTTACCTCTGTATATTCTACTTCTAAAGAAATTGGCGTTACTCCAAACAGCTTATTACCAATGTGTAAACGGAGCCATTAAAAGGACTCATAAGTCATATTGTTCTGGTCTGGATGCCATGAGAGGGTTTAACTTTCCAGTTTGGGATTTAAATGGGCATAGAAATAAACGTGATATTACAGTTACAGGTCAAGAAAAAAAGAAGAGCAATTAAAAAATGTTAATGAGTTTGCTAAACCATAAAAGGAGTTTTTTTTAGGTGGAAGACTATTGGTGACCTGGTAGGTCGCCACTAGCAGATTGGTAGGGACCACTACATAGGTCCCCCAATGCCAGCTGATGTGAAACTGCTACAGAATCAGGAACTCTCAAAACACCGTCTCTAGAGTAGTGGTCTGGTTTGGTACTGCAGCTGTGGCCTATTTACTTCAATGGGACCTCGGCTCCATATAGTAAAATACTCTGCATTGCTTAATGGGAGCCTGAAGAAGTCTAAAATCCATCTCATCAGTGACCAAGTATGATAATCATTCTCTTCCCTATGCTATACACTGCAACTCTTCTTCTTCTTCAAATTGGCTGTGGTGCAGGGGTGTAGCTAAAGGCTCTGGGGCCCTGATGCAAAACGTAAGCTAGGGCCCCCCTCTATCTGTATCTGTACCCGTACCCATACCTAAACCATGCTGCACAGAGGCATAACTTGAAGTTCCTGGGCCCCAATGCAAAACCTGTAACAGGGCCCCCAACTATAATGCTTTATTCATAGTACTGGGCTCCCTATGTGGAGAAGAGAGGCCTTATGGGCCCCCTAAGGCTCCTGCACCCTCTATAGTTACGCCCCTGCTGTGGTGTATAAGCACAAGCCCACCAGAAACTTAGTGCACGGACAGCTGATTTCCATTACAGTAAGGATAGAATGATTCTAAACGCCACTAATTATTGTGCAATGCAAAGTGAAATAATTAAAACATAATGAATAGTTAAATTCCTCAGTTTCGCCCACATCTGGTTCTGTAACTTCTCACATTCTTGGATAGTTCTGATAAGTGCCATACTATCTGAGGTTGCATGACAAGAGCGCTGGGTTCTTTCACCAGATATTGTTTGCCATTATTGTAAATTACCTTTGCTTAAAATATTGAATGGCATCAGTCCAACGTTAAATGCTTAAAGGAAAGGGAAGTTTAGTTTGGGAATGACATAGTAAGAATGGAACATGCAGGAAAAGTGATAAGAATTGGCAACGCTGATCTCCCTGAGATTACTGCTGAGCTAGCATTATTCTAAAAGGGAAGGTGTTATCAGAAAATGGCCTATTGTATGAATCATGCTTTTATATTAAGCATATTTTTTAGTTGTGTTTTTTTTCTTATTTTCAATGTCTCAATCTATTTTTTTTTAAATTCTAAAATCCTGCAGTTTTCACACCGACCACTAAACCAAATAATAGTCTGACACTTCCTGTTTCATAGAGAAAACTTTTCAGCATAATTATCACAGGCAGGCCACAGCTCACCTCCTCCCCTTCCTGCGCAGGTTACAGAGCATGCCCAGGATACTCTCCCACAGACGTCGATAGGCCAGGTTCTGTCCTGTGTGTCTATGATCCACGAGTCTGCTATAAAGCTTATCTCTAAATGCTGTAAACTACAGCTCAGGCAAGATGGGCGTTCCCATAGTCATGTATAGTAAATAGAATGTAAAAAATCTGCAAACAGAAAATTTAAAAAAAATGATTAGACAAGTGGAAAAGTTTTCACTATCTGTTTTTTATTAGATAAAAAATTTGTAAATAAAAGCAGCTGCAGCGATCAGCTTACTGGCCTGGGTCTGACTTCTCCAGTCACAGCTTGTCATTCATTTTCCCTGCAATGGCATTCAGCGGTACACATTTGCCCTGTAAGCAGGGGCGTAACTATATGCGATGCAGGGGAATGTGGTTGCTTCTGGACCCAGGAGCCTTAGGGGGCCCATAAGGCCTCTCTTCCCCATATATGGAGCCCAGTACTATGAATAAAGCATTATAATTGGGGGTCCTGTTACAGGTTTTGCATTGAGGCCCAGAAGCGTCAAGTTGCGCCTCTGCCTGTAGGGGTTATCTTATCGTTGAGACTTCTTTAAGGCCTCGTTCACACGGGCGACATGGCATCACCGCAAGAAAATAGTAGTGATATCGCTACGGTTTCTCGCGGTGATACAGTATATTTGTAGCGCTGCAAAGTCGAATGTGGTGCTACAAAGTTACGCAGATTTTTGGGGGGTGGTGGGGTGCGTGAAATTTAAGCCCTACTCCGAAAATAAGCCCTAACTGCAGAAAAAAAAGTATACATCACCTTTAGAAGCACTGCCGGAACTCCGCTGCATCTTCTCCCCGGTCTCCCTGGCACTGTTCTTCATCTCTTCTGGCCAGGGATTGAAAAGTCCCCGCCTCCTGGAAGCGCTGGCTGTGATTGGCTGACGCTTAGCCAATCAGAGCCAGGACTCGATAAATGGCTGTGATTGGCTAAGCATCAGCCAATCAGAGGCAGCGCTTCCAGGAGGTGGGGATTTTTCAATCCCTGGCCAGAAGAGATGAGGAAGAATAGTGTTAAACATACATGCTTGACAATAAAAGGGACAAATTGAAGGATGTAACAAATGGAATAGACTAAACGGGGTTTGCTTGTAGTCTGTAAGGGTCAGTTTACACTGAATGCTCCCAACGTTATGTAGCCTCCCCTAGCCTAACCATGAAGACACATAGCTTTGCACAGCAGCTGTTTACACAACATGGTAGGAGATTTTTATTCAAGACCTTTTGCAAAGTTGCTTCATTTTATATTTTAGATGTATTGGAGCAATAAAAAAATTGGTTGCAGAAGTATACATGTAAGGGACGCACGGGCGTATTGAACGTATATGCATGTACACTGTCTTACCAAAAGTAATTGGATGCTTAAGTAAGAATCAAAAGTAGTATTTATTTGCATATGTTAGTACTTAGTGGGGCTCCCTTGGCCCTAATGACATCAGAAACTCTCCATGGCATACTTTCTAACGTTTTGTCTTGTTGGAAGTATGGCCGATCATCCCCAGAGTATTGTCACATTGTCAGCAGCACATTATTGTCTAGAATGTCAAGGTACACCTTCATGTTTATGGTTCTTACCACTACAACCAACGACCGAGACCATGCCACGTAAAACATCCCCAGACCATAATGGAACCTTTGTCATACATAACTGTTGGCACAACACCCTTTAGACAAAAATCATTCTCCAGGATCCTCCACACCAGGTGCGTCCATCTGATGTGAAGATGGAGTAGTGTGATTCGTCACTCCATAGAATGTTCTTCCATTGCTCAACTGTCCAACGACGATGCTCCTTGCACCATTGTCGACAGGCTGATATATCTTCTTTGAGAAAACTTCTCTGACATTTGCAGGATGACTGGAGGGAAATACCAGCTGAAGTGTATCAGGCATTAGTAGAAAGAATGCCACAGACAGTATCCAATATCATTAGGGCCAAAGGAGACCCACTAAGTGCTAACATATGGAAATAAATACTACTTTAGATTCTTGTTCAGGTGTTCAATTACTTTTGGTAGGACGGTCTACAAGAATGTCAAGCACCAGTTCAGTGTAATTCAATTGGTTATTACTAGAGATGAGCGAGTATACTCGCTAAAGGTAATTGCTCAAGCGAGCATTGCCTTTAGCGAGTATCTCCCCGTTCGAGACAGAAGGTTCGGGTGCTGGCGCGGGGGAGCGGTGAGTAGTGGCAGTCAGCAGGAGGGAGCGGGGGGGGGGGGGGGGGAGAGAGGGAGAGAGAGATCTCCCCTCCGTTCCGCCGCGCTCTCCCCCGCAGCTCCCTGCCCGCTGCCGGCACCCGAACCTTCTGTCTCGAGCGGGGAGATACTCGCTAAAGGCAATGCTCGCTCATCTCTAGGTATTACTTTTTATTGAAATTTTTCTTTTAATAGTGATATTGTTATGGCATGAAGCCACATCAGGCAGAGTACAGCCTATGTATGTGGGAGTGTCTAAAAGGGGTGAGTAGCAATATATAGGATCCCTTTTGCAATGGGAGGCCTGTACAGTGGCTGTGTGTGTAATGCTGAGAGAAGCTTTGTGGAAATATCCCTGAAGAGTGTAACCATAATGGGAGGAGACCCTGCTGGAAGTGAATGCCTGGAGGGATGAAAAAGAGCCATAGAGACGCAGTGTGCCAGTAAGCGGAGGGCTGCCAGGTGAGCTATATGTTGTTTCCGCCACCCAATGAGTGTGCATATTGAATTATTACCACCAAGAGTGACCAATAAAAGACTTGTTTGCCCCAATTCACTTACTTTTCAGTTAGCAAAATTTGTATAGACTTCTGTGGGGTTTCCGCTATCTGTGCCTCCGAGTCCACAAGAGAACCTGAGTTTGCCGTAGTCTCCCCCTGGGTCCTACATGCACACTCTTTGATACTTTTGAACTCTGCTCCCTCCTCCTTGGATGAGGCTGTACTAGTATCTCAAATTTCCACTACTCCTAATCCCAGTGAGAACCAACATTTCATTTGCTTATTTATCTATTTGACTTTTTGTCTTTGCTTACACAGTTTCCATGCCAATGCGAAAACAGTTTATAGCGTTTTGTTCTGAAGCCTCGGGATTGCCGATGCAAAAACGAAAACAGATTTTCCTTATTTTTCCTTTTTATGTAAAAATATTGCAAATGTGGTGGTGAAGTCTTCAAATAAGATGTCTATGATTGATGTCTATGATTTATAGCTATCTGTGACTCTTGAGCAGATTACATCTGAGCTTTAGAACGTGAAGATACAATTCAATTTGGTATTTTGCAGTTCCTGGGAAAAATACTAAAAAGAACTTTCTGTAACATAGGATGTTAGGCTGAATGAAGACAATGTCCATCTAGTTCAGCCTGTTTCACCCCCCCCCCCCCCCCACCCACCCACCCCTTGTTGGTCCAGAGGAAGGCGAAAAACCCCAAGCAGCCATTTTGCTCATTTGGAGGAAAAATTCCTTCCTGACTACATAATGACAGCCAGGGTATCCCTGAATCAACATTTGAGATCAACAACCCAGCTGATCCCCTAATGCCTATATCCTGTAATATCAGCGCTCTAGAAATAATAATAATAATAATAATAATCTTTATTTGTATAGCGCCAACATATTCCGCAGCGCTTACATAGACAGGGGAAATACAGAGACAAAAGTACAAAAAATTACAGAACCACGGTTACAATCGTAATCAGCTGATGGAAACAATAGGGGTGAGGGTCCTGCTCCAACGAGCTTACATACTACAAGTAAGGGGGTGATACAGAAGGTAAAATGGCTGGAGGTGTGCACAGTATCGCGTGCTGGAGAGTGAGGGATGCTATATACAGACAACAGTCAGACATTTAGCTATGCGACGGCAGGATCAATATGACTACAGGAGCGGTTTATGATGGCTAGCAGGGATTGCAGTCAGTAGGTCAGGGAGCATGTTATCAGGCGGAGTACAGAAGGGTTTGTTTAGGGAATGCGGTATGCATCCCTGAAGAGGTGCGTCTTTAGAGCACGCCTGAAGTTTTTCGAGTCCTGGATTACCCGGATGTTCTTTGGTAGTGCGTTCCAGAGGACCGGTGCTGCTCTGGAGAAGTCTTGGAGGCGGGAGTGAGAAGTTCGAATTAGAGGGGTGTGCAGTCTAGTTTCGTTTGCCGAGCGGAGAGCCCGGGCTGGGTGATGGATTGAGATGAGGGAGGCGATATAGGGGGGCGCTGCACTGTGGAGGGCTTTGTGGATGAAGGTAATAAGTTTAAATTGAATTCTGTATTTAACAGGCAGCCAGTGCAGTGACTGGCACAGGGCAGAGGCATCTGAGTAGCGGCTGGACAGTAATATGAGCCTGGCTGCCGCATTCAGGATGGATTGTAGAGGGTAGAGTCTGGTGCAGGGGAGGCCGACCAGCAAGGAGTTGCAATAGTCGAGCCGTGAGTGGATGAGGGCAACAACAAGCGTTTTCAGCGTGTCTATGGTGAGAAAGGAGCGGATTCTTGAGATGTTCTTTAGGTGCAGCCGACATGTTCGGGCCACTGACTGGATGTAGGGAGTAAATGAGAGATCTGAGTCGAATATGACCCCAAGGCAGCGGGCATGTTGTCTAGGAGTTATGGTGACGCCACACACTGAGATGGAGATGTCAGGAGGAGGTCGGTTAGTGGAAGGAGGAAACACCAGTAAGTCAGTTTTAGAGAGGTTTAGTTTTAGGTAGAGAGAGGACATGGTGTTAGAGACAGCAGACAGACAGTTGGTGATGTTTTGGAGGAAAGGTGCAGAGATGTCACGGGAAGAGGTGTATAACTGGGTGTCATCAGCATAGAGGTGGTAATGGAGGCCAAAGCTCCTGATGGTTTGTCCAACAGGGGCTGTGTAGATAGAGAAAAGGAGGGGGCCAAGGACCGAGCCCTGGGGGACCCCAACAGCAAGGGGAAGAGAAGGAGAGGTAGAGCCAGCAAAGGAGACACTGAAAAAGCGGTCAGATAGGTAGGAGAACCAGGAGAGAGCAGTGTCCTTTAGGCCGATGGAGCGAAGCATACTGAGGAGGAGTTTGTGGTCAACTGTGTCAAATGCTGCAGAGAGATCGAGGAGGATCAGTAGGGAGTAGTCACCCCTCGATTTGGCTGACAGTAGGTCGTTTGATACCCTTGTAAGGGCAGTTTCTGTGGAGTGTTGGGGTCGGAAGCCAGACTGTAGGGGGTCGAGGAGAGAGTTCTCTGATAGATAGCTTACAAGGCGGGAGTAAACCAGCCGTTCTAGTAATTTGGAGATGAAGGGGAGGTTTGAGATGGGTCGGTAATTGGCAACGTCAGTTGCGTCAAGAGTCGGCTTCTTTAGCAATGGGGATATGATGGCATGTTTGAAAGAAGAGGGAAAGATGCCAGAGGCCAGAGAGAGGTTGAATATAGTGGTGAGATGCGAGATGACCACTGGGGAGAGGGATCGGAGGAGGTGTGAGGGGAGAGGGTCGCTAGCGCAGGTGGTGGGGCGAGCAGAGAAGAGCAGTTTGGAGACTTCTTCCTCTGTTGCTGGTCTGAGTACAGACAGTGAGCAGGAGCTAGCTGCAGTGCTGACAAGACTAAGGTCAGGGCTAGTCTGGGGTTGGGAGGTTATTTCTTGACGGATGTCATCAATTTTCTTTTTGAAATAGGCAGCCAGTTCAACAGCACTGAGATCCGTCACCGGGGGCTGCGGTTTAGGGCTGAGAAGGGAGTGAAAAGTATCAAAGAGCTGTTTAGGGTTGTGCGATAGTGAGGAGACGAGAGAGGTAAAGTAGACTTGTTTGGCGTGGTGGAGGGCGAAGTTGTAGGTTTTGAGCATGAATTTGTAGTGGAGAAAGTCTGCAGACGTTTGCGACTTCCTCCACAGCCGTTCGGCACTTCTAGAGCACCGCCGGATGAAGCGCGTTTGAGGTGTGAGCCAGGGTTGCCGTGGTCTACATCGGATGGCTCGGGTCCTGGGGGGCGCCGCTTCTTCCAGGGCATGTTTGAGAGCGGTGTTGTAGTGAGCGGCAGCCAGGTTGGGGCAGGAGAGGAGAGAGATGGGGGACAGAGAGGACTGTAGGGATTCAGCAAAGTCTTGTGTGTGGATGGCCTCTAAGTTCCTGTAGGTACGATAGGTAGGTGGGTGTGGAGAGATGTTAGGGAGTGTGACAGAGAAAGAGAGGATGTTATGATCTGAGAGTGGGAGAGGGGAGTTAGTGAAGTTGGAAGCAGAGCAAAGCCGGAGGAAGACCAGATCCAGAATATTGCCATCCCTGTGAGTGGGAGAGGCTGTGAGTTGAGAGAGACCAAGGGAGGAGGTGAGCGAAAGAAGCTGAGAGGCAGATGGGGAGATGGGGTCATTAGTGGGGATGTTAAAATCGCCTAAGATGAGGGTTGGGATTTCGCAGGATAGGAAGTGGGGGAGCCAGGCAGCAAAGTGGTCCAAAAACAGGCGAGCAGCACCTGGGGGGCGATAGATAACTGCTACTCGCATGGACAGCGGGCGGAAAAGCCGTAGCATATGTACCTCAAATGAAGGAAAAGTGAGTGAGGGTACAGGGGGGATGACCTGGTAGGTACATTTCGGGGAGAGAAGAGCACCTACTCCTCCGCCACGCCTGTCGTCTGGTCTCGGGGTATGGGAGAACTGCAGGCCATTGTAGGACAGTGCAGCAGGGGAGGCCGTGTCAGACTGCTGGATCCACATCTAGTCCCCTCTTAAACTCCTCTGGATTTTGCCATCACCACATCCTCAGGCAGAGAGTTCCACAGTTTCACTGCTCTTACAGTAAAGAACCCTTTTCTGTGTTGGCGATGAAACCTGCTTTCCTCTAGACGTAGCGGATGCCCTCTTGTTACCGTCGCAGTCCTGGGTATAAACAGATCATGAGAGAGATCCTTGTATTGTCCCCTCATGTATTTATACATAGTTGTTTGGTCTTTTCTCCAGGGTGAATAATCCCAATTTGGATCGCCTCTCAGGGTATTCCAGTCCTTTCATTCTATTTAAGGGTTTAGTTGCCCTTCTTTGAACCCCCTCAAGCACTGCAACATCTTTCCTGAGCGCCGGTGTCCAGAACTGTACGCAGTATTCCATGTGAGGCCTGACTAGTGCCTTATATAGTGGGAGGATAATTTTCTAATCCGTCGCCCCTATACCACTTTTAATGCATCCCAAGACTTTATAAGCTTTTGCAGCAGCTGACTGGCATTGATTGCTCCAGTTGAGTCTACAATCCAGTAGTACCCCCAGGTCTTTTTCCATATCACTTTTCCCTAGCAGTACCCCATTTAGTGTGTATTGATGACATCCGTTTCTTCTGCCCATGTGCATAACCTTACATTTATTATCAATAGTGAACTTTATTTGCCATTTTTTGCCCAATCCCCCATCTTATCTAGGTCCGTTTGTAGCCGCACATTGTCCTCCGTTGCATTGGTTATATTGTATAATTTTGTGTCATCTGCAAATATTGATATTTTACTGTGCAGCCCCTCTATCAGGTCATTGATAAATATATTGAACAGAATGGGGCCTAATACTGAACCCTGTGGCACCCAACTAACTGCAGTGGTCCAATCGGAGTATGAACCATTTATTACCACCCTCTGCTTCCTATCTCCGAGCCAGTTCTTTACCCAGCTGCACACGTTTTCGCCCAGACTGAGCTGTCTCATTTTACATGTATAAAGTAGAGATGAGCGAACATGTCCGTTACGGACACATCCGCACCCGGACACCGGCTTTGCCGAACACTGCAGTGTTCGCGCGTAAGTGTCCGGGTGCCGCCGGGGGGCGGGGAGATGCGCGCCGGCGCGGGCGGCAGTAGCGGGGAACAGGGGGGAGCCCTCTCTCTCTCCCTCTCCCCCCCACTCCCCGCCGCACCCCCCCGCGCTGCCACGGCGGCCCCCGAACTTTTTCGCCCGAACACTGAAGTGTTCGCAAAGTTCGGTGTTCGGGCGAAAAAGGGGCGGAGCCGAACGTGTTCGCTCATCTCTAGTATAAAGTATAGACAATATATCAGTAACTACAATGAGAGGCACAGCTAGGACAGGGCCGCCAGCCAGTGGGTGTGCCAACAAGCCAGTTTGCCTTGGTCAGGGTTTTTAGATGCCGGGTTAAAGGTGTTGTCCGATTACCAGACAACCCCGCTTCCACACTACTGTCTGCATTAAAATAATAAACTGAAGTATATTTACCTCTCTGCAGCCGCCGGGATCTAGTGCTGCTGCCCACTGTGGTCCCGGTGATTGTTGTGACAAATGATGTCACAGGAAATCAGGTGACCGCTGCAGCCAATGAGAGTTTGCAGCATCACCACTCCTTCTCCTGGCATCAGTGCTCATATCCTAAGCGCCATGATGCCAGGAGTTTAGGAACGGGACGCTATGGCCTCTCATTGACTGCAGCGGTCACCTGATTTCCTATGACATCATCTGTCACAATAATCCGACATCCTGAAGACCATTAAGGAGCTAAAATATCCAATATATGCCAAATTAAAACTGTTAGATTGTTTGCATGTAAGGGGGGATAGGGCTGTTCGCTCTTCCCCTTACAGCTGAGTAGCTTATAGTTTTTGACAGATGTGAGGGCGCACACATTGAGGTTTTTCTGAGGTCCTACCTCACTTACGTATTTGGTACTGTAGTGTAGGTGAAATGTCTTTGGACATCTGTTGGTGATACCACAATGCAAGATGATGTCGACTCTGTAGTAGTCTTTCTAGCTGTAGTCTCTACAGCTTTGTTCTCTCATCGTTGTCAGTTCTGACACATTAGGGGGTCATACTTCTTAGTTACAAATGTCCTACTTTCCTATGCCACTGTCTCTCTTTAGCAGGCACAGAATCCCCAGGAGACGTCTCACACGGCTCCTTCAGCCAACTCCTCACTCCTCTTGCAGCTCTCTCTGCATACAATGCCATCTCTCAAGGCTGAATACCACTGAGCAGGGGAGTAACTATAGAGGGTGCAGAGGATGCGGTTGCACCTGGGCCCCAGAGCCTTAGGGGACCCATAAGGCCTGTCTTATCCATATAGGGAGCCCAGTACTATGAATAAAGCATTATAGTTGGGGGCCCTGTTACAGGTTTTGCATTGGGGCCCAGAAGCTTCAAGTTATGCCTCTGCCACTGAGATTGCTTTTCAGCTTGTTGCTCTCAAATCATGTGTCCTTCCCCTGCAGTTCCCACAGAGTACACCAAGCTCATGCGCCTCTCTATGATGCCAAGTTCTCCAGACATCCCACCTTATGTCTTCAGCCAATGGGAAGTAGTATGCAATACTCCACAGAGAAATACAGAAAATGAAATGATGTGTGGCAGCCAGTAGAGGTCACCCTTAAAGTATCCAAGGAAACATCATCTGAACCCCTAACACTCACATGGGAAAAGAGCCCATACATTTAAATGGGTTCATGCACACAAGCAATTATTCACTCGGACCAACGAGATTGTAAAATCATTGCATGTTCTATTCTTGTGCGAGTCTCGCATGAGGATAGGACATGTAATGTGTGGTGTCTGGCACATTGGACAACATGCGGACGGGGTGTCTGTGTTCTGTTTGATGCGAATTGCACTTGAAAATCTTGGGCTGAACTTGCTGTCGGCCATATAAACACAGCCTCATGTGCATTCACAATTAAACGGATTCACAGAAAACTTATCATGTGATTTTACGCTGCAGTCCACGATTACAGCTCTAATTTCCATGCAGGGAAGCTTCAATCGTAAAAAGACAGGTGTCGGTAATGAACTGGCCATTCGGTTTAGGTATTTGGTACTTTTATAGAAAAGTGGGAAAAGAACTTGTACAAATAATAAGACTTCCTATGTTGCCATCTAGTGGTAGAAATGGAATTAGCAAGTGATGTGGTATACTTTAGTTCTAATATTAGGCTGTCCACATTCTCTGGCACAACTCACATCGTACATGACAGGGACACTCCACGAAAAAGAATTTTCCTGTGCGGGTTCTATCCATAGTGCAATCAGACAGCAGTCCAGTGAAATATGTGCATGAGCCCTCAAAGGGAACTTTCAAGACTTTTATATTGATGGCTTATGCATAGAATTGATTGCCAATATCAGATCGGTGGTGATCCGTCTCCCAGCTCCATTGTTTGAAGCTCAATCTCATTCACCTGAATGGAAAAGCCTTGTGACATCACCCAAGTGCCTCTTCAAACAGAGGTGCCAACAGTTGGACCCCCATGCATAATTGATTAGGGTTTACAGTAGGAATACCTTTTCAGTCTTAGCTGCAATACCTGACACAGCACATGGATAAAAGGGGCACTGTGTCGAGATAAAAAATAAGAAGGAGCTTGACTCTTCACCTAGCAGAGCAGCTGCACAGGGGTCCTTGTAGGCAATTGGGACATATAACCACAATATAGGCAAATGTTCAATTGCTTTCTAATGCCTCTTAAAGGAAAACTGTCTGCAGTTCTGAAACTGCAAAACTACTGGCAGCTCTTTATAGTGGCCTGAAGCAGTTCTACAACACACACACACACATATATATATGTATATATCGGGCCGTCACGTGACAGCCGAGGACCCGGAGGAGAAGGCAGAAGTGGTTTTTAACAGCTTCTCTCTTCTCTTTTGAGGCTACATAGCGTTCTTTAAGCGCTATGTATAGAAAAGTGAAAGTGGAAGTGCCACCTCCGATATCTGACCTGGTGATCACTGGGTGCCCTCTGGCATAGCAGAGCTGCAGCGTCTTAACAGGCCCAGATCAGCTCTGTTAGTGACTACTGTCACGATAGTGGGATGTTTTCCCCTGTAACTGGGGCTCCTATGGATTCCCGAGTTAGAATGGAAGACTGTGAAATAGAAAAATTAATGATATTGTGAATATTATTCAGAGGTCCTATGTGACATTTTGGGGACATAGATACTGTATAAGAAAATGACCCACCACCTGCCCTACATCAACCTAATCTGTCACCGTATGCACTCTGTAATCCAAGGCTATACAAGTTATGTATCAAGACATCCGAAACAAAATGAGGAACTTATTCCTGTACATTGGCACTCACCACAAATCTTTTTAAAGACACAGTGATGTCCTTTATTCCGTACAAACACATAAACAGGAGGGAATACAAGGACACAGTACAGTATGTCCCATTGCACTGCCCCCCCCTCCTGTTTAGGTGTTCTTCAATATGGATTAAAGACGATCACTGTGTTTTTAAAGAGATCTGTGATAAGTACCGCTTTTCATTATCTCTTCTCAGACCTCTGCTTGCTGAGCACAACCTGTTACCCACCTGGAGAAAACGGTCTGGAGAGCTGTGCCAACTGCACTTTGCATTGTTAAAGGGGTTGTCCCGCGGCAGCAAGTGGGTCTATACACTTCTGTATGGCCATATTAATGCACTTTGTAATGTACATTGTGCATTAATTATGAGCCATACAGAAGTTATAAAAAGTTTTATACTTACCTGCTCCGTTGCTGGCGTCCTCGTCTCCATGGTGCCGACTAATTTTCACCCTCCGATGGCCAAATTAGCCGCGCTTGCGCAGTCCGGGTCTTCTGCTCTCTTCAATGGAGCCGCTCGTGCAGAATGCCGACTCCGTGTAGCTCCGCCCCGTCACGTGCCGATTCCAGCCAATCAGGAGGCTGGAATCGGCAATGGACCGCACAGAAGAGCTGCGGTCCACGGAGGGAGCAGACCCCGGCGGCCATCTTCAGCAGGTAAGTATGAAGACGCCGGACCGCCGGGATTCAGGTAAGCGCTGAGCGGTTTGTTTTTTTAACCCCTGCATCGGGGTTGTCTCGCGCCGAACGGGGGGGGGGGGGGGGGTTAAAAAAAAAAAAAAAAAAAACGTTTCGGCGCGGGACAACCCCCATTAATGTCATTCCTGTACTTTATTTTAACATAAATATACTAAAATAAAAAACCTTAATTTAAAAAAAACGTATTTTTTTTAGCTTTCAGTACACATTACGCCTAACAAAACAAACAAACAAAAAAATGAAAAAAAATTAAAATACATATTAGTATTATATCCTGCATACATCCTGTCAAGCCGCCCCCTTTTGGAAAGTGACAGGTGCCACGCCCCCTTCCCATGACCTTTGACCCTCCCTCTTTTGACGCACCATCTGGCAGTCATCTGGAGCCTGGGGCCCCATCCGCATTCCAGGCCTATGACCTATCATGATTCACACTTTATTCCCAGTGTAAATCATGCTACGTCTCATGATAATCAAGGCCTTATTATATATATAGTCACCTTATGAGTATAAGGGTTAATATATAGAATACATGTCCACCCCCCCAATAAGCTTTTATGTATAGCCTGACAGTATTATAGAGAACACACAGTAGGCAAAATGCAAAGTTTTATGAAGCTTTATTGAGCGCTCTGAATACATAACCGATGTGCGATAAAAAAAGACAGATTATAGAGTTATTACATAAATTAATGCATAAACAGGATACATCAAAAATATAAGAATATGGGTTATACAATTATTACATAGATGTGTATAACACTGTATAATGTTAACAGATATATACATTTTTTACAATCATTAAAAAAACTTAACCATGCTATGGGAAACAGCGGTGTTGATTGCTTTTTAGGAGGTGGGATGGGGGCGGAGCTAAGTCCCGTCCGTGCCAACTCCTCCCATTGATGGCTATGGACAGGGGGCGGGGAGAGGGTGGGTGCTTAGCTCCGCCCACGCCCTGCCCCTTGTCCTTAGACATTAATGGGAAGAGCGGGGCAGACTGCCGCTTAGCTCCGCCCCTGTCCCCTCCCATTGCACAGAACGAGAGGTGAGCCTGCATGGGGGGGGAGAAAAGAGGGAGGGAGTTTAGCAGCCACGCTACTAAACTCCCTACCTCCTACAGCCGCTGCCATGGACTCTCATAGGAGCTTATGCAGCAGTTTATGTATTTTGGCCCAAAACATAGTTCCAGGACTATGTTTTGGACCCAACATAAAAACGCCTGCGCTATATTGGCTTGGCCGGGTGTTTTTAAGTCTCGCAAATACGCTAATGTGATCTGATGCATTGGAATCCAATGCATCAGATCACAGCGCATAACGACCGGCATGCGCTTGTGTGAAAGAAGCCTCAGTTGTATAAAATCCCCGGGTTCTATATCTCCAAATATCAAAGGAAGTGCTGCAGCACTAGCCTTCTTAACCCTCACTGGGGTATCGAATGCACGCCCCACTAGGACTGGATCCACATCCAAATATTATCCTAGAGCAATGCAGGACAGCAAAATGTGGTGCAAAAAGGAGTATTATGACATATTTATTCGTCAAATGTCATAAAAAGTAGCGACGTTTCGGCTACCAAGCTCAGTTCTGAGTTAGCTCTTTCAGCGTCTTCTGGCGGATATTGACCTGGCGGTCATACACAACATTTTTATAGCTTTTTTTTTACAGCCTTTGCTCTACGCCAAACGCTAGCTCTGTTTGTGCTCCGTTTTTTCAAACCTGATCCAACCATAGCTAGTCATAAGGTGGGAGGTTGGGGAACCTCCAAATCACCAAGCCTCTTGCAAGCATTGTCATACTCTTGTAAAAGTTTAAAAAGTTCAAAGGTTCTACCCTCGTATGGAAAAGCGTCGTTTAGCTCTACTACTAGCCTCTTCACCAGTTGGGATACTTTAGGGCCAAGTTCTGCTACCTTAGCGTTATCTTCTTCTACTTTAGCAAAAAAGCGGGTTTCTATAATCTGTAATGTATTTAATATGGTTTCCCCCTGCATCCCCCATTCGTGGTCTGGAAAAGCGTTTTTTAGCTCTACTTGCCTCTTCACCAGTTGGGATACTTCAGTGCTAAGTTCTTCTACCTTAGCAGAAAAGCAGCTGTCTAGAATCTTTAATGTATTTAATATGGCTACCCCCTGCATCAGCAATTCGCGGTGAATAGGATCGTTAGCAATTCTGTGTTTTGTCGACCTTTTTGAACCTTGGCGCTCATCGGGTGATTTTCTCTTTCTATGGTGTGTAGTGCCTGCTGCAGGGTTAGCTAGCGACTGCTGTGTATCAACACGTTACGGGTACAGTGTTAGTACTAGCATTGGCCACCAGGCGTTGTGTATCAGATCGCGTTGTATTAGGACAAACCCGTATATCATTTGAAATGACGGTTTGCGGCTTACCATTAGTGGTGCTAGTGTGGTTGCCCGGTGGCTTTTCAGCCACTCCCAAAGTAGACGGTAGCCATGTTTTTTTCACACTTTTTTCGTGCGTTTTGATATCATCGGTTGGGATGGCGATGCAGTCGTCAGTTATGTGAGGTTCTATTGTCAGCGGCGGTGCGTATCCAGGGGGATCGGCGCGTGTCTGTAACATTGGGCTGGATGCCCACGCCGATGCACTCACATCTTCAATGGGGTTTAGCGGCAGGTTTGCCAACGCCATTGTTGTGTTTTTCCCGTTGCTGTTGCGATCATTCTCTGGAAGGAAAAAAAAAAGCGTAACGTTGTTAATGAATTACACATGATTACGCATGTAGCACGCATACTATAATAGAGCAATCGCTGTGGGGCTGACCGCATTGTATCATGATAAAGCAATATATCATATGATATTGTTGCATGTGGCTTACCGATGACACTTTGATCGTCGTGGCGCGATTGGTTTCCACACGCTTCCGAGATAGGTGATAGGTCCTCCATTCTCCCGCAACCGTTTTGCTGTCTTAACTGACTGCATGTTTCTAGAGGATTTGACGTCTGTTGGTGTCCATTAACATCCACAGCATCTGTAGCCAAACAATACTTATTTAGCCTATCACCTAACAAACACGTAAAAACAGTGCATATGTCTGTATAGCATGGGGTGGCGATGATAAAAGGCCGAATCGCCTTTCATCAAAATCCACGATAGAACCACACCAGTCCGCTTCTTTAAACAGAAAATGATAAGGCGGATAAAAATAGCACATTTTAACCCCTTAATGACACGGCCTATTTTGGCGTTGAGGACCAAGCGATTTTTTGGTATTTTTCCATCTCCATTTTTCAAAAGCCATAACTTTTTTATTTTTTAGTCGACGCGGCCGTATAAGGGCTTGTTTTTTGCGTGGCGAGCTGTAGTTTTTATCGGTGCCACCTTTGGGTACATAGACAATATCGTAAAATTTTTAATTTTTTTTTTTATGATAACAGGGAGAGAAAATTCTGCCATAGATTTTTTTTTTTTTTACAGCGTTAATTATGCAGCATAAATGACACACTAAATTTTTTCTGCGGGTCGGTACGGTTACAACGATACCAAAATTGTTATATTTTTTTAGGTTTTTACACTTTTTTGCAATAAAACCCCCTTTTTTTGGAAATCTTTTTTTTTCTCTATAGCTGCATTCAAAGTCCTGTAACTTTTTTATTTGTTTATGTACGGAGCTCTATAAGGGCTTATTTTTTGCGAGATGAGCTGTAGTTTTTGTTGGTGCTATTTTGGGGAATGTACGGCTTTTTTGATCACTTTTATTGCATTTTTTGGGAGGCAAAATGCTAAAAATTAGCATTTTGCCTCTGTTTCTTAGCTTTTTTTTTACGCTTTTTGTCATACAAAATAAAAAGCGTGTTCAACTTTTTGTACACGTCGTTACGGACGCGTCAATATCCAATATGTGGGGTTTTAATTTTTTTTCCCTTTTTATGCTAATATTAGAAAAAGCATAAAAAAAGGGGGTTTTTACATTTTTTTTTTACATTTTTCTTTTTTTACACTTTTCTTTTCTTTTCTTTACACTATTTGAGTCCCTCTGAGGGACTTGCAGCACTGTGACTATGATCGCTGTCATAAGGCATGGCAGAGCTTGTACAGCGATTATAGGCACAGGCAATACAGGACGCCAGTGTCTGGCGTCCTGTTGCCATGGTGACAGGTCGGGCTCTCGCGATGACATCGCGAGAGCCAGCCGGAGACACAGAGGGAGCGCGCTCCTTCTGTGAACTCTTTCCCTGCTGCGATCTACTTAGATCGCGGCAGGGAAGGGGTTAACAGCGGGGGGCGCATCTCCGATGCCCCCCCGCTGTTGCAGCGGAACGTCGGCTGTGACTGACAGCCGGCTCCCGCTGCGGGATAGCGCGGGATCTTATGTGATCTCGCGCTATCCCCAGGACGTAGCGGTACGTCCTATTGTGGGAAGTACCAGGCTCCCATGACGTACCGGTACGTCCTGGAGTGGGAAGGAGTTAAAAATGTATCCATATCTGCAGCTATATACAATCAAACGGGTAAACGGCGTATACCTACCAATTTGGGTGTTAGTCATTTCAAGTGGGGAACTAGCGATCCTCTGGCTTTCCATCTGAAAATACACAAACAACATTAATATAGCAAAAACTTGTTTCTAGCGCCGCAGGTGATCGCTAGAAAATACATTTTAAAATATTCATCATACCGCTATAGTAAAACACTACTATATCGTGGAGATATCAGGGAGCGTATATTAAAAATATACGTATCATCTAATTATTTATTATGGCAACATTAAAAAAACGCTATAATTGTTAATAATATATAGTAGTAATACACTACTATATTGTGCGGCTTTTATGTGCATATATTAAAAATATACATATAATCTAAATATTATAATACGGTAATATTAACCCCTTCCCTCCCTATGACGTAAGGGTACGTCATGGGAGCGGGGTACTTCCCGTAAAATGACGTACCCTTACGTCATAGGGATAGCGCGAGAACATGACAGATCTCGCGCTATCCGGCAGCGGAAGCCTGCTGTCACTGATAGCCGGCCTTCCGCTGCAACAGCAGGGGTGCATCTGTGACTTCAGCCGGCCCTCGCAATGCTGTCGCAGAGAGCCCGGCTGGTTGCCATGGAAACAAGATGCTAAATACCGACGTCCTGTATTGCCAGTGCCTGTGATCGCTGTAATAAGCAATAAGGCATTGCAGGAAAGAAGTCCTGCAATGAATGCCTTATCACAGCGATTATCAGTGCTATAGTGTCCAGAGGGACACCAATGGTGTAAAAAGTAGATCAAAATAATGTACAAAAAAATACAAAATTTAAAACAAAAAATAAAAAAACAACCCTTTTTTATGCTTTTTTGTCAATTTAGCATGAAAAAAACCAAAAAACACACATTTGTTATCGTCGTGTCCGTAACGACACGTACAATTCATTGTACATCCTGTACAGCAAAAAGCGTAAAATAAATACGTTAAAAAACCGATGCAAAATGCTAATTTATAGCATTCTGCCTCCCCAAAAAACACAATAAAAATGATTTTAAAAAACGTATGTCGCCCTGATAAAAAATAGAGCTTGTCCCGCAAAAAATAAGCCCTCCTAGAGCTCTGTGCATGGAAAAATAAAAAAGTTATAGGACTTTTTATTGCAGAAAATTGGAAAAACAAAACAAAAAAAGAATCGTACCGACCCGCAGAAAAAAAATGTATTGTGTCATTTATGCTGCATAATTATGGCTTTAAAAAAAAAATCTATGGCAGAATTGATGCGCTTTCTCTCCCTGCGATCATAAAAAAAAAATAATGAAGGTTTTACAATATAGTCTATGTACCCATAAATGGTACCAATAAAACTACAGTTCGCCACGCAAAAAACAAGCCCTTATACGGCATTGACGGAAAAATAAAAAAGTTACGACTTTTGAGGCATACAGCCGGCTCCATTGAAAGCAATGCGCTGCGGGCGAGCGCGGGATGAATTGTCGGGAAGGGCTTAAATATATAAGCCCTTCCCTGCAATTCATCCAGAAATGTGTAAAAAAAAATATACATATATACTACCCTTGTCCCGGCAGACGGAGTTCAGCGCGGCCGGCCTGCAGTGGGTGTGAAGGGGGTGTGAGTCAGACCTGCCCCTGATTGGCTCATCACTGAGCCAATCAGAGGCAGGTCTCACACACACCCATTCATGAATTCATGAATGGGTGTTAGTTATTTTTTAACACATTTCTGGATGAATTGCAGGGAAAGGCTTATATATTTAAGCCCTTCCCGACAATTCATCGTGAGATCGCCCGCAGCGCATCGTGAGATGCCCGCAGCGCATCGTGAGATCGCCTGCAGCGCATTGCTTTCAATGGAGCCGGCTGTATTGCCGGCTCCATTGAATGCAATGCGCTGGACAGCTCCGGCCCGTTTCTAATGAAATGCGGCTAGGAGCAGATCTTCGGGCGATTTTTGGGCCCCGGTCACGCGATTTGTGGATGCGCATCCGTCATGCGATCCGCAAATCGCGTGAAAAAACGCCCGTCTGACTAAGGCCTAATGGTGGAAGGTGCTGGCGACAGCCTGTGATACCTGCTCTTATGTCTCCAATGTGGCTCCTTGGCAGGTATTACATGGGCTCTACAGTTGTGTGAGTGGTGTGCCTTGCCACTATCATTCGGACACTGATATTGTTGAAGCTATTATACTCTATAATATGGAGTTATTATATGGTTACCATGGCCACATCCCATATTTTATTTTGTGTTGGGGGTCTGAGATGCCAGCTGCCAGGCTTAGACTGGTCCACCAGGGAGCATGAATCCCCAAAACAACCCCGGACTAATAAGTGGGTCTCCCTATTGATGTGCCTCTCTTAGCCCATAAGTGAGGTGCCGCGAGTAATATCGCACCCTATTCTTGCTCACCCCTCGCACCGTGAATGACTCACAGAAACAGCGACTGTGCGCCCATCTTTCACCCATCATTGTGGTATTACTGTATCTTGACGCCACTGAAAGGTAGGGCTGTGACAGGGCTTATATAGAGGGACGGCCCTGTTACACCCCTACCTCAGCATTGGCTGTTAGTAAACGTGCTGTGGCGTCCCCCCGCAGCAGTGTTACTCACCACTCGGCGGCTCCATTGGGTGCTGCTTGTTGTGCGGCGGAGGATTTCTCTGAGGCCTCCCAGTGCAGGAGCAGGGAGCCGCAGCGGTGGGGAGCACCGCTGTGGATATAGGAACGCCGGAGCCTAGAGCAGAACACAGGGGAGACTGCAGCCGGGGCCACCTCTGACTCCGGAACCCAGTGGCGGAGCAGGTAGCGCAGCCGTTGACACAGCGCCACACTGCACAGGAGTGGGGAGCAGAGGCGCTGAGGCACCACAAGAGACCAGCGCAGCGGGGAGAGGAGGCAGAGGGGAGCTGAGGCACGGCTTGAAGTCCACCACCGGAGCCTGCAGTGCTGCCAGGGGGAGGTGAGCATCGCAAGCGGCCAAGCAGGGAGCAGAGGCGGAGGGAGAGGAGCCTTTAAGTTCAGCGCTGGAGCCTGCAGCGTAGCCAGAGGAGGCGAGCACCACAAGCGCCCAACTGGGGAGCATAGACTGGCGGACCTGAAGCTACCCAATTACTGCAGCGCAGGGAGGCGGAGCGCAATGCTGCCCCTGTGACCTAGCCCTGCTGTCAGTATTCTACCGCCTCCCACTTTGCAAGGACAGCAGGGAGGGCAGAGGGGTGGGGAAGTGGGACTGGTGGCTACCTGCTGTCACAGCGCTGCAGCTGAGCACTGGCGGCTTCTGGCAAAAATCTACAACAGTAGGACCTTCAGCTCTTGAGCCAATTGGAAGCTAGGGGTGTGAGAGGGGGCGTTCCTCCTGTCAAACCCCTATTTTCCGGTGGCGTCAAGATACAATAATACCCATCATTGCTAAACAATTTTAGGAAAAAAATTGGGCTTCCACCCCATTTTTTTTCCTTTTTTTTGGCACATATGAATAAACCTCGAGGGCTCCTTCACGTGGAATAAGCAGAGAATAGAACCCATTCATTTCAATGGGTCCGTTCATATTTACGCATTTTGTCACGCAAAAACAAAAAAACAGCATGCTCTATTTTTGCGCATCAAAGGTCTCCACAGAATTCAATGAGGGCTGTAAAGGCACGCACAGTACGCACGGAGATGCGCAATATGCTGCGTAATTCAGCTGGAAAAAGATACATCTGGAACTTAACCCCTTAGTGTCGGCCCAATAGTGTTTTTACGTCTTGTTGCAGGACTTGTATGGAAGGAAATAGCGCCGCTATCTCCCTCCATACAGCGCGGGCATCAGCTGTTCATTACAGCTGACACCCGCAGGCAATAGCCACAAACGGCCGTTCGGCCGATCGCAGCTATTAACCATTTAAATGGCCCTGTCAATCCTGACAGCAGCATTTAAATCCCCCGAACATCTTCGGGGGTCCCGTACGCTCGCCCCCCGCGGTGAGATCGCGGAAGCTGTGCAGGTGTCATGGTGCCTTAGCAGACTGCCTATCAAGCCATCCCCGTAGGGTGGCTTGATAGACTGCCTGTCAAAAAACAGTATGACGTAATGCTATAGCATTATGTCATACTGCACGAGCGATCCAAGCATCACTGGTTGTGGTCCTGTAGGAGGACTAAAGGAAAGTGTAAAAATAAGATCAATAAAGTTTTAGTAATTATTAAAAAAAAGAAAAAGTAATAAAAGTTCAAAAAACCCCGCTTTTGCCATATTTGCAATTACAAAATCAAAATAATAAACCAAAAATACGTGTTTGGTATCACTGCGTTCGTAAAAGTCCGATCTATCAAAGTAATGTATTATTTACCCCACACGGTGAACGTGGTCCGAAAAAAAAAAAAAGAATGCTCAAAATGCACTTTTTTGGTCACCCTATCTTTGAGAACAAATGTAATAAAAACCGATCAAAAAGTCAATTGTATGTGAAAATGGTACCAACGGAAAAGACAGGATGTACCGCACAAGATGAGCCCTCACATAACTATGTCGACAGAAAAATAAAAAAGTTATTGTGCGCAGAAAATGGACACAGAAAATAATTTAAAAAAATTAAATATCTTTAAAAAAAAATACAAGTAGTACAGCAAAAAAAACTATACAAGTTTGGTATCATAGTAATCGTACTGACCCAGAGAATAAAGTTATTAGGTCATTTGTGTTGCAGCTTGTGCGCCGTAGAAACAGGACGCACCGAAAGATGGCGGAATGTCTTTTTTTTTTTCTTTTCTCTTCACTTAGAATTTTTAAAAGGTTTTTCAGTATATTATATGGTGCTTTAAATAGCACCATTGAAAACTACAACTCGTCCCACAAAAAACAACAAGCCCTCATACAGCGACGTCGATGGATAAATAAAGGAGTTACGATTTTTTTAAAGGGAGGAGGAAAAAACAAAAATGGAAAAAAGCAAAAAAGGTCCTTACTAAGGGGTTAAACTAAATTAGTCATTTCAAGTGGTGCGTCTTGTTTGATGCGCGCAAATGAACATGCGCTGCGGGCAGGAAAAGTATAAAATATATGCCGCTATGTGTGCAAAAAAGTTGTGTAAAGCAGCCCTAACTGGCCATTACAAATTGGATTCCAAGACCTACCGTGTTTCCCCGAAAATAAGACAGTCTCATATTAATTTTTGTTCAAAAAAGTTTAACTTTTTTACATGTATAGTTGCCTGGACACTATTTAAATTGACTTTTTTTTAATTAACTGTTAGCAGGGCTTAATTTTGGAGTAGGGCTTATATTTCAAGCATCCTCAAAAAGCCTGAAAATTCATTTTGCATCCTCAAAAATTCTGGAAAATCATGCTAAGTCTTATTTTCAGGGAAACAGGGTATTAGGGCCTTTCATGTATGTTTCATGTATACAAGAAATGTACAGGAAAAAAAAAAGTGAAAAAATACATGAATTTTAGTCCTCTTCCGCACGGGCGATCTCCTTGCGCAATTTTCTCGCATTGAGAGACTGCGAGAAATCGCATGTTTGTAGAGCCCATGCTTTCCTATGGGTTCCTCCACACATGCGACGTTTAGTAGCGTGCGAGATACTGCTGCGATTTGCGATTCTTTGTGGCCCATGCTTCACTAAGGGGCTTGCGATTTCCTAGTATCACATAGCAGCCGCTGGTGACACGCATGCTACGCAAGAAATAGGGTTGGAGACGGTTCCGTTCACACCTGCCTGATTACTTAATTAATTCTCTCGCGCTATGAAATCGCACGAGAAAATCGTGACCACATGCGCTGCGATGTTAGAATTTTTGCGAGCATTTCTCTGACGCGGGAAAATCGCAAGCGCACAGCAGCGACGGCGATGCAATTTTCTCGCGTCCAATTCACTTTCGCCCGTGCGGAAGAGGCCTAAGGGCGTTTTATTAAACGCAATTGTCAATGGGACTTTCTAATGTTAAAAACGCGAAGCACCAACTTGCGATGCGTTTTTAACATTAGAAAGTCCCATTGAGAATGGCGTTAAAAAAAAACGTAAGTGGGTAGGAGCCCTCAAGCGTAGGTTTACGTTTTTTAAAATCGTACGCTTGGTTTTAATCCATTTTTAATAAGAAAATCCTAAATTTTTCACTGATGAACATATCCCAGTATGGCCGGCCCTTAGGCGGGGCTCACACGAACGTGTTTGCCACCATGTCATGTGCGAGTACGCAGCAAGTACGCAATGATACGGTTACTTGCTGCCAATCCCCATACACTGTCGTAATACGCAACGAGATAGAGCATGCTGCCATTTTTTTGCGCGCATCATTCGCGCGGTACAATTAAAGTGTACGCGAGATGACTGTTGCGTATTACGCGCGCAAAAACTGCACGTTGACTAGGCAGTGAGCATACAGTTGTGTGCGCTTCCCCCCCCCCTTAGGGCAGAGACACACGAGCGTCTACGTAAATACACTCGCCTAAGCGCAGCATATTTGCGTATTAACGAGGTTTGATGAGGACCATAATCGGCGTATTGTGCGCATGTCTGCGCATATTATTTTCGCAATGGCCCTTTTGCTGCGCCAAAATGGAGCAGCTCCTATAAATGCGCTTATGAGAAAGAACCCATTAAAATCTATAGGTTCTATTCTCGTTATTCAGCGCACGTGGATTTTGCGCGCAGAAACGCGCTCATGTGAAGGAGCCCTAATGCAGCGTCTGTAATTTCTGATTCAATAACCTCCATTTAAAGGGAGAAATGATTCCTAACCAACTAATTATTTCCTTTATTAACATTACAAATGCTAAAAATCTCCTCATAGACATGGCTGACACGTCTACACTCCCCCCTCCAAGGCAGTCAGCCACACAAGCGCGCCACCGCACGGCGCATGCCCAGTGCGCAGGAACTGGCTGGCGCGAAGAAGAGCCTCCGCGCATGCGCGTCGCCTCTTGAACGTGTGTATGTGCCCCGGCGCATGCGCAGTGGGAGCCATGGCAGCCGGGACGATATTTTGAGCTGCTACATTGTACTAAATCCGGGGTTTTCCGGCAGAACTTGGAGTTTATCGGCGGGCGGCGGTAAGAGAGTGCGGCTGTCCTGTACATGCATGCATGCATGCAGCAGTGTGCTCAGCCAGCAGCTGGCTTGCATTGTCTGCTGGCGGCTGCATGCATGATGTCTCTGGGGGGTCGCATAGTGATGTATGTGCAGGAAGTTTATACAGTGTTACATTCTGTGCAAACACTTTCTCTCTTGGGGTCCCCTCCGGTGGGCTACGTGGCAGCGATGCCCCCTGGCTGGATTTACGGATTTTCCTAATTACGTGCCGTCGCCTCATTTAAAGGGACAATCCAGAATTTCTTTTTACTTCTACTTTTGCAAATTTGCGCCATCGTTTTGCAAACGAAACGGCAAACATTGCTTTGCTCGTGTGGTTGTACGTGCGTGCAACGCGGTCATGCAGCAGGTATCGCGTCTGTGCATGCCTGGCGATAGGATGATGAGTAATGCAAATTGGTTATGGGCGATCAAGTAGGTGCGCAATTTTTTTTTCTAAGGTTTATGTAAAATGTGTTTTATTTATAAAAAAAAAAAATAATCGGAGAAATCCTTTTAAAGCGATCCTCCATCCCGGACGAGCAAAGATGGCCGCACCACGCGGGCGTGATTTTGGCCTGTTTTGCGGCCGTGAAAATGAAGGACAAAATCAATGATTCCAATTCCTGATGATATGTGTGCGCGACGCACCGCTGCCCTGATTTAAAAGGCTCATTCGCCTAAGAGGTTCAGATGTGGTCTTTCCCCAATAGTTGTTTGCAGAGTTTCACGCATATCCTTGTCTATTGCGCGTACATCTGCGCATCTCCCATAGACTTCTATGGGGCCCTTGTGGTGCGCAGATATGCAGACAAATAAAGCCGGTACGATCGTAGACAGTGCAAACATATGGCCCTTTTGTAGGGGCTGAATTCTTTGGCCGATGTAACAAACGCTAATTGAGACGCTCGTTGATTGGCGCTTCGTTGTCTTTTTACATGGATGTCTTCTGCATCCTCTGCTCCCAGCGCTTGGCTGTAAAACAGCTGGGCGCTCGGAGTGAGGAAACAGCTGGATGCAGAATACAAGCTGGGACACCCCGCTTGTCTTCTGCATCATCCGCGCTCATCTTGAGCGATCATCTTGCGCTGTAAATGACACAACGATGATCGCTCAAAGGTCACTTGAGCGACATCTTTTGAGCGATTATCGTTGTGTCTAAATGGGCCTTAACTGCGCTGACATCGTAAAGTTTTCGTTAAGCCGTCGCTAATCTTTCAGCATGCTATTATCAGGAATTCACAGCGGGATACAGCTACTATTGTTTCAGCTGTATCCCACTCCCTGGAGACAGGCGGGGTATGAAGAACACAGCGGTCCAGCTGTGTTCTTCATACCCCGCTCGGAGCGGGGAACAGCTGAATGCAAAAGACAAGCGGGGCACTCTGCTTGTCTTCTGCATCCCCCGCTCGAAGCGCTCAGCTGTATAACAGCCGGCGCTCCGAGCGGGGAACAGCTGGATGCAGAAGACAAGCAGGGCCACCCCGCTTGTCTTCTGCATCCCCCGCTCAGAGTGCAAGGTGATCGCTCAAACGTTGAGCGATCACCTTGCGCTGTAAAAAGCACACAACGATTACCGCTTTTTGAGCGATAATCGTTGTCTAAAGGCACCTTTACACGGACCGATAGTCGCCCAAAAAAATCACACAGTAAGGTCCGTCTCACATCTGCGTCTGGTTCTGTCACGGATCCGGCTCAAAAGCTGGGCGGAAAGTCAATGGGGTCTATTCAGTTCCGTCCAGAGACAGAACCGTTCGTTTGCCGGGTTTCCCCTTTCATGTGAAACTGTTGTCAATTTGGTGCAAAGCATGGTTGACATTTTTTGGCGTAAATTGTCAATTTTTAAAGTGCTGCGCACTGCATGATTGGCGTCACCATAGGTCTTTTCATACAACTTTTATTTTTTTTTAAAAAGCATGAACTTCATACTTTTTATACATGAGAAAAATTGCCACTAAATCCAAAAAATGAAACAAAAGTGAATAAAAAGCCGTACAAAGAAACCTGAGACTTTGCTGTTGGCTTTAAGCTAACGGTTAGCACATGATGAGGGTAGTAGTTGCAGATGGGCTCGGTGTTCTGTTGGATTCCTCTATGTAGCGGCTTGCATCCTCCCCACATGTGTGATGTGTCCAGCACATTCCTTTATTTCCCATCGCTCTTCTGCAATCCTGCACGAGGGTTTCATCATCTCTGCTGCGCTCATTGGCTGCTGCTGACGTGCATCCAGCCATTCGCTGGGACTGCAGACTCCGGGGGTCGGACCCTCATCCTCTCCAGAGACTGGCAGAACATGCAGGCATCTACAGCCGGGTGCGCAGAGGTACCTCATATGTTCAGACGGGCACTCAGAAAAGTCGCTGAGGCGTGCGAATGGCAGTCGGCTGTTAGCTGTTGCACAGACTGATCATTGTTCATTAGTTGTTTGCTGAGCTATGGTTCATAGAGAAGGTCTCCATATAAAGTCACAGCGACCTGCAGACAAATTTACAACACATGACTTTTAATTAACCAGCAAACTTTTTAAAAATTTTTAATTATCTTTTTATGTTTTAACGGATGGATTTTTGCTATGTTACCATTATGACATTTTTTGTTAAGCTTTTTCTGCTTCTGGGAAAGCTGTGTGCCATCCAGTATGGCCTTTCTACATCCCATATAGGAGTGGTCACCCAGCTTTCCTAGAATACTGAATGGCATACCCGCCCAGCTAGGGCTCGTTCACACATGCATATTTGCGCCACGTATTACCTATGTAATTTTTGTGTGCTTTATACGCAGTGAATAGAACCCGTTCGCTTGGGCATATTTTTCGGGCAATGATCGATCGCGTGGAAAAAAAATACATGATATAGCCTGTTTTTGTGCGTATTCATTGAAGTGAATGGGTTGGCACAAATACACAGTGAATACGCAGGATCAAATCAATGGTGCCTTCTGCGTGCAGAAATACGAAAAAAACAGCAGGAGCGAGTGAGATACGATTTTTTTTTTTAAGGTTGCGTAAATAAAAACGGCATGCCGAGTTTCTGATGTTGATCTGCGTTAAGAAGTAATATGTTAATTTTTTTCGTGTGTCTGGTTGTCCTGCAACGCGGACTTTAAACCTGCAGTGGAAGAATCCGTGTCATGAAGGCAGCGGTGCAGGTTTCCCATCCAAATGAACGTGGAGTGTATTGTAAGCGGATTTTGGAGTCCACCCCAAAATCTGAAATGTGAACGTGCCCTAAAGAGTGTTCCCATCTTGGCAAACATGGCCGCAATGGGAACACTGCTGCAAATGAAGTGGATGGTAACATCTGAGCGCATCCGGGTTACGCGTTTTTCCTAACTCCCAAAAAACTCAATGGACATTGTGCGAATAGCGCAGCACCGTGAGCTGCACTGTTTCCGCAGCCCCCTAGTTACACAAGTCCTGGCCCCCAGATACTGCCAGGCTGCAGGCAGTGGGGGTACAGCTCAAGATATTGGTTCAGGTCCCACCTCTGGGCCTCACAGTTATCGGACTTTTATTGCAAATGCTGTGGAGATTGGAATACCCCTTTAAACAAAAATTGGCCCAAAAATTTCCCAATGTGGTCGGCGGTGACTTTCTTTCACTGTTGTGTTTTGTTTTTTTTTTGTCTGCTTTTATTTGAAAGTGTTTAAAATAACATTTTTGCCCCTTTTATACCCGTGGGTCAGTTATGGTTGTTTCTTTGACACATATAAATGTTCTGTTTGCACACAGTAAACTGCTGTGAGGGCTGATTTTCCATCTGCCGGCCAGCCCTTTTATAGCCCTCAGGGTGTGTTTTTGGATTGTAAAGCTGTATTACTTGACTACGCTGCTTCTAATAACCACTGATCTATTCTCCCTAGGAAAATGTTGTACCGGGCTGCGCTGAGTTGTCGGGGCCCCATGCACGGCCGATCTCTGATTTCTCGTGTTCGGACCACAGTATCTTCTCACTTGAAATGTAAGTACCTTTCTGTGTCCTTTTTCTTTTTTTTTTACACTACTTTGGTTGTTTTTATGTGGAGTCCTGATGCCAGGTGAACATAGTTGATAGAGTTCAGTTCATGAAGATATATATATATATGGCACTAATAGACAGTCTGCCTGTATTCTGCTTGTGCAGAAAGCAGCAAAATAGCAGCATACCCACACCAGAACAGCTCTGTACATAGGTACAGCGCCAGAACCGAGCTCGGTACCTTTAAGACAACTTGCTGTTCTTTTTTTAATGTGACAGCCCAGCTACACACCGTTCCATAATGACAGAGTTGGTAGAAATGTAATGACTCTGGCTTCTTAAAAAAAAAATGATGGCTGTTGGGCGGTAATCGTTGCGTGTAAAAGGGCCTTTAAGCAGACCGCTTCATATAAATTGCAGCTTTGGTTGATAATGCAGGTACAGTGCCCATTGAATTCAATGCAATACCACCCTGGGCCGCTGCAGTGTATGGAGCGATCTGCTTCTGGCTCCATCTACACTAACAGCTGACCCTCACTGACCAACTTTCCTGAGAATAGGTTATCAATAGATCAGTCCCAGACGAACTCCTTTCAGGCTGCGTTCTCGCATAGCAAAAACTAATTGCAGACGAAGCTGCGGCAGCCAATGGTCAGACAATCTTGCCAATAATGTTCGCAATATCATGTGGCTATTGGCTGCTGCGGCTTGGCGCAGTTTCAGCTACAAGCATTTTTTTGCTGAATGGGAACACAACCTTATACCACCATCCCTAGTGATCTAGGGTTGTTAAAGGGTCAGTACCAAAATCCTTGATGGTATAGGGTAGGCATTGGGTTAATATGCTCTTCCAGGGCAATAGGGAGTTAATTCAGAATTCCTAGTGGTCTATGGCTCTAATGATGTGCTCTCGGAATCCCTGGTGGTCTAGGACTTTGAGGAGTTTCTATTGGCATCCCTGGTGGTCTAGGGCTGTGTGGGGTTTCAGCTGGTGGGATTCCTTCCTAATTCTTGCTAGTGACCAGTATGAATCAATGACTGTTCTAAATGTGAAATAAATGATATAGAAAGTTGTAGTAGTTGTAATATGTCTTGTTTTGTGACGCAGACGTTCCAGCCTCCATCGCTGCTCAGCAACATTCCAGGCAATGGAGCAATGTTCCTTTTATGACGATGCCTCTTTTCCGCTCTCATGGAAAGCCATTTGCGCACCGCAGCGAACTGAAGCATGCCAAGCGTATCGTGGTAAAGCTCGGCAGCGCTGTGGTGACACGAGGAGATGAGTGTGGGTTAGCACTAGGTCGGTTGGCATCCATCGTCGAGCAGGTGAGGAACACTGGCATGGCGTTTGACATGAATATCCTTAAAGGAGAATAATTAGAGAAAGGGGGCCTCAGTGACCAGTAGAGTCTATAGGGCCTTCCGCTGCGTATTGTCTTTGTGACCGCCATTTATTCACGGCTTTTTGCTGCATACACGGCCCTTCAGTAAACCCTACAAGAATAAATCTGGTGGCATCAAGTCTGGTCATCTTGGTGGCTACAGATTTTATGAAACTAATCTGTCACCTAAATAACTTACACTCTCCCTTACGCTCGCAGTAGATGTGTTGCATATTGCGGCATCTTGTTGAAAGTAACCTTCCGGTAATTCATCATCTCTTAACTGATTCTTCACAAATTAGTGAATCCAGGATTTTGCCCTTTTGAGGTTGTGAATACTAGCGAACAGCTTCATTTACACAAACAATAAATGCCTGTCTGGCGGTCGCATCTTGACTTCATGGGTGCATTCCAATTTGGTGAGAGATGTGATGCTTCGATAGACATAGGGGGAGATTTATGAAACGGCCAAAAGGCCCATTTACACGCGAAGACAATTTTTCAAACGATTGAAGGTTTTAGCAATCATTTTGCATAAAGTGTTAATGGACACTAATGTTGTTTAACACTTTATCACCTTTGTTTGCGTGTAAAAGGGCCTCCAGGAGCTGTTTGCAGAGCCCATTGTGTGGGCTGGGCTCTGCATACAGCTGCATTGTTCTCGCACGGGCTGCTGGCAGAATACAATTTATTCTACCGGCTCCCACTGAGAGCACAGCATGCGGTCTGTTGAGAAATACTTTATCTCTCTGCGGGTGAACAATGGATTTTAAGCTTGCCTTGAAGTCATCATTCAGCTGAAAAGTGCACGATGGCCGTGTTTGCACGCAACGATTATCGCTCATTTGCGGTCGTTTGAACGAATTTTGAGCGATAATCGTTGCATGTAAATGGGTCCAACCCGCGACCCAGGATGACTATAAATGCGGTCCAACAGAAAAGGGAGGCTCGTTCTGGAGGAGGCGAGGCCAGCGTCGGTACCTGGCAGGGTGTGAACTTCTGCTCACAGACTGGCTCATACAGATGATAAAGCAGTGGGGGCGCTCTTGCAATTCTGCGACTGTCTGACTCGCTCCGGCCTCAGCGTATGGCGGCAGTTCTCCTTCCTAACCGCTTCTAAATATATTGAGGATGAATTTGCTTCTGAGTGTATCTAACAGAGTGCAATATGTTACCTGGATGTCCCCTTTTTCTGCAGGTATCTGTATTGCAGAACCAGGGTCGGGAAATGATGATTGTCACCAGCGGGGCTGTGGCATTTGGGAAACAGCGTCTCCGCCATGAAATCCTTTTGTCGCAGAGTGTGAGGCAAGCATTGCATTCGGGACAGAACCAACTTAAAGACATGGTGAGCAGTACAATCTCTGTATGAAATATCAAAAGTGTGTGCCAATTCCCGTTTCCACTCTATTCTTTTTGTTTAGCAAGTTCCGGTCCTGGAGGCGCGAGCCTGTGCAGCGGCAGGCCAGAGCGGGCTTATGGCACTGTATGAAGCCATGTTTACCCAGTACAGCATATGCGCAGCCCAGGTAAGAAATACGGTAGTAGAATAAGGCTTCTGGTACTCTTGTGTGTTTTGGGGCGTTGTGCTGTACTTTTTAATCCAGAGCATACGGCCCCATTATAGCCTGTGTGGTGCTACACATGGACTTTTTTTCTTTTAGGTCCATGTGAAAAAACTTATGGCATGTCTTATTCTTGCCCTTATCATAGACAAGAAATGGGACATGCCAATACATGTGGATGTGCTGTGTCCATGAATATCAGAGAGGGCACAGACTGGCGTCCACATGCTATGCAATACGAGTCTATTGGGTGCAACTCGCATTTAGGCTAGTGTTCACCTAGGTTAAACATAATCCTTTTTCCTATGCCCTATTGCTGCATAGGGATGGGTGTCCCGTTCAGGACCCCATTTAGTGAGCCAGCAACAAACAGCGACTCTAGTGGACTATGTTCATCCACATATCACACAAATGGCTGTGTGTAATACTGCATTGCCATACAGCTGGCACTACTGGGGAAATAAACAGCTGGCAGCAACTCCCCTTGGTACAATTAACTGTCTGTCGGTGGTCTTGGGAGCCGGAGCCATGGCGGTCAAACTACAGAAGGGCACTACGTAAAACTGTAGTCTCTTTTTACTGAAATCACCTCTTGCAGCCTCATGGCCAGTCTTCAGATGGGGGTATAATGGGTGCATTTTTGCAATCGCATTACGGAGAACGGTCTCGGCCTGACCATTGGTCTACAGATGTGAACGCAGAATCATACGGCCCGTGTTTTGGCTGGGAAACTCATTAGTAATAGGAGTGCAAAAAATGCATTTGAGATGTGCTCATCTGAAACTATCTCTGTTGTAAAGGAAGAATGTTAATCATAGGAGTTTGTAGGTAATTGTTATATATGCAATTGCCTGTCCTACATTTGTTGGTTCACTTAAAGTAACCTTTGCTCATCTTGACTTGTAGGCTGTTTTTTCCACATTTTTATCTCATTTTTGCACTTGTGCCCTTTGAAATTTTTCTGCTTACTGGAAAGCAGAGTCCCCAGCGTCATAAACCAAACCTTATTACCCTCATCTATTGCAGACGGTCACGTGGTATTTGGACTATGTCATATTTATATTGCTATTCTCTCCATGAGACTTCACCTGAAAAGACCCGTCAGTGAGGGAGGGGACTTGGCTCAGTCAATAGATGGCGTGAAAACTCAACTCAAATCCAGGCTTGTCGCCAGTGGCCGGGTTATGTTTGCACACTGGGGCAGAGGTCACTGACTTAAAGAGGTCTTTAAACAGCTTTTACAAATACATTTTGGCTTTAAACATGATTTTGTTTCTTTCGCTCAGATCTTAGTCACAAACTTGGATTTCCACGACGAGCAGAAAAGGCGGAATTTAAATGGCACTTTACATGAGCTGCTCCGGATGAACATTGTGCCCATTATTAATACCAATGATGCTGTTGTTCCTCCTCCAGAACCAAACAGTGATCTGCAGGGGGTAAATGTGGGTGAAGTATAACTGTGGGTTTCTGACTGCATGCAAAGCTGCTGTAGTAATAGTGCATGGCATGGCTAACTAACACCGGAGTGCTGAGCATGGAGACAGTAGGTGACGTAGGGCTACTGCCGGTTCTATAATATATCGTGATGCACAGGGGGATTCAAAAGCCTCCATGTGTAGGTAATGGAAACCTACAGTGGCCGAAATCTGCCCTTTTTGCAAGTCGAAACCCATCACAAGGCAGATTTAATTGGACTTTGGAAGCTCTTCATTAAATGGATAAGTAGGCCACTTTTTTGATGAGAGGTCTGCTGTGGAGACTTGCTGACGTAAAGCGACCCTCTGGTCTTGAAGAAACAAAGATGGCCATACCGCTTTTTTGACTACCTGATGCCCACTGTGTATAGTATACATTGGTAGTTCCAGGCTCTACATGCTGATCCGACTGCCCAGCACGGCTCGTGTGGGCAGCATTAGTTAATCAAAGCGGGTGTAGTGTTCAATGCTAATGCACAATGTGCCTCAGGAAGTCAGAGAAGCAAGTGGGGCCATCTTTGTTTCTCCAGGCACGGAGGGTTGCTTCAACCTGTAGGCCCAATGTCCACTGGTCTATTTGATTTGCAGAATCCGCACGAGTTACCCATGCGAAAGATCTGCAATTCAAAGTGCGGAAGCATTGGCATCCGCAACTGAATGTGCGCATGCGGATTTGATTTGGTGCGGAAAACAAATCGCAGCATTCTCCATTTCAGTGTGGATTCCATGCAGACTGGCTCAATAGAAGTCAATGGGTGCGACTGTTTCTCAGTGTATCCGTGAATACAATTGTGGGTGCACTGCGGATTGGGATGTGGGGAAAATGTTGGGAGGTGGTGAGGTTGTGGATTTTTTTTCCGCATGATTGATCCACAGTACATCCACACGGAAAAAACATTACATCCACGATCTCCCGCAAATAGTTTCCACAGGTCTCCCGCTGCGGAAATCCGCATCCGGAATCCGATCCACCCGTGGACATGAGGCCTTATGTTTAACTTGACATATAATACTTGATATTGCAGCACAGAACTCTTTAGTTCCTTTTTAATAGCTTTTCAGCTTTTTTTCCTACTTCTTTGGATTAAGATAACTTGTTGCAAGTTATTGCCATACTTTTAAGAAGGGCCATCAGGGAGACTCTAAAATGTGACATACAAGGCAAAGGGCTTATGTGCCTTGCTCATTTTATATAGGACCCTCGACCCGGCCTATTGCATTTGAATCACAAGTAATGCCTCTGGCACTCTTCACGCTCTGACTACAGACCCCAGAATAAATACAGATCACAGATCGCAAATCACAACCCCTAAAGTTATCCGACCCCCAGACCAGACTTTGCAGATAGTTTCCTCGCCTTGATCTTACAGCCTCATTGTTGCCTTTGGTGTCAGAACATCACCCGCAACGTAGAAGATTGTAGAAGGCACCCAGTGATAGAGATGATGTGGTGCAACCAGGAGACTTGCAGGCTAATACCGGAGATCTCCCCCTTTTATATATGAGGCTCCTGACCATTTAGGGCAAGTAGTCAAGCATGAGTAACAGTGATGGATTGGTTGAGGTCTGACTGCAGTCTGTTTTGGAGTTTTACCAGACTTTGCACACAGAAAAGAACAGCTTGTAAAGCTCTGTGATTGTACGCTGATGGGATCTCCTGCCGATGTGCCTTCAGTGGTACAAAGTATGGAGCCTTTTAGAGCAAGGCTGCATATGACACTTTTCTAAATCAACGGACGGTTACCCGCTATGTACTGCCAGTAGTACTGCATGTATGTCATATCTGCAGACTAACTCCTATGCTTCATATGAGATGCTCATGGATGCATGATACGGCGCCCATAGACAGTATGGCCACATACTGTACCTCAAATTTCAGTTGTAAATTGGTGTTTTGCGAACTGGTGTGGGAAAACTTAATCAAAACATCTGTGCGCATCTCCTCTGGCCTTGTGTAATGTTTCTTAGGTTTCTACCTTTTTCTGTCCTTGGCTTCTGCAACTCAAGCCCTACATCAATGATAGAATTCAGTCTTTCTGGCTGCTTCCTTTGCCCTGTTTCCTCTTTATATACAGTCTGTCTGTCTTGTTTTTGTGTAGGTTTTCTTTGCTGATTTTTAGTCTCTTCCATAGGTGATCAGTATCAAGGACAATGACAGCCTGGCAGCACGGCTAGCTGTTGAAATGAAGGCTGATTTAATCATCGTCTTGTCTGATGTGGAAGGTAATAACATTATTACTGTACCCTGTGCCAACCTTCTGCATTGATAACTGGACATGAACCCATTAATTTACCTTAATGTTCTGCTATCGGGAACCAAAGTGTAATAAAACTTCTTAGCACTATGAGTCAACAACAAATCTGGGCTAGAAATGCTGAGTCGTGCGTGCACGCCGAGTGCCTCTGAGAATGTCGCCATAGCAGATGCTGGCTGACCCAGCTTGTACTAGATAGACAACCCCTTGAAATGCATTGAATTGTCACTTTATTACAGCCCGCAGCACTTTTAGGATCAAAGCTTCCCTGCATGGAAATTGGAGCCGTACAGTATAAAATCACATGACAAGTTTTCCGTGGATCAGTTTCAGTGTGAATGCGCATTAAATGGTAAAATCCAGCGATCTGAGTGACTTCCAACAAGGCTGGGTCATCAGAGCTAGACTAGAAGTAGAATGGCAAGACTCCAGTGGGCAAAAGAGTGCAAAAATTGCATCACAGAGCAGTGGAAAAACCTTACCTAGTCAGATGGATCCAGATTTCAGTTGCACCATGCTTATGGCATAAGCAGCATGAATTGATGACTCCTTCATCTCAGCTGTTGAGACTATGCCACTACCTCCATCTAAGTTGGTGAAACTGCAAGAAGCCTCCGGTCCACAGGGTCTGATATTCCTGCAGAACAGTTTTAACGCCTAATGGAATCTATGCCACTATGGATGGCTGTGGCCCTGAAGGCCAAAGGAAGTTCAACATGCAACTTATTAGTTGGGGGTCTCTAATGAAGTGGCTGCTAATTGTACCTCTGCCCTTATTTTCTGTATTTACTTTGTACATCCCTTTGGATTGTGGTGCCCTTATTGGGCTAGTTCTCTGGGGACAGCTCTGTGGCCACATAGTTACTTACCCTTTTGGCTGAGCCAAACCCGGCTTTTGGGTGGCAGCCTATACAAAATGCTAGAGCAGAGGCAAGTTCTTACTAAGCTTGGGTAGAAGTAAGCCCCCAGTCGTCAACTATTACAGGGCACTCTGGCTTAGACTGTTGGGGTATAGGTCGGGCGCCGTTCTCCATTTTGGACAGCTCTTGCGATAAGACTGTAGCAGTACGGTGAATTCCATTGCAAATCCGTAGTGGAAGATCTGCTATGGACAGTACTTCTTGGGTTGTCCTATAACTTACCCACATGGTTGAGTGGTAAATCTGGCCAGTCATTCCGTGATAAGTTCTCCACACTTGCATTGCTACATAGCTGGGTAGATTTGCAGTTTATAATCGTATATATAAACAGGACACTAAAAAATGTTTGCAACCGAAAGTTCAATAAAACAAATGGACAAATCACTCTGGAAAAACTCTATACTATAAATAAGTGAGGAGACTCAAATGGCCACGCACGCTCCTCTGGGTAATATGCAAATAAGGGAGATGGAATAAATCCTCCAAAGTGCCACCTACTGAAAGGCAGCATTCCTTCGAGTCAAAGTGGGACTTTTTATACAAGTCTTGCTACAATGACTGGGAATCAAAAGCAAAGCCAGACCCCATGTACATACAGCTGTTTCCGGGTTATTGCCCATCATCAGTGTACAGTAGGAGTCTGGCTTTTGCTAGTGAGAGGCCAGGGACAGGGGTCAGAGACGCTCTTTTCTCCTTAGGGAGAGCAACTATATACTATTTATAGTATATAGTTGCTCTCCCTAAGGAGAAAAGAGCGTCTCTGACCCCTGTCCCTGGCCTCTCACTAGCAAAAGCCAGACTCCTACTGTACACTGATGATGGGCAATAACCCGGAAACAGCTGTATGTACATGGGGTCTGGCTTTGCTTTTGATTCCCAGTCATTGTAGCAAGACTTGTATAAAAAGTCCCACTTTGACTCGAAGGAATGCTGCCTTTCAGTAGGTGGCACTTTGGAGGATTTATTCCATCTCCCTTATCTGGAAAAACTAGCATACGCTCTTCAGAGCATAGGTCTCGGAGTACTTAAGGACGCCAGTACACGGGTGTTAGCGGCTGCAGGGAATTGCCGGGCTGCACCTGGACTTGCCATTATTGCAGTACCAAGCTGGGTACTTTTCTGTCCCGTGTGGGACAGAAGCTATGTGAGGGGGTGACAAAACCGGTCTCTGTTCTGCACATTCACCCCTATGCCGCCATCAAGGTTCTGCCCCCATGCATTTTTCTGTATGAAGAACGTAAAGATGAGGCAGAACCAGCGCTGGACAGCATAAACGCAGTGTGAAATGAGCCTTGCATTGGAAATCATGGTTTCTCTTCACTTTTTTGCTTGCAGGACTTTTTGACAGCCCACCTGGGTCAGATGATGCCAAACTTATTGACATTTTCTATCCGGGAGACCAGCAGTCAGTGACATTTGGGACCAAATCAAGAGTTGGTATGGGAGGCATGGAAGCCAAGGTACATCTCCACATTATTTTAGACTTTACTTTATTATTATTTTCTTTGAGTATAGATTCGCCTACTTAGTCATCAAAGTTTGTAACATATCACACTGCCCCAAAAAATAAAGAAAAAACTTAAAAGAAACCGCCTGCTTTTAAGCACCATAAATAAACTTATGGTGCTGTTAGGACAGGTGACATGGAGCTAGGTGCTATATTTTTTATATTCGCCCTCTGCTTGCATACCGCAGTGCGTACCTGTAAAGTTTGCGGGCTGGTTGAAAATCTGCGTAGACACTCTGGTCTATATGGCTTGTACTGTAAATGCTGCTCAATTTTCACTGGGAAATCCGCTGTTGAAATTCTGCACCATTTATGTAAAGGAAGCGTAAGGCTGCGCTCCCTGCCGTGGAATTTCCCTGCGGACCCTCTGCACGGAAAGTCTTCTGCATTTACAGCAGTAGCAAAGTAAATAAGATTTTGAAAATCTCATCCACCCATTGCAGAAATAACCCGCACGAAACCCGTGCGGAGAGTGGCTTGCAGCGTGGAATTCTAATCCGCGACATGTCAATTATGTCTTTCAATGAAGGAATTTGTGATAAAACCCGCACCAAATGGATTTTAAAGAAAGCGTCTCTTGGATATAATTTTATAAAACAGACATTTTTATTTTATGTGTATATATTTTATTCCTCTAGGTGAAAGCTGCACTTTGGGCCCTTCAGGGTGGCACCTCTGTTGTGATTGCCAATGGAACTCATCCAAAAATCTCTGGCCATGTAATTACAGATATTGTTGAAGGAAAGAAAGTTGGAACGTTCTTTTCAGAAGTAAAACCTGCTGGTGAGTTCCCAGAAGAAAAATAATGTGTACCCTTTCAATGGGCAATCCCATCTTATTAAGTGACTTCACTTTATGATCGTGGGGGTTTGACCCCGAGAATGAAAAAGCTGCAGCCCCTTTATTTTTTTCCAGCTAGCTTCTGTGTAGGGAAAGAGTAAAGGGGCTGCAGTGCAACATGATAGTGCAGCCACTTCATTTTTAGTACTTGTGATGGTCCCTTTGGTCAAACCCCCCCCCCCCCCCCCCTCCTCTTATCATAAAGTGGTGTTGTATCCATCACTTGATTGGATGGGAATACCGCTTTAATGTGCAAAACCAGCATCTGTAGAAAATGGCTTTGTTGTCCTATGCGTAAAATCTATGTGCCTCTCTTTTGTATGTGAGGCAGAACTCCTCTCTGTTCTCTCATTAACCTTTTGGGTCTTGTCTGATCCTTTCCAGGACCCACTGTGGAGCAACAGGCTGAAATGGCGCGGGCTGGCGGAAGGACCCTGGCAACGCTGAAGCCAGAAGAGGTGATGGAAAGATTGATTCACCTTTTCTTTCGTTCCTTATAGATAAGTGTTGCCCAGTGCAACTTATGATTAGGGAACAAAGTAGGATTTCCTTTTATGTACTAAAAACACGCAAGCTTACGTAGCAGAGTGGAGTTAGTCTGCTGTATCATAGATGTGTTGCATGGAGTGTTCCCCTGCAGCAGTATGAGATAGTATTGTGCAGCTGGAACAATCAGTCCGTTCATTCTGACTCCTTGTCCTCTAAATCGCTGTCAAATGCCGTAAGTATTGCACCAGTTTAGAAATGCATCTACGCTTCAAACGTAACATTTAGTTGTGCTATATTCATAGGTATCAAGTTCAAATCATCCTTTTGACAGCTCTTTAGCATATTCTTATATCCACCAGTCAGACTCTTGATCTTCTTCTACATTTCTTCTATCTTTGACATTATTATGAAAGTACTGCATTATACGTGGCAGGGGGACATGGCTATAGAGTGCAGAGGTTGCAGTCATAAAAAAAGCCCCTCTTGCCACCCAGAAATACGCCAGTACTAAAAATCACATCATAAGCAAGGATCAGTTTTACAGATTTGACACCAGAGCCCGGGAGGTACAGGTTAATTTCCTGGTATATGGAGCGCATTGAACTTTTATTCTGGCTACTACAAAAATACTAACATTTAGTAACTTCTTACAACAGAGAGCTGAAATCATTTTCCGACTCGCTGACTTACTAACTGATCACAGGGATGAGATTCTCGCTGCAAACAGGAAAGATATGGAAGACGCAGAGGTGAAAGGTAAGTAGATCCAACTTGCAAGAAGAAACATGGCTGGTCTGAAAATTTTTTCGAGCTAATAATGACAATACAATTAACAGTATTGGATTTGCACTTTTAAGGGGTTGTATGAGATTAGAAGGGGTCTGCATCTAGAAACAGCACCACTCTTGTCCATGGGTTGTATCTGCAACTGAACACTATTCAAGTTAAAGTGGTATTCCCATGATAAAAATCTGTGGGATCACTGCTGGTATCGGCTATCACTTTAATTGGTGGTATCTTAATGGTCGCTACTCTAACCAGTCCTGAGAATAAGGGACCCACATGCTGAACTGCGTCCTCTTCACTGTATTTCCCATGCACATCAGCTCCCCAGCCACTCGGCTTTGCAGGGAATTGCAAAACTGCCCTATTCGTGTAAATAGGTACTTCTTCCAATTCCATGGACAGGTGTGTGGTGGGTAGCACTGCTGTGCAGGGAAAGCTTAGAAGGGGAAGCAGCACTAAAGCAACCATGCCGTGGTCGGACACAGGTTGCCTCCCTGATATATATTTGCCTGTCTTGGAAGTCAGGAAGGCCATGTGGCCAGAGGCCATAGCGTCGTCATCTGACTTCAGGTAACAGGGAGCGGGGATGGCCCAAGGGCAAAGACAGGTGACTATGGCTTTTTTTTTACCTACGCCCAGCCTGTAAGAGATAGATGTTTTTTGTTGTTTTTTTTTTTTTTGAAACCACACAACCCCTTCACAGAAAACCCTTTTAAGGTTTTAACGTTGGATGCTGCATCTTGTTCTAGGAAGGCTGGCACCGCCTTTGTTGAAAAGATTAAGCCTTTCAACAGCAAAGTTGAACAGCTTGGCCATAGGACTTAGACAGATAGCAGCCTCCTCCCAGGACAGTGTGGGACGTGTCATCCGAAGAACACGAATCGCCAAGGAATTGGAGTTGGAACAGGTTACCGTTCCCATAGGAGTCCTGCTGGTTATCTTTGAGTCTCGGCCAGACTGCCTTCCTCAGGTACTAGGGATACTTGCCCTACCGCTCTTGTGACGTCCAAAGTATCTGCAATTCGTCTTCTTATGTCTTCTGATCAAAATACTGATTGTTCTTTCTTGTCATGCGCCGTTCCGATCAGGTTTCTGCCTTGGCAATAGCCAGTGGCAATGGTCTGTTGTTGAAAGGAGGAAAAGAGGCATCTAACAGCAACCAGACTCTGTACCGACTTACCCAAGAGGCGCTGTCTATTCATGGAGTAAAGGATGCCATCCAGCTGGTACGTAAGATTTTACTCTATTGGTGATGCATTGTCATTGCTCATGCTTTGTACAATGGTAGGCTATCTAGTTAGGTGACTGTACAGTAACATGAAGTAAAGCTGATTCAGTGAGGATCAGCAATTAATAGGTTGCATGGGAAGAAACAAAGCTGTTCTGCATCCTGGTGGCATTGTTGTATGGACTTCTAGTATTTCAGTTTCCTGATTAAAGTCACAAAATTAAACTTTGTTTATGGATGCGATATGTGATTACTAATGCGTATTCCCCTCTGTGTAACAGGTGAACACAAGAGAGGAGGTTGAGGATCTGTGCCGCTTAAATAAACTGATCGATTTGATCATCCCACGCGGTTCTTCCCAGCTGGTCAGGGATATTCAGAAAGGCGCTAAGGGAATACCTGTCATGGGCCACAGCGAGGGCATATGTCATGTCTATGTGGACAGTGAAGCTAGTGTGGAGAAAGTCACAAGGATTGGTAAGTACAAGGGTGGTGCCAGCCTGAGGCTAGATGGCACCCTTTGTGGAATTAAAAAAAAATTTTTTTTTGTGCCCTCCAAAAAAAAAAAAATTAAAATAGTAGAAGACAAGCAGAATGCCCATGCAGAAAGCAGCAAGATGGCAGCATACCCACATCAGAACAGTTTTCAATAAATAAATACGATATCCTAACCGAGCTCAGTACATAAGTATAGCACCAGAACCAAGCTCGTAGCAGAAAAACAGCTCCAAAACAAAGCATATAACCTAAGTACAGTACCAGAACCAAGTGCATAACATAAATACAGTAGCAGAACTAGACCGTTTTTGCTGGAACACTAATGAGCTGATAGCGGCAGTTTGAAATCTCAAAAGGGAGTAGATGGAGCCATTCATGTCGTTCCACAAGACGCTGCAGAAATGTCCTCTGCTGGGTGGAACTAAGTGGGAAGATTGCTTCTCCAACAAGCAGGAGGAGGCAGACTGCAGCCGCATGGTTTACATGTAGCTAAAGCCGATTGTGTGCTGGAGTCAGAAAATTCTAATAGACTAAGTTGACTGGACACGCTATATATACGTTTGGGGACTCCCGACTCTTCCCTAACAGCAAATGCTGTGGCAAAGGATTGGTGTGATTAATTTCAACCTTCCCAATTCTTTGCACCCATAGGAGATAAGCTGCTGCTATTCCTCTTTTCCTATAGAATTAAACACCATCCATGTTTATCCAAGCCAAGTGTTCATGTTTATGGAGGAGTCCGGGTGGGGGGGTAAGGACCAACTGCGTCTTTCTGATACTAATTTTTTTTAATGACTTTTTTTTAGTTCGAGATTCAAAGTGTGAGTATCCTGCTGCCTGCAATGCGATGGAGACTCTGCTCATCCACCGAGATGTACTGAGAACACCACTCTTTGACCAAATCATTGACATGCTGAGAGTTGAACAGGTAATCTATCGCTTATATTGATCACAAAGCACTCCCATATCACTAAATCAGTGGGGAATAGGGGGGGGGGGGGTCAGGGGTTTTTAACAGGTGAGAGTCTTGGTTTAAACTCGCATCTGTCAGATATGCAAGCTATATGCACAGAATATACAATATTTATGGCTAACGTGAAGGGAAAAAAACAACATTGCAACTAAAAACAATTTTCTACCTGCAGGTAAAAATCCACGCCGGTCCAAAGTTTGCTTCCTACTTGACCTTTAGCCCTTCTGAAGTAAAATCCCTGCGAACAGAATACGGAGATCTGGAGTGTTGCATCGAAGTGGTGGACGGGGTTGAAGATGCGATTGAACATATCCACAAATACGGCAGCTCTCACACGGATGCGATCATCACTGAGAACGGTGAGCCTTCCACCTTGTTATGTACACATAAGGGTCTGATGTGACTCACGGTACGTTGATCTCTATCATTTCACTTCGCAGAAGCGACAGCTGACTATTTCCTTCAGCACGTGGACAGCGCCTGTGTGTTCTGGAACAGCAGCACTAGATTCTCAGATGGTTACCGCTTTGGATTAGGTAAGATTTGGGACATTAGTTTAAAAAATAAAAACAGTGCTTGCCCATCCTCTTCCCTGGCGATCCAACACTGGCCCACGATCCTCCTGGTCTGTGTTTTGGACCGGTTGCAGCGGTCAGGTGCCGTTTTCCTGGCATCGTCCCTCGGATGCTGGGAGCCATGATGGCAGCAGAACAGCACCTGACTGCTACAGCTGTTAGGTGGTAGCTGTTCCAATACAAAGACCGGGGAGGCGGGCAGCGCAGTATCGTTGGCGGTGAAGTCTAGTAAGTACCACTGAGTTTTGGATTGAGTTTTTTTTTTTTGTTTGTTTTTTTTTATCCCATTGCATTCGTCCCCATGAGCTGATTGTTGGCCCATGTGGAGGGAAAAAATACATGAACGATCGACGTGCGGGTTGATTGGCGCTCGTTACATTGGTCCAACATCTTGGCCCCTATAGAAGCACCATTAGATTGCGATCTATGGTGACCAAATCTCAAACAACCAACAATCCAGCAGGTTTTGCTTTTGCTGACAATCTTGTCACTGTCAATATGTTGCATGCTGCAATGTGACCACATTGACGTTTATTAGATATTATGTTGCAGTGTGACTCCTGTGATCCTCATGTCACGTGACTAAAGTCATTGTGCAGCCCTGGCCTAATGCTTGCCCCATTCCCGACATTTTGTGGCCGAGAAACTTGGGCGTGGCACCCATCAGACCGTACACAGCCACCTGTCCATGTATTATCTGATCTGCACAGATCATACACATTGCAGGTCCTATTTTTGTCCATGAAAATAGGCCAGAATAGGACCTGCTGTGTGTATAGCCTGGTAGGATATTATGGAGTCATTTGCTACCTGTCGAATACACAGACCAACAATACGCCCATCCACTCTACGGGTTGTGCGTTGTATTGCAGCTCAACCCCATTCTCTTACATGTACGTGATCTGCAATACCGGACACAGTCCTTGGACAGATGTGGTGCTGATTATGCAAGAAAGCAGCCATGTTTTTCTAATCCTGAACATCCCCTTTATTATCCTAGGAGCAGAAGTTGGCATCAGCACCGCCAGGATTCACGCACGGGGGCCGGTGGGAATAGAGGGACTGCTTACCACCAAGTGGTTACTGCGGGGAGAGGATCATGTAGTCTCCGACTTTGCAGAGCAAGGAAGTATGAAGTATCTACATGAGAATATTCCTGTACCACAGATGGACAGCAGCTAGAATCCAGAGAGACCTGTGCAGGACAGACCTCATCTAGAGTCAGGGATTACCGAGCAGTCACTATGCTGACGACAAAGACTTGGCTAGATAAACTATGCACCTTAATGAAATATCAGAGACCCCAGTTGATCCAGACCCTTCATCATGCATCGACTGTACATCCGTACCGGTGCGCTGCAGCCACGGATGGTCTTAGGTTTCAGAAGCTTTTTAATTCTAATGGTATTGGTCAATGACTAGCACTTACAATACGGTTCTTGCAGGGCTCGCGGCGTAGAGCACCTGCTGATGAGTTTTTACACTTCTAAAGCCCATAGAGATTTGAGCTCAGTGTATTTTAATCATTCCTAAATTACAGTGACTTGGAGGCACCCCGACTTCTAGACTGAAATGCGTTTTAGTTTAACGGAGATCTGCTAGGAGACAGGTTAGGTTTTACTGAAGGTCCAACTGTAGGGACAGGCCAGTGTCAGCGAATCTGAACTAGATCCCTCGCAGTGCTGTATGGACTAGTCTTATCAGGGAGTCCGAAAATACCATTGTTTTCAATTCTTAAAATATTTTTGGTACTTTTTTTGGGGGGGGGGGGGGGGGAGATTTCTAACTTTGTACAGCCGGTTCTTCTTGACTGAGCAGGTAAAACATGAAATTATAAAATGTTTGATTCCACTCAATAAATTTATCAAAAACTTCAATGAAATGCTATGTTTGAGGATGCTGAAATTCGCGAAATAGTTGATGAGTTTCTTATAAAGTATGTGCATCGCACGATCAGGAGTCTTTGCTGGTTCAGGAGGATTGGATTCACCAGATGGTAGCATTATTCAATTTTTAATTTAAGGGTACCGTATATACTCGAGTATTAGCCGACCAGAGTATAAGCCGAGTCAATAAGTTTTACCGCAAAAAAATGGGAAAACGTATTGATTTGAGTATAAGCCGAGCTATACTCCAGTATATACTGGGTAAAAAAAAAAACCTCCATACTCCCCTCCCAGCCGGTTGTGATGCGGAAAGCTGCTTCAATTTCTGTGTTCCCGGCAGTGGTGCGGCAAGCTGCTTGAATTCTCCCCACCGTCCTCTCTGCTCAGCTCTGTCAGCGCTGTGTAAGCAAGCGCTGCGATTGGATCGAGCGCCAGCAAATCACAGCCGTGCTCGATCCAATCACAGCGCTGATGGCAGGGGATTGGAAAGCCGAGCGGGGAGAATTCTAAAACAGCTTACTGCATGCAAGCTGCTTTAGAATTCTCCCTGCTGTCATTTCTCTGCCCGGCTTTCAAATCCCCCGCTGTCAGCGCTGTGTAAGTAAGCGCTGTGATTGGATCGAGCGACAGCCAATCACAGCTGGTGCTCGATCATTCACAGCCTGATGGCGGAGGATGACAGAGCCAAGCAGAGGGGACGGCGAGGGATGACAGCGGGGAGAATTCAGACTATAACAGTTATTCCGCAGCACTTTTTAGGGCCTGCCAACTGAACGACCAACCTTGTAGGTCCTTTAATGCACGTCACAGAGGAGAGTCTGAGCCACAGACTCTTTTTCATAGTCCACTATATACGAAGCAAGTGACAGCATACCAGGCGTATAAATCTAACTATAATTTTATTCCTCCATAATCCCGACGGTTCGACCCACATCTTGCTTGACAAAGACCCCGAGTGGGTCGAAACGTCGCGATTATGGAGGAATAAAATTATACTTGGGTTTATACGCCTGGTATGCTGTCACTTGCTGCGTATATAGCGGGGAAAAATCAAGCAGCTCGCCACGCCGGGAGCACAGAAATTGAAGCAGCTTTCTGCACTGTCGCTGGGGACACAGTCCCCAGCTGGGAGGTGAATATGGGGAATGTTAAACCCTTCCTTGACTCGAGTATAAGCTGGGGGGGGGGCTTTTTCAGCACAAAAAAAGTGCTGAAAAACTCTGCTTATACTCGAGTATATACGGTATATTTAAGCCAAAATCTGGTGTGCCAGATGTGTATAAAGCGGGGCAGCGAATCCACACATGGAGTGTTGACACATGTGCCATGCCCCCCCCCCCCCCCCCCCCCCCCCCCCATATATTAGCTAGATTAACTTTGAAGACGGCGAAACCGCATGTTGTAACAGATGGCTACATAACAGAAGAGCCGTTTATGACAAGGGTTACTTCTCAGTTGCAAACTGTGCCGGCAGCGGCGGTGTTTGCTACAACAGATGGTATTCAGTTTGATGCAAATCAGAATAAGTTTACACAGTTACTGGAAAAGTTCTTGGCGTGTTTTGGGGGTACCCCTCGGGTTTTTGGACCATTATTCTTTCGTGAGAATTCTAAAATTGTTTCAAATGTTGCTATTGGTTTCAATGGTATTCAAAAGACTAGCAGAGAACCAGGAACGTTGGTTAATAATGGCATGGTGTCGAAGTTGATCTCTAATCTCCTTATGCGATTTTGTAAAATCGATAAGTCATATTGATCGTGCTGCACTTGATGTTACCTTTCAGAAAAAGGAGACTGCAATAGTTCCGATCACATGTGGTAGTAGGTATGACATGGTAGAAGTATAGGGTGCAGAAGCCAACTCGCAGAATCTGCCGTAGGGGTTATCGTGGAGAAAGTTGTAAACTGGAGGCTATTACTAGGGATTATTGCTGTCGGTGCTTTGGAACGGTAAATCGATCCTGTTTTGCGATCACAATTTGATTTTGGGTTGGTTGGACATCATTGTGGTTACCGGAGAGGGATGGCATATAGGAACTATACTAATGGTTAAGTAGGTCTTGGGTCTTGGTATTGTGTCGGCCCTTTATTGGCTGCTTTTCGTGAAATACAATCTAAGAATTTCTCAATAGTAGAACATCGTCAACAGTATCTAGACATATATGAATAGTTTGGCTATGTCTCCGCCTTACAGTCCATTTCGAGGATTCCTAAATATTGGTGTTTACATCACAGCATATTATGGAGATTGGCAAAGAAAGTTTCAAGAATTTCGGTTGACTTTGTCGTACAAAGATCATAGTAGAGATCATAAAGAAAACTTTACAGGCGAGATGGAAGCTTATAGTCATAATACTATCACAGCTATGCAGGATCCGATACGTTTTAGGGAAGGTTTGTTCTCTACAGATGCTTTTGAGAGTCATTTCGATCTTCACTGGGTTGAGGACGAGACAGTCTTCATCGGGTTGGATCAATATGCGGCAACAAGATCGGGGTGTCGCAGTCCAGTAGTTGAATTTCTCGATCAAACGACAGAAGATGATCAGACAACAAGATCAGAGTAATCAAGATGATGATGAATTTTCGGATAGAATTCAGTCTGTTGTCACAGTTAGTTGAATTAAAGCGGGTTGTTCTGTACGACTATATGAACGTCCTCTTGAAAAGCATTGATTCTATTTGTTTCTTGGTAACTGACCCTTTGAGTACTGGAGAAAATTTAGTTGATAGATCGAAGGCTGTGAAAGATATTCTATTTAGAAAGATATCCACTTGATATAAATCCTGCACTATGTATTGATTTCACAGAGTTGACTAGTTCTTTGAAAAGCAAGATGGAAGATGTGGCGGTTCCACAGGAGAATTTGGCGGATGAGAATGAAAATGTGAACAAGATTCACAAATTGTGGCCTGTCAGCAACATGTAGAAGAAGTAGGTGTGGTTCAGGGTGTGTTGGTGACATGGAGCCGCAGTTGAGGTCTGAAGGGAAAGAGGTCTGATCTAAATGCTGAGTCAACTGATCTATCAGTTGGTCAACAAAAGATTGACACTGAGCCATTTCAAGATGTAGATGCCGGTTTAGTGGATGCAAAAGAGGTGATGGTGTCGTCGCTGGATGACAGGTGGTGTAGGAGACCTTTCCATACAGTGGATGTAACTACTGCGAATTGCGCTTCGGCTGTTGCATTGGATACAGTGCAATGTGTCCCATTTTCTGATGATTTTTATTTGAGCGGTGATACTGAGTCGGAGGGATTGGGTGCTGAAAAGGGTGTGTTGGATGAAGAACCAATTGAGAATCTTGTAAGATTTTCAGGAAGGAATTTAAAACTACCTAAAAAACTTTTATTTAAATGTTTTGTAAATTTGCCAAGTTGGAATCAAGGTTTTATTTGGTTTTGAATCGGTAAGTAAAATAGTAGGTAAGTATTAGTTTAGGGACATTTAATAAACCTTTGAATGGAAAGTCTGTTGATGGTCCAATAGGACTATCAATTGAGAATTCGAAGTGTTTTAAATGTTGTTAATAAGATTTTGGAATTTGGTTAATTTCAAATAAGCGCATAAGTATATATTGTGGGTTACATTTTTCTAAAAAGATCTAGTTTTGTTTTATAATTTCAAAGAAAAAAAAGAGAGCAAACTTCAACTAAATGTTATACACCACCAATTGAATACAGATGTTAATAAGGGAGATGGAACAATACCTCTGCAGTGCCATCTATTGGAAGGCAGCATTCCTACAAGTTAAAGGGGTTGTCCCGCGCCGAAACGGGTTTTGTTTTTTTTCAATAGGCCCCCCGTTCGGCGCGAGACAAACCCGATGCAAGGGTAAAAAAAAAAACCGGATAGTACTTACCCGAATCCCCGCGCTGCGGCGACGACTTACTTATCTTGCGAAGATGGCCGCCGGGATCTTCACCCACGGTGGACCGCAGGTCTTCTCCCATGGTGCACCGTGGGCTCTGTGCGTTCCATTGCCGATTCCAGCCTCCTGATTGGCTGGAATCGGCACACGTGACGGGGCGGAGCTACGAGGAGCAGCTCTCCGGCACGAGCGGCCCCATTCAGAAGGGAGAAGACCGGACTGCGCAAGCGCGTCTAATCGGGAGATTAGACGCTGAAATTAGACGCCACCATGGAGACGAGGACGCTAGCAACGGAGCAGGTAAGTGAATAACTTCTGTTTGCCTCATATTTAATACACAATGTACATTACAAAGTGCATTAATATGGCCATACAGAAGTGTATACCCCCACTTGCTTTCGCGGGACAACCCCTTTAATGTTACTCTTTATACAAGCCTTGTAACAATGACCGGGAATTGAAAGCCAAGCCAGAATCAATAGGAACGCTAGCTTTTCTCCTTAAGGACAACACCTAGGAGGCAAGTGAGTGAGGAGACTTATAAGGTCATTCATGCTCCTCTGGGTAATATGCAAATAAAGGACATGGAACAATATCTCTGAGGCGAAAGAATGCTGCCTTCCAATAGGTGGCGCTGCACAGGTATTGTTCCGTCTCCCTTATTTGCATATTGCCCAGAGGTGCATGAATGGTCTTACAAGTCTCCTCACTCACCTTCTCAGTGCTCTCCCTAAGGAGAAAAGATAGCGTTCCTGACTTGCATATGTTTAGTAATGTTGTGAAGCAACAGTAAAAGTTTCTTATGCAAATATGATCACCCTAAACATTGTTCAGGGCCTTGAGACTTAATAATCTAGCGAACGGGAGCTAGCTGAACTCGGTCATGTAATGAAGGCAGCAAGAATAGATCTGTGGTCTGCAAATGCCAGAAAGCACGACTGAATCCCATAGGTCAAGTGTGAACTGGTCTATACATACATACATACATACATATAGATTTGGTTTTGGTGTGAATCCACATTAGATGGGGAAAATCTACAGATCTGAGCAATTTCATACGAGACCTGGTCATCAATGCTGGACTAGCCCAGAGCCAGGATTTCACTGCCAACCTTGTTGGGTTCTCCCGTGTAATGGTGAAAGAATGCCAATAACAGGCATATTGCCTAACCTAAAGTCAGCATCCAGGCATATATCTCCAGCGAGGAAGGGTGTTTATTTACCCTGAAACGCGTAAACCTGCTAGTTTAGCAATAACCAATCTCATATAATTCTATTACGCCTGGAGGTTGTTCCACATACCCAAGAATTGGTTATTTTTTCTTCATAAGCAGAGCTGTGGGAATACAGTGGTGCGATATTTAACCCTTTCCAATCCACTGGCTGACGTCTGAAGACATGATTTAAGACTATACAGCTTCAATGTTGGAAGACGTCCGTCGGGGTTCTCTTACTATATAGTGCCAGCCTCTCTGCTGTTGGAGCCTATCCAACTTGTCACCTCATGCAGTACTGGCTTTAGCCAGCATATAGCGCTGTTGTATAACAGCAGAAAAAGAGTAAGCCCCCTCCCCCTAGGAAAACCAGGATACAAATTGGATTGGAAAGGGTTACAAACAAAAAAAAAAAACATAGGAAATGGGTTGTCCCAACTGGACAACCCTTTCTCAGGATGAATCTGCCCCAGAGCAGTCTGTTGCTTCACGTTGTCAGTGTGGGCTAGAACTTAATGGCAACTTTTGGCTGTTATAGCCCTACAACGTTACAAACCAACTGCATTCACTTCCGTTAGTTTTCAACTCAAGTTGCCGCAACCAAGAACTGACAGATCGCAAGAAAAACAGAGTTTGGATTTCTTGCGAAGATCAGGTCCCCGACACATCAACTTGCAAGTGACGACTCAATGGCATATATTTCCATTAGCTTGCAATGTTGCAGGTCTATATTGCAATCCTTTGCGGTGTGACTTCTGTTGCAGCCAAAGTTGCAATGTAGCCCTAGCGTTATTGTAACAACCAATAAGCGAAGCTTCAAGTGTCCTCTGCAATGCCCATTCAAATCCACCGGTGACCATCAAGTTTGGGCCAAGTCGACAGACGCTCTTTCTCGTGGTCTCTGGGCCAAACAATGACAAACAGCAGGTAAGCAGGACCCATAGGTCACACACGGTTTATCTTTTATTCTATTCTAACTATATTCTAATGTTATTACTAGTATCTGATCAGTGTTAGATATTGTATTCTTGGTCATCTTGTTAGGCTTCACACTGTAGTGTCATAAAATGCTGCGGTCATCTGCAAACCACATGAAATGGTTCTCGGGGAGGTCTCTCATGTAAACGGACCTCTCACAGTGGTGTTTGGGGTATCTTCTACAGAATGGCCTCTCTGTGTCTTGCCTTCCTCTGTAAGAGGCTTGATAATTTGTAAAATCATCCCAGTAACTTGTTGCTCTAGGTGGTTGGTCATGGCATGAAAGGTTAAAATTGCGAGAGCTGTGCTGTCGTCTTTCGAGTGGCGCTTTCTTTCGTCCTAGACCCTGAAATATTGAAGACACAAGTGGTTACAGACACAAAGGTTTGCACGTTCACTATCCCAAAATGGAGATAAGCCTCCTTGTTTGTTGGTACATTCTTGTAGTCACACCCTAGGGTTTCTTCACGTGTCACCGTAATAGGGTAGCAAAAAATACGACATTACCACAGTGTGTGAATACATACACATCAGAGACTGCCTGCTTAAATCTGCTGATGCTGCTGTAATCACAGGATTTAATTTGCTAGCAAGTTCCCCACAGAGACAGTTTGCATCTATAAGATGCACATAGAGAAACATATAAGTGAGCACATTGCCCGCTGATCCCTGTTCAGCTTGGCAATAAGGGGTGTGCACAATATTCAAAATTGAGGCCTCTATCGGGCCACAAAGGCTGAGAGTAGACCCCATCGCAACTTCCTGTGCCATATTGACTGTTAAATTTTATATTCTCAAAAGGGTTTTTGGGCCAACACTTCTGCGGATAGGTTAGCAGTAGTTGATTGGTGGGGTCCTCCGGTAAGGCCACACTGTCCCGTGATCAGCTGATGGAAGAGGCTGCGGTGCTTGTGCCCTCTTCTCAGGCATGTAATGTTACGTTCATTGGCCACTTGGCCTAGGAGCAGCTCAGGCTCGCCCAAGTGAATGGGACTGAGCTGCAATACAAAGCGCCGTCGCTGATGGGGACTGAAGGTGGGGATTCTGAGTGGCAGGCACCCTGCTGATCATCTATTGATGAACTATCCTGAGGATAGGCCTTCAATTGCGTAGTCCTGGAAAACCCTGCTAAATAGAAGTTTCCTTTAAACAGGCAACTTCAGCCCCCAAAGCCCTTGCTAGGGCATTTATGAGATGCCCCCCCAAAATGCAGGTCTTTAGTCCCTCTGAGCGAAAGGCTGTTTGATTCTGTACTATGTATACTTATAACCCCTTAGGAGCAGCCAGAGGTTTCACACAACAGTCATGTCTGTGCCAGTATCCAGAAACAAATCAGCCTTAGCAGGGTGAAGGTACCTGTGTTTGTGACATGCAAGGCCCAATGTCCACAGGCGGATTTGATTTACGGAGACCGTGCAGGGGCATCCGCAAATCAAGCTGCCCATAGGGATGCATTAGTGTCCGCAAAAGAATTTAAAGCATGCAGATGCAGGAGATTTTTTTTTTAAAAAAACGCACTGTGCATGGGCCGCGTGCCTGGACACAACCCCCCGCGCTGAAGAAAGAAGATCCGGCCACGATGGATAGGATTCGTGCTGGAGCCGGAGAGGTGAGAAAATGTCCCATGGCAGCGGGCACGCACGGAATCTGTGTGTGCTGTGGACATGAGGCCTAAGGGTGGTTTCTAGAGATGAGCGAGTATACTCGCCAAGGCACATTACTCGAGCGAGTAGTGCCTTAGCCCAGAATCTCCCCCCCCCATCTCTAAAGATTCGGGGGGCGGGGAGGAACGGAGGGGAGATCTCTCTCTCCCCCCCCCCCCCCCACAACTCACCTGTCACCCGCGCCGGCCCCCGAATCTTTAGAGACGAGCGGGGAGATACTCTGCTAAGGCACTACTCACTCGAGTAATGTGCTTTAGCGAGTATATTCGCTCATCTCTGGTGGTTTCACATCCGCATCAGAGGATTCATCGCAGATCTGGCTGCAAATACCAGAAGAAAAAAAAAAGCAATGCAGGTAGCGCTTGTTCTTCTGTCCCAAAACCAGGCAACTGCCTGAAAAGCAGGTGGACCCCGTTAAAGATAAGGGGGTGCAATTGGTGCTGTACGGTTCCGTCTAGAGACGGAACCATTCAGCCACGGGGATTCCCCTTTCCTGCTGCCTGAATGGAGCAGGAAAGCGAAATCCCCAGAGCAAGCAATAAAGCGCCGCAATCTGCATACAGTACACTTACACAAGAATCCCCCCAATCGGAGGATTAGAAGGCTGCTGGATGATAATAATTTCAATGGTGAAGCATTGCTCTCATCACATCGACTCCTCTCTGGTGACAGATACCCTAAAATGGCGTTGGCTTTTGGAAAGTGAAGTGGATAAATGCGAAGGCTCGTTCCTTCTGTTACTACTGCCCTGGCTTATAGAACTTGCAGTTCACCAACAGAAGACGCTCATGTGAAGACTTGCTTGAATGTACTTACAGAATCCAGGTACTCGCCGCTGCCCTGGATTAGATTCCTGTTGTCGTGTGCTGAGAGCGGGAAGCCATTCTGGAGTTCATTCTGTAATTAAAAACATTTCGTAGAGACTGCGCTCATTCAAAGACACGGTGAAGAAGGTGATAACGATGGCGAACAATTTTTGAGAAAGAGAGCGGAAAAAAAAAAAGGGGTGGAGCAGGAAGACATAGGCAGATCCTTTTGTGAAAAATATTTCCGTTTCCCTGATATGGTTACAATACTTTTTACAGGTGCAGCCAACCCGAATACCATCTCCGCCTACAAGGAGGACATGTATGTGACTAAGCCAATAAGCAGTTAAAAAAATGCGTATAGGTGCAACCTTTTAGGAAAACAAAACCTAAGACTATTAGCCCAACCTCTCTGTTTTACTACCGTCTATGGATACGTTACAGGCTAGGGCGCCTCTTCCTCAGTATTTGCTGAGCACATGCATGACCAGAACATGTGATGAGGACAAAACGAGAACAAATCAACTGGGTGGTTCATCCATAACTCAGATTCTAAACCTGACTATTCTTCTTATACCACAGAACTAGCTAAAATAACCTAATTGATAAAATACTTAATTTACTGTAGAATTAAAATCAAGTTCATATCATAAAAGCATGTGGCGAAAAAAATAAAAGAACTGTAAGCACGCCCAGGAAATATCAATCCATCAATGCAATATAGATAAAAATGCAGATCTCTTCCCACGATCTATTATACCCAGGACTGTAACAAGGGGGCGCCCTCTACGTCTAGAGAAAAGAAGGTTTCTACATCGACATAGAAGGGGGTTCTTTACTGTAAGAGCAGTGAGACTGTGGAACTCTCTGCCTGAGGCCGTGGTGATGGTGAACTCACTACAAGAGGGGCCTGGACGGCTTTCTTGGGTGATACGATATTATATGTTATAATCATTAATAACTACAGAAGGGTTGTTAATTCAGGGATTATTCCGATTGTCAGAGTGGAGTCGGAAAGGAATGTTTTTCTTTTAAATGAGGAAAATTGACTTCTACAGTACCTTATTAGTTTTTTTTTTGCCCTCCTCTGGATCAACATTGGGGGTAATAGACTGAACTGGATGGACATCTGTCTTTTTTCAGTCTTGCATACTATGATACTATGTTAATTAAATTGATTATTAAATAAATACAGCCGTGAAAGGTGTAATTAATCTATTCAAGACAGACATAACATTGTAAGGGTATATGGGAAATGGCGCTCGTAGGTAGCTGGGGGCCTGATGACCGCTCCTTACCGTCCAGCGTTCTGTACGCTTTTTAGCAAAAAGAAATTGCAAGTTTTTAGACTTTTAAGCCACGCTCATCACTTTTCAAAAGGTGGGCGTGGTTTAATGGGATGGGCGTGGTCTCCTGCAGTCCAGACACATTATAAATGACAGGATTAAAAATGGCGCAAATCCACAGCAGTTTAGAAGTGGCATAGATTGGATTTCTGGAACACTGACTGCTATATAATGTGTCAAATTTATTAGGAGTTATACCCCTCTTGAAAAATTTGGCATAGTTTATATAGACAGACATCGGGAAACCACCGGTCTTGATGAAGCAGAGCCTACAGCTGTAGACTTTGCGTTCTCGAAGGAAGATCATGCCTATCCAGTAGAAAACATCAGATGGATGCGAGAGACAAAGACAGGGTAGCAGGTATTGAGTTCAATGGGGAAAAAAAAAAATCACATTGTATAGCATCAAGAGGGGTGTTGTGTTTCCTTAAGGAGAGCACCGAAAAAGTGTGTGAAGACACCTAGGGGGTGAGTGGGTCGGGGATTGCATAGTAACTCCTCAAGGAGAGCACTGAGAAGGGGTGTGGGTACACCTAAGGGGTGAGTGGGTCAGGGATTACATAGTAACTCCTCAAGGAGAGCACCCAAAAGGGGTGTGGGGACACCTAGGGGGTGAGTGGGTCGGGGATTGCATAGTCTCTCCCCAAGGAGAGCACCGAGGAGTGTGGGGAAACCTAGGGGGTGAGTGGGTCGGGGATGGCATAGTAACTCCCCAAGGAGAGCACCGAGAAGGGGTGTGGGGACACCTAGGGGGTGAGTGGGTCGGGGATGGCATAGTCTCTCCCCAAGGAGAGCACCCAAAAGGGTGTGGGGACACCTAGGGGGTGAGTGGGTCAGGGATGGCATAGTAACTCCCCAAGGAGAGCACCGAGAAGGGGTGTGGGGACACTCAGGGGGTGAGTGGGTCGGGGATGGCATAGTTTCTCCCCAAGGAGAGCACCGAGAAGGGGTGTGGGGACACCTAGCGGGTGAGTGGGTCGGGGATGGCATAGTCTCTCCCCAAGGAGAGCACCCAAAAGGGGTGTGGGGATACCTAGAAAGTGAGTGAGGAGACTTATAAGGCCATGCCAGCCCCTCTGGACAATTTATGCAAATAAGGGAGATGGAAAAATACCTCGAAACACCCCGAAACAGCTGTCTGTGTATGGTTTTCTGGCCTGATTTCCTATTCCCAATCCTTAAGACCTGTTAGAAAGTCACATTGATTCGAAGGAATGCTGCCATCCAATGGGTGGCGCTGCAGAGGTATTGTTCCACCTTTCTTTTTTGCATTGTATGGCATGCGATGTTTGACTGTCCCATTGAAAACAATGGGCGATGCTTTCTGAGGGACGTGAAAAACATTGGACATACAGCAATTTTTTTTTTCTTTTGTACCACCCCACGTCTGCTACTTGTGATTGTACCGATTGAGAGGGATGAGGTAACGTACCTTGGTGGTCCACAGGTGAGGCAGGGTGGTCTCTTTCCACGACGCTGTCTTTGCTCGGTATAACATGTCCTGAGTGCTGGTCAGCGGCAGCTTATTACGGACATCAATGTGGGGGAACTACGGAAATAAGAGCAGAACGAAGCTGAATGTCCGGATCCTGAATACTAGACAGGTGCGAAACAGAAAAATCGTCACCAGAAATATAAGACTGCGTTCGTATCTGCGCCAAAAGCTCTATTATATATCAACGCGGTCCGTGGGGCACGATAATATCCATCAATGTAGCCGACGCTAAGACGTAAATGTGGGCAGAGGTACTCTGCTGGGTGACAACCAAGATTGCCGCCCGTTTTTCGCTTCGGCACGGGTTGTCACCATATTTCCTGATATTTTTACGGTTTGTGGACAAGACTCACCCATTCAAATCAATGGCGAGAGAAAAAAAAACATCCGCGTGCTGTCCGTTTTTTTTTTTTCCATTAAAAAAAAAAAATTAAAAATTGGGCTTGTTTCAGTAGTTTTTTGGCAAACATGAAAAGCGGATGACCCACAGAATACAAAAAAAGCGGTCTTACATAGGCTTTTTTTTCCCCGTCTAACGCAGTGTGCGCCTAGCCTTACCCAGCGCCCCTCCTTTTCAGTGGAGGGATTGCAGAGTCGTCCTTTAGGCATTCTCCCTAATCAATAACCTCATGGGTCTCGTCCTTCCCTTTGGGTTCTCACTTAGCATCTAAAGTTTATATGTTACCATAGCAACCTTGACATACACGACACATCCGGTCAGAAAGCTAGAGCGCTTTATTTTTATGTCTCCGGTTAAGGCGCCATTTTGTTGTAGCCTACAGCATGGAGGCAGTGCGCAGAAAACCAATGAATGCGAACTGTATAGTCAAAGCCGTGTTCTCGTCTGTCCTAAACTTCTCCTTCTCTATGGTAAACGGCAAGCCGCTCTAGCCGCCGACCATCTCCGCTCTATGGTAGAGCAGCTGTCTGGTCCTCCCGCCCTGCGCTGCGGTGGGCGGGGTTAGCACTGAGATACTTCCGGCTGTAGGTCGCTGCCGGTCTGGAAGTTTCTGCTGTGAGAGCCGTGTGTGTGATGAGGAGCTGCAGACGTGATGGAGGGGGCGACAGACCTGACGAAGGGGGAAGACATACAGAAGCCCCCCTGTGAGGAGCAGACGGAGCAGGTAACGGCGTCACGTGACAGCTGCTGCAGTGTTTACATTGTAACCATAGACTATACTATAATATATATATATATATATATATATATATAACATACATCTAAGCCTCAACCCACACCGCCTCCACACATGCTGGCACAGTGCCCCCATGACAGTGCCAGCCTTAGTAGCCCCATAAGTGCCAACCAGTCTGTGTCCTAATGGGTCAGGAGGAAACCGGAGAACACGGGAAAACCGTACAAACCCCATCTGTATGTTGTATGCCATCCTTGGCTTTGACCCTGGCATCGCTGTGCCAACCTCTGAGCTATCACTTCCCTCCAGCAGGGGGCATCACACATTCATGATTACCTACGGAGGTTTTTGTAAAAAAACCCAATTTTTTTCTTCCCAGTGACCGCGGGCTCTTCCCTTGCACGGCGTCTGTCGCCACGCCATGCTAAACGCCCAATGGTTTCTATTGGGCCGCTCACACCGCACGTCCTGTTCTGACGGGTATTACGTACCCATATAGGCTATGGGCATATAACGCACCCAGCTGATACATGTGCATAAAACCATACGCAGTACGTCCGTGTGTGAGTGCGCTCTAAGGGAATCGCTGTCGGCATTGGTACGGCGTGCCCCGTGACGCAGCCCGTGCTGCATGCATTGAATGGGGCTAGTCTGTAGATTGACTTGCAGTTGGTTGGAAATCGCTGGCAAAAATCTGCCGCCATCGTCCGTCCGTATTTCTACTGTAAATACACGGCAGATTTCAAGGCAAGAAATCTCTGTGAATTGCCCCGATTCTCTACGGTCAGCCTATCTATCAGATAGCGGAAATCCGTCTGCGGCTCCTGCTCCCTGGCGGCGGCGTAGATCCACCGCGGGATACCGCAACGCCCGTGGCCAGGCAGCCCTACACTACAAGATCTACTATACATCATCACAAGAAGTCCTTCTGTAATGGGGTCACTTACCTGGCCTAGCTACTTTCTTCATTTCCCATCTGTCATGTGACCCTTCACTTCCTCTGACATCTTGACCACATTTGCTACTTCCTCCCCTGTCCATACCCTTCCACTTCCTGTGAGCAGTGCATGATGGGAGGTCAGCCAGCTCATCTAGATGCGCCATAAATGTCTGTTGTGGGGCAGAGGTAAGCATATTTCCATCTGTTACGACGTACCGCTGCAGCACCGTCATTCTGTGTTCTTGTACCGCTGCAGCACCGTCATTCTGTGTTCTTGTACCGCAGGCATCCGTGTCATCTAACGGGAGCAATGAAATCAAGAGCCGCGCCATAGTGAAATACTCTTCCGCTCCGGCCGCGGCGGCGTTTGCTCGTCTTCAAGAGCAAACAGACTTGAAGCTGCCGCCTGCTAACTGGCTGCGAGAGAACGCCAAGCTCGGTCCCACCATTCTTGGGAACAGCAGGAAAAGCAAACCGTTTTCAAGGTATGATCCTGATCCACCACTTATTACCCTGCGGTCCTCGCTGTCGTTCAGGTGATTACACACGGGTGTAAGTCTTTAGAGGGTAAATTCACACCTGGTGGTAAATCCGCATAAAAAACGCACCATTGATGTGGACTTTGGTGCAGATCCGCAGCAGACTTCACCCCTACTACTGAAAGCGTGAGATCAGCTGCAGAACTGCGCAAAACTTCCTGTTGCAGAAAACCCGCACCGTTTTCCAGTCCGTGTGAACGTACCCTTAAGCGGTTTTCCGAAAATAGAAATAACAGTTTTTCAGGCGCAGAACCATTACATTCTACAATGTAATTCGACATTTCCGTACGGCTGGGCTCATACGGACGCGAGCGTGAAATACTTCGGGGCTCTCGCTGCATTTTACAGCTTTAAACCCGGCTGTGATGCTACGTATGACTGCGTTTGGCAGTGAGGTTGTACAGGGTATGACCACACATTCGCGCAGTACAGCTTTTTTTTAATTAGTTTTTTTTTCTATATTTCCTGCGCCGCTGCTTAGCACAATGATGCGTATACTCGCTGCCCATGTGCCACGTAATTGCGTATAGACTGCGGGTACATACGCGAGAATAGAGAACAGTGGGCTTGATGCATTCTTGTTGGGGGCAGACCTTGCCGCGTTTAACCTACCCATATGCATTGGCTGAAGCTGCCCATTTTGGTGGCGCTGACCAACTGGCCGTCCTACACTATCCCTAATGGCAGGTGGGAGTCTGACTGTTCACCTTTATCATTGCAGCTTTGGGATGGCGTATGATTTCATCGATACTGTGGGGAAGGAAGTGGATGTTGTGGCGGATTCGGAAGTAAGTTAATTGTATCTATTTAACAATATGCAATAAGATTGTATAAGTGTTGTCAATAATGGAGGCCAGGACACACACAACCTAAGCCAGGGCGGCCTTTGCAGCCAGGTTTTGTTCCTTACTTGTCATGTATTTGGTGGCTTTGGTACTTCTCGCTCCTGGATGCATGAAGCTCACACTGCCACTGAGCGCATGAAATTCATTCTTTCTGCTGGGATCACTGGGGAGCAAATAGTTGCTCTGATTACTTGGGAAATGAGGCAGTACCTGCTGTGGCCACTGAAGAGGGGGGCAGTATAGTATAACTGTTGTAGGGAGGGATTACCTATTGTTACCATTTACCCCTTCCCGACATGCATGTCCGTTATGGAGCGGAGTCGGAGGCAAGCTGCGATGAAAGATGACTTCGATTGCAGGATTTAAAGGGAAAGTGTCAATTTGAGCTTGCTGTCCAAACTGCAGGCATGATGTTATAGAGCCGGAGGAGCTGAGCAGATTGATATATAGGTTTATGGGGAAACATTCAGTATAACTTGTATTTTATTTATATCTGTGCACATTCTGAGCTGATCAGTCCAATGGGCGGAGCTATCAGTGATTGGCAGTTACCCTTGTATGTACTGTCCTACACAGCTGTCAATCACTGATAGGACCGCCCACTGGACTGATCAACTCAGAATGTGCAGAGATTATACTGAATGTTTGCCCATAAAACTATATACAATCTGCTCAGCTCTTCCTGCTCTAACGTGCTGCCTGCAGTTCGAACAGCATTTTTGAGCTGACCGATTCCCTTTAAATGCTCTAAGTGGGATCGAAATGTCCAGATCGCTCCACCTGCAATGAGATTGCTGGATGCAGTTTGGGTGCCATGGCATCCTGGGGTTCTCTGAACCCCCACTCCCCCCCCCCCTATACCCCTTCCCAAGGATGCCATGAATGTCTTGTCTTTGGAATACGGTATGATGCAATTCGCTACATTAAAGTATGTCCTTTTTGTATATAATCAATCAAAGCGGTGATTGCTTCTATGGATCACGGTGAATATCTGTCGTCAATAGACATCAAGGATGCCCATCTCCATATCTTGGTTCGCCAGTCCCACCAGCGCTTTCTTCGGTTTGAAGTCCATTTGAATCATTTCCTATTTGTCACCTTGCCATTCAGCCTAGCAGCAGCTCCCTGAGTGTTCACAAAGGTCCTGTCACTTGTTATGGCAATTCTTCATTCCTGGGGGATCGTGCCGATCCCTTATCTGGACGACATGCTGATCAAGGCTACGTCCCTCAATGCCAATGCAGAGAGCCTTACAATGGCGCTGGACGTGCGCAGTCATTTCTGGTGGATCCTCAATCGTCCAACCTATACCTTGGCCCCATCGCGTTGGCTCACCTTTCTCTGCCTATTCTTCTTCACGGTGCAGGCGAAGGTATAAGCTTGTGCGTCTATAGCAACGCATTCGCTTTCTGTGGTCACTCACCCCTGTCTCCATCCACCTGGGCATGCGGGTTAACGTGCGCTACATTTGACGATGCAGCTATTGAATCCGCAATCTTGAAAGCGCAAGAGTTTGTTGACAGTTGTCCGGACTATGCTGAGTGCCAGAAAGCCACCTTCCTCATGCATCTACCATAGGGTATAAAAGGCTTTCTTCATGTGAGGTGAGGAGTATCATCTCCAACCCATTCATTTTTCTGTTCCCAGAAACCTTTCCTTCCTCCAATCAGACTTGAATATGCATTTGAGCCTCAGCTCTTTTAAAGGGTCAAGTCTCTGCGCTATTGATCCTTTTTTCCAACGCCCCCCGACTTCCAAATCCGCGTTGCTCACATTTTTTTCAGGGAGTGGTGCACGCTGGCCCTTTTTACCATCTCCTGTCAGCACCTTGAAACCCTTACCCTTTGTAATTCAATTATGGATTCAGGGTTTCCATAAAGGCTTTCTCTTTTTGCTGTTATACAACGCTGCCATCTGCTGGCTAAAGCCAATGTGTGTGCGCCAGAGAGGCTCCGACAGCAGAGTGGCTGGCAATAGACGGTAAGAATACCCTGTCGAACGTCTTCTGACAATGGAGCTGTACAAGCTTCAATCAGAATGTAGGAAGACGTCAGACAGTGGATTGGAAAGGGTTAATTCAGTCTTAGATGCATTTTAATTGTCTCCTTTCAAAACAGTGCTTGATGCTTCCCTCCGTCTGCTACCTTGGAAGGTTGCTGTCCTGGTAGCCATTGCTTTGATCCAACGCATCTCTGAACTCTCCGCATTATCATGCAGATCTCCCTTTTTGGTGCTTCATCAGGACAAGGCGGTCCTCCACCCGGTTTCATCCTTTCTTCCAAGGTGGCTTTATCCTTCTCAACAAGGACATCATTCTGCCTTCCTTCTGTCCGGAGCCTTCACAACCTATGGAAATAGTTCAACATAAAAAAAAAACTACATATACTTGGGGATGGGGAAAAAAGTGGGGGCCGCAGCGTGAGTGGCTATTGGAGGTCTACTGCGACTACTGGGGACGGTTAAAAGTACGACCCCAATTGCAATCAGTGGCTCCTCAGACTGCTTGCTGGGACCTGGTCCAACAACCCTTTACTGCTGCCTCCTAAATCTAGCTAATGTCATTAGGATGTCACCATGCAGAATGTATTCCTCCATTGTGCCGGAATGGTTTATAAGTCATAGCAGCAGTTTTATAGCTTCAGCGTGGCGTCAGCCGGGGGGCTATTAGGTTGGGTAATGGGCCTGGTTACAGAAGAGGTGACTTATCATCCCGTTTTATGACTACTTCTTACATTTCAGAATATCAAGAAGCTCTTGAAGATCCCGTACAGTAAGTCGCATGTCAGTATGGCCGTGCACCGCATCGGAAGGACGCTCCTGCTGGACGAGCTGGACATTCAGGAGCTTTTCATGAGGTCTTCTCAGGTAATGAAGGGCTGGGATTTTCTCATCATCTTGATCAGTGACTTGCGTTTTCTGCAGTACTGAATCAGAATGTAAAATTAAACAGCTTTTTGGCTGCCTGCTCACGATCGGGTCGGATCCCGCAGCATAATCCGACCCGGTGTCCGGCCAAGGACCTCGGGTACATGTCAGCAGTCTTCATATTCCGTACTGCAGATATGCCGGCCAGCGCACATGCGCAGGACTGACAATACTGCGCCATTGCTAGGCGATGACGCGGATCCCACAACCTTTCCACAATGACGACTGCGGAAGGGCCGCAGGTCGGACGGCTTCCAATCTATGAGAGCATTTAAAAACACAAGCATCTGAGTCCCATGCCATGCTACACACATGGATACAGCATATAATAAAGAATTGGGAAGTCCAAAGCAGAAAAAAAGCGCATGATAAAAATGCGTGTATGGAACAGAAATCCCTGCAACAACTGTCACGTGTAAACATACCCTTAGGCCCGGCTCACACCACCGGATTTGAATTGCGATCACTGTCCACACGTATGATATGCAGGTACTGAAATGCATTGACGTTCGCCGATTCGCTCACACTTGCGGGTAGGAATTCAAGATTCTGCGAGCGGAAGAAAAATCGCAGCATGCTCTATTTTCCCGTTGATTCTGCACGTATGGGCTCCGTTGAACTCTATGGATTTGTTCGGTCTGCAGTACATACACAATTAGCATGGCGTATGGACGCAGATTCTCTCGCAAGTTGCTAGGAGACCATATGCAATTCGCTTTGGCGGTCATACGCTGTGGATATAGATCATGTATAGAGATGAGCGAACGCACTCGTTTAGGGCGATTTCGCAATCGAGCAGCGCTTTTTTCAAGTAACTGACTACTCGGGCGAAAAGATTCAGGGGGCGCCGGGGGTGAGCGGGGGGTTGCAGAGGGGAGTGGGGGGGGGGGGGGGGGGGGGGGGGAGAGAGAGCTCCCCCCTATTCCCCACTGCTACCCTCCGCTCCACCACGCTGCCCCCGCCCCGCAAATCTTTTCGCCCGAGTAGTCAGTTACTCGAAAAAAGCGGTGCTCGATTGCGAAATCGCCCTAAACGAGTACGTTCGCTCGCTCATCTCTAATCATGTAATACGGTTGTGTGAGCCCGGCCTTAAATAGTAAACCGCTATCTATGAAGTTTCATACTTTCGAAACACTTGTGTCTTATTTGTCACCTTGCAGACAGGAGACTGGACTTGGTTGAAGGAGTTTTATCAAAGACTAATGGATCAAAAATGGCAAAGGAAGAAGAAAAGTAAAGAACATTGGTACCAGAAAGCCATACTCTCCAAGTTCCTCTATTACAGGTATGGTGCCTTCTACCGTTGGTTCTTTCTACATCCTGAGTCTCCATGTTTCTTATAATCAGAATGCTCTTTCCTTCCAGTATTAATGGGGACGACGCAGCGGAACCCGTCCCATCTACTTCCCATCAACCCGCAGAAGAGCAGGATCTCCGGGAGCCGTCCAGAAGTGATCACGTCGCCTGGCCTGCTCCTTTTGAGACGTTAAGTTCGGTGTCTGAAGACGGTGCGGCCTCCAATCAGGTGAGTCTCTAAATATGGAGATTTCCACAGTCTATATGGCTGGCGTTGTATCGGTGTGATTGTAGTGCATGAAATACATTCCGCAGAGAGCGTTACATTACATACATGTATGTGTTAATTCTGTGTACTGGGGTCTTCGTAGTTGCATTTTATCTAGAATCCCCCTTTAGCACTGCCCGTTTAGTCAGCAACTGTTCCTTTACTGTAGCATAGGGGAAAATTGTAATGTTTACTGGAAACCATCAGCATGTTGACTGATCTGTTATTCTTCTATTTCTGTTCAGTATATTAGTATTCAGTGCATTGTTGCTGTGAATGATTTAACCCCTTGGAGAGATGGTCATTTTTCGTTTTTGGCTTTTTCCTCCTAACTTTCACAAAATCAAAATGTTTTGGTCTTTCCTTTCAATATGACAGTATAGG